>NW_020954557.1:36373351-36548920 GCF_900497805.2 Vombatus ursinus | reverse complement strand
GATAGATAGATAGATAGATAGATAGATAGATAGATAGATAGATAGATGGTACAGGGTGAGTTGAAGATGAAGGGGTCATATCTAGAGAATAAAATTAAGGGGTGAAAAAGAATTATACTAGGAGAAGGAGAAAGGGAGAGGTAGAATGGGGTAAATTATTTCACAAAAAAAAAACAGAAAAGAAAAGGCTCTTACAGTGGAGGGGAAACGGGGGAAGGTGAGAGGGAATAAGTGAATCTTATTCTCATAGGATTTGACTTAAGGAGGGAATAACATACACATTCAATTGGGTATGGAAATCTGTCTCACCCTACAGGAAAATGGGGGGGGGGGAAGGGAACAAGAGAGTAGGGGGATGATAGAGAGGAGGGCAGATTGGGAAAGGGGATAATCAGAAGCAAATACTTCTGAGGAGGGACAGGGTCAAAAGAAAGAATAGAATAAATGGGGGAGGATGGGATAGGATTAAGGGAAATAGAGTTAGTTTTTCACAGCATGTCTACTATGGAAGTGTTTTGCATAACTGCACATGTATAACCTATATTTAGTTGCTTGACTTATCAACGAGGGTGGGTGGGGAAGGAGTAAGGGAGAAAATTTGGAACCCAAAGTTTTAAAAACACATGTTTGAAAAAAGTTTTTTCACTTGCAACTGGGAAATAAGAAATATAGGACATGGGGTACAGAAATCCATCCTGCCCTACAGGAAAATTGAAGGGGAAGGGGATAAGAGAAGGGGGAGAGAGATAGAAGGAAAAGCAGACTAGGGGAAGGGGTATTTAGAATGCATGCCATCTTGGGGCGGGGGGAAGGGTGAGATGGGGTGAAAATTTGGAACTCAAAATCTTGTGGAAGTAAATGTTGAAAAGAAAAAAATAAATAAAAATTACTATTTACATGCCTCTGTAATGACTATCTTCCTTCCCTGGAATGAATTCTCTCTTCATCTCCACCTCAAACAATCTTTTCCATCAAAATGAAACTCAAGCACCATTTTTTTTATGAACTCTTTCCTGAACTCAGTTAGGGCTAGTGATTTACCCTCGCTAACTACCCTACACTGATTATCTTCACATTTATTCTATGTATACATATGGAGTATATGGGCTATTCAGCGAGAACCAACACCTCTAGTATGAGGGCTTACTGAGACCTTTTCGGGGCTGTTCATCCACCTTTGGTGTCCACCTGCCACCTAACTCTCACCTGTGGCTACAAGATGCTGTAGCTTGTGCAATAGCCACACCCTAAGAAACTGTCTCAGCAGACATTTCTAAACCAGGTTGAAGGTAACTGACAGGCCTCAAACCTATTGGTGAGTTGGGGGGGTGTTCCTATCCTTTCTTCACTCTGTAATTCAGCCAAAGTGGCCTTCTCTCTAGTCTTCACACATGGCACTGCATTTCCTCCCATTTACATGCCTTTGTAAAGCATGGGAATGCTTTCCCTGGTGGAATAGAAGATGAGAACAATTTGTTCCAATGTCCACGAAGGTGGGCCGAAGACACTGTGGAGTGCTTAGAGCTTGGTCAAACATCAAAGATGCCAAGGTCATCCACTGGATCCTGGGATATCACCAGTCATCTTGACTTTTGTTTTACCACTGGACTTTTCTCAGGAAGAGAGTAAGGCTGACTACTTTGCTCAACTGTGCCTCACTTAAATCCAATTTACACACAAGTTAGGACATCACCCAGGATGAACAAGAACAGTAATATATCCATGTATCTTTCTTGTCTCCCCAATTAGAATGCAACCTCCTTTAGAGTAAGGATCATTTCATTCTTTGTATTCCTGGTACTTATCAAAGTGTCTCGCACGTGGCAGGTATTTATAGATGCAAGCTTACTAATTTTGTTAGGCATTGATGGGGCTACAAAGATGAATGAGACAGGGGCCTTGATCTCGTGAAGTTTTTGATCTATTGAGAAAGGTAAGACACATATACAAATAACCAATATGATACTCTACCCAATCATAACAAGAGGGTCAAAATGCTATGAGTTGAATCATAGAAAAGAAAGGTCACTTCTATCTTGGTGGGATGGGGGAAAGCCAGTTCTAGTTTTTCTTCATGATACTTTGAAAATGTCTAAAAAGATAGGAAAATTACTTGGAAGAGACATTCTATTATTCCACAGGAATCTTCCCATCCCTCCAGGAAGGAATAAATCATCAGAACTATGCATCTCAGAAGCTCCAAAGAAAGCTGGAGCCTAGGAATTTAATTATTTTCTACTATCTTCAAAGAAGAGAAACTACCTTCTTTACTACTCAGTTTTAGGCTGAATGTCTACATTTGCTAATAAATAATGCCACGTTTGAGTTCAATAATATTATTCTTCATCTACCAAGAAAAAAAATCTAAGTGCTTTTTACAAAATTCTCATTTGTGAAAATTGGAGAGCAAAAATATTTAAAGATTTTCATTTGTAAGCCCTTCTGTGAAACAGGCAGAAATAGAATTTCCCAACACAAACCTCCAGGGCATTTTCGAAAAATTCTGAAGTCAGTTTCAGGAGCTCTCTTCTCCTCTCCAGGACAGTGACCAGGACTGCCCAGGCATCTCCCAGAGTCTCAGCCATAGCTTCATAGACCTGATGCTGGTCCTTGTTCTCTTCTGCTGCCTTGTCTGCCTCTTGTAACAGGTCCCATACCCGATCTTCCAAAGCCTGAACCAAGAGGAAAAAAAATAAGAAAATAATCAAGTATAAAGTAATCCCGATCAAGAATTTGGGTCAAATCTGACTTGCTTCACAAGCTCCAGAATTTTACTGACATGGATTCTAAATATCCTCTCTAAAGAGGAAGGTCACAACTCCTCAGCTCTTTGAAGATGGTCTTCCTACACTCTGTGGGCGATAATTTCATACCCTGGTGGTCAACCTACCAGTGATGAATTCCTGCAAACTCCTCTACTCCAAAATATCATTGTAGCCAAGATGTGGCTCTGGATTCTCATAAGCTATGCTAATGGAATACAGCATCTGGCAGGCCCTACGAAGCTGAAGAGGTTTTGGTCTTTGTGTCTAACACCCAAAGAGCATCTCCACTGAATTTGAAGTTAACTGGCTAAAGATTTCTGTGCATGAACATTTGAACAGATATGTTTTGGGTAACTTTCTTGCTTTTGTCATGAAAAGGAACACAAACACAAAGCAAAGTAAACAGAAGCAAGAAAACAATAATGAAGACAATAACCACAACAGACAAATTGAAAAATACTTAAATCAGAATGACCAAGTTGGCTCTGAAAAAAGAAATATGGAGACATAATTCCTTCCCTTCTTTGCAGAGGTGGAGGACTATGGGCATGTAATGCTATATATACAGTAAGACAGTTAATATATTGGCTAGAGACAGCTAGGTATTACAATGGATAGAACACTGGGCCTTGACTCAGGAAAGCCTGAATTAAAATCCAGCCTTAAAACATTTATTAACTTTGTGACCTGGGCAAGTGACTTGTATGCCCTGGTTTCCTTATCTGTAAAATGGAGAAATAATATCACCTACCTTTCAGTATCGTCATAACAATCAGATGAGATAATATTTATAAATTGCTTTGCACCTTTGAAACACCATATAAATGCAACTATTATTATAATTTTGTTGAATTCCTAACCCCCTCCTTCTACTTTGTTTTTTATTCTTTTCATAAATCATAGTTTTCTAGGTGAAAAAAGGGAAAGGATATATTAAGAAGCTGTTACATAAAAATAAAAAGGCTTTAATAATTTTTTAAATATGGAAATACAAAATGAGGTCAAGTCCTAGCCTCTGACTTATACATCAGTATAAGCTAGATGGTATAATTTATAGAGTGCTAGACCTGGAATCAGAAAGACCTGAATTCAAATTCAGCTTTGGACACTTATTAGTTATTTGTGACCTTGGGCAAGTCACTTAACCTTTGCCTGCCTCAGGTTTTTCATCTATGAAATGGGGAAAATAATAGCACCTCCTTTCCAGGTTTATTATGAAGATAAAATGAGGTAATATTTGTGAAGCACTAGAGAAATGTCAGTTATTTAAATGTTATATTATTTTAAGTTATAGAAATAATAATCATACTACCTGTGTGACCATTAGCAAGTCAAGTAATATTTTTGTGTTCAAGGCAAATCTCTAAGACTCTATTACAGGTGAGATGCCAATCTGCCATGGTGGTCTATTAATTTTTTTTAATTTGAAAATATATGAGTAGGGGTTCAATACTGTTTTTCTTAAACATAAAGCTATGAGACAGAAGTCAGATTTTAGAAGTTGAGCCAGCCTTTTCAAGGCTTTTTTTTTTACTCTGCTCCAACTCCCCAAGAACATGCTCAGACACCATACTAGGGTACAATCCATGGAGGATTAAAGAAAGATGTATCAGGTGCTAACTATGTGCCAGGTACTACGGATGCAAAGACAAAAATTAAATTCAGAATTAAAAAGTATGCCAAACGAGTGTGGTAGAGTGGAAAGAACACAATTTAGAGCAAGAACAGTTGAGATCAAGTCCAATTTATTAGCTTGTAACCTTGAATAAAGCATTTAACTTGACCTTCCATTTCTTCACTTGTAAACAAGGGATAATAATACACTATCACCTCATAGGATTGTTATGACAATATGAAAGGATAATGTATATAAGATGCTTTGTAGCCATAAAGTGCTATTTAATCTTTAAAGAACAAATTTATAAATCAGCTCTTCTAGCCCCAAACTATATTAGACTGGACACTATACAAGTATTTCCAATGTCCTTGGTTAACCCATCTGGCATCCAATGCACTCTCTTGACTGATAAAGGAGGGGAATAAAAACTCATAATGAAACTTTTTCAAACCTTCATATGAGTGCCTGAATGACCTATCTAGAATGTAAATGCTGTTCATGGATAACTCAAATCAGATTCTGCCACAGATTAGGTTGCACACTGAAGCTGTCTCTGGGGAAGTCTATTCAATAGGTGCTCTGTTTGCTGCAGTGTTCAGGCTGAACTATACAATTTCAACACCCAAACTACCATGAGAATCAGATTCATTGTGCAGCACTTGCCTTACTTTGTCATGAGAGAAGATAATTTCTGAGCTACTTCCTCCTCCTGTGACATTCTTCAGATTATCTGGAGGGTTGATTAATTTTGTCCTGTACATGTTTTTCATCTTTTCCTCTTTATCATGAAAATGGATTAACTTAGTCACAATTTCTCTTCTCATTAAACATTCTTGAAATAGCACCTGCAAATGAGAAGAGAAATACATATTAGATATTTTAATATTCCAGGATAAGTCATTCTTCTGACACCAATTATATTAAGGAATGAAAACAGGAAAACATGAAAACCTCATGACAGAGATGGAAGAATAAGAAATAATAGAGAAAGAATTCATTATAAGGCTAAGCAGAGGATAGTAATCACCTAGCCAGTTACTGCTACTGCTCCATATTCTGCATAAAGGTGACAGGATTAATCTGAATATAAGGTAAAAATGTCTGTTTCTGAAAGGATGCTGTGGGAAATATTTTTTCATACACATAACCCTCTAACCCTTAATAAATTTTAAATGGCTCTGCTTAGTTTGGTATAGTGTATTCCAAATTGGGCTCATGGGGGTGTCCTGGAGGATACTGGAAGCTAGAACCGTGATGGTGTCACCTGCTTACCAGTAGTATCCCTTCTGTGTCAGAGGTTTCAAGGCAAGTTCCTTGGAGGACTGATAGTCTGACAAAGTGCTTTAGGTATTTTGTGAACTAATGACCTCTTGTAATATTCATGATTATAATATTACAATGTTGATACTTTTATTTCTGACATGAATTAATAATTGATTGGTGGAATTTAATTTGGGAGAGAGACCAGCAAGGATGATATAATGAGAGGAGGAAATAAAAGCCATCTCTCTACCACAACTACTCCAGCAAAGATAGAGGAAGAGTACTAGAACTAATGGTAATCAGGAAATTCAAGGAGAAACAATGGGTGCCTTTTGCTGGTCCAGACTGGCACAGAGAGACAACCAGCCCTCTGTGGGCATTGGTAGGGAGGAAGGAGGATGGGAGGTCCAAGTGCAGGGCATGGCCAGCAACTGTAAATCAGGAAAGGGAACATGGACCTGCAGTTTTGTCATTCTCTCCCTGGATCAGAATCACAAAGCCTTCCTGTGGACTGGAACTGAAGCTTGAAGCTGCATACCCAGGACAAGGAGTGTGGACCAGAGGCAACCTAAAATTCTATTGTTATGACTCTGCCAACCCTTCCAGCATGCAGACAGGGATGGGGACCAGCAGCTATTTTCTGGAGCTCCAACTTACAGGGGGAATGAATTGTTAATGAAATAAAAGACTTTTAAGTTTTCCTGATGAAAAGACCAAAGCTGAGTAAAAACTTCAAACTGCTAACACTGCAATCATTGATTCACATAAAAAGGTAAATATGTTTGGCCAACTCAAAGAGCCTATACAAGGATTAACTGTACATTCTAATAGAGAAAGAAGAAACAAGTGTCACCTCAGAACTTCAATGTTATCAAAAGTCATAGAAGTTACATAAGACAGAAGGACTGGGAATGGTTTGGTTATGTTTTGATGCTCTTGAGAGGCAAAAATGGTGGGAAAAGAAATGGAGGAAAGGAGTAGAAATTTCTATTTCACATAATTTTAGTGTTTAAGGACACTATACAAACATGGAGGTGGGAGTGAGGACAATGAATGTCACTTGAACCTCACTTTCATTTGAAATATACAAAGGAGAGTAGAACACACACACACACACACACACACACACACACACACAGAATTTCATGAAGAAATACACCCTGTACAACAGGAGTGCTGGAAGAAGGGAAAGGAGAGAATAAGAGGGAGAGTAAATTCATGGAGGGATTATTCAGAAACAAGACCAATGTCAACCTTGGAGGGTAGATAATGAAAAGGAGTGTAAAAGGATAAAAAGGGCATGGACCTTTGATCAGGGACTTCTCAAAGAGAAGAGGGAAGGGGAGAAAAGTATATCACACCATTTTATTTTAATTTATTAGTGCTGAGTACACTTCTTCTCCCTCCCTCCCTTCTTTGCAAAGAATGGTTGATGTCAAAAAGAGGAAAAAATGGAAGAGGACAGAATGGAGGGAAACACATAATTTTAAAAATTACTATGAATGAATTAAACTCATTCATAAAATGGAAGAGGACAGAATGAATTACAAAATAAAATCCAAAAATATGTTGTTTATATGTAATGGAGATTCACCAAAAAAAGTTAAAACAAAGGTCTGGAATAAGTATCTATTATGCTTCAGCTGAACTCAAGAAAGCAAATTAAACATCCTAAATTGACAGTACAATTAAAATGATGTTTAATAAAGAGCCTTTAAGAGAAAGGCTCAAAGAAACTAATTTAATCCTAAGGAATTGATAGTTTAAATAACAAAACAGAGATAACAGATAATTTCATAAAAGAAAATACTACCAATGAGACAACATAACAAAAGTTATTAAGTGAAAAATTTAAAATACAATTAATGATAAAGGTAGATTTAAATAAATAATTAAAAAAACAAATTATTAGTCTATTTTTAAGAGATAAACCAAATTTTTATTTCAAAAATGAAAAAAATTCATAATAAATGAAGAAAAAAAAGGAAATCATCAGAATCTATGTTGCCAAATCACATGCCAATGAAACTGAGAAATAAAATGAATGAATAGTTTTTAAAACTTAAAATATCCAGATTATCAGGACAAAAATATATAACTTAAATCCTCAAATCTCAGGGAAACAAGTTAAATAAACCAAAAATGAAATCTCTAAAAAACTCTGGACCATTTGAATTTACAAGTGAATTCTAACAAATTTTCAAAAAACAATTTCAATATTATATAAATGATGTACAAAAATAGGAAAAGAAAGAATCCTACAAAATTCTTTCTATAATTCAAATATTGGCTTGACACCTAAATGAAATGAGTCGAAATAGAGAAATAAGACTAAAGACAGATATAACTAATGGATATTGATGGAAAATTTTTAAATAAAATATCAACATAGAGTCTAGTCTAAAGCAACATATTAAAAAGGTTATACATTATGATCATGTTGGATTTATCCAGGAATGCATGGTTGACTCAATATTAAGAAACTACAAACATATGATAATATTAAGAGCAAAAATAATCAAAATCACAATTATATCAATAGATTCATAAGAAGCTTTTAACAAAATACAACATCCATTTCTGTTTAAAAGACTCAAATACATAGGAACAAATGGGTCTTTTCTTAATATAATAAATAGCATCCATCTAAAACCCAGAGCCAACACTGTATGTAATTGTGATATACTAGAGGCCTTTCCAATAAGATTGGGATAAAACAAGGATGTCCATTATCATAGCTACTAATTATATAATACTAAAAGTGCTAACTAGATTAATAAGACAGAAAAAGAAATTGAGGGAATAGGCTTAAGCAAAGAGGAAATCAATCAAATTCTAGAGAGTCAATTAAAAATTTAACTGAAACAGTATAGCAGGATACAAAAATAAACCTATATAAATCATCATTCTTTCTGTATATTAACAATAAAAACTCTAAGGAAATGATGGGAAGAGAAATTCTATTCAAAATAACTATAGAACGTATAAAATTTTAGTGAGTCTATCTATTAGATCTATAAGAATATAACAAAAAATACTATTTTACAAAAATAAAGACAAACCTGAATAATTGGAAACATATTAATTGTTCAAGTTTGGAAAGGGTGAATGTAATGGAAAAATGACAGTTCCACCCATTAATTTGCTTCAATTAAAAAACATTTCTTAATTGTTTACTATGTGCCAGGCACTGTGCTAAGCATTGAGGATGCAAATAAGAAAAAAATAATAATAATCTCTCCCCTCAAGGAGCTTTTAGTCTAATGAGGGAAGACAATATACAGGAGGAAGATGAAAAACTTGTGAGGAGAGAAAGGGAGGGAAGCCCACCAATTTTCATTATATGAAATTAAAGTGTGTTTTTGCAGAAACAAAATTAATGTAGTTAATACTAGAAGAGAAACAGTAAACTGGGGGGCAGGGGAAGGGAATCTTTGCCGTAAGTTTCTCTGATAAAGATGTCATTTATAAGATATAAGGACCTGATTCATGTGTGTGTGTGTGTGTGTGTGTGTATGTGTATGTGTGTGTGTGTATACATATATATGAATAGGAGCTATTCCCCAGTAGATTTATGGTCAAAGGATATGAAGAGGTGGTTCTCAAAGGAAGAAAACTGATCAATAGCTACATAAAAAAATGCTCCAGGTCATTAATAATAACATAAATGCAAATTTAAACAACTCTGGGGTTCCACCTCACACCATCAGATTAGCAAAGATGACAAAATTAAAAACAAAAATTGCTGCAGGAGCTGCAGGAAAACATACACATTATATTGTTGATGAAGTTAAGAACTCATCCAAATGTTCTGAAAAGAAATTTGGAATTGTACTCACAAAGTCACTAAATTATGTGAATCTTTGACCCAGTAACGCTACTAATAAGGTTATAATATTTTTTTTAAATCAAAGAAAGAAGAAAAGGACCAATAAGTTAAAAATATCTTTTTGTGTTAAAGAACTGAAATCTAAAGGAGTACCCATCAATTAGGTAATGGCTGCATAAGTTATGGTATATGAATGTAATGGAACATTATTGTACCATAAGAAAAGAAAAAGAGGTTTAATCTGCTGGGAGGACTTGTGTGAAATACAGAGTGAAATGAAGTGAAGAAGAACCAAAATAATTTATACAATAACAATACTACAAAGAAAAACAGCTAAGAAAGACTAGTCTGATCAATACAATGCCTAACCACAATTCCAGAGGACTGATGATGAAACATCAAATATCTTCTTCCTGACAAAGAGGTAACGGACTGAAAGTATGGAATAAGACATACATTTTTGGACATGTTCAATGAAGGGATTTGTTTTGCGTTAGTATGCATGTTTGACACAGGGGACGTATAAATAAACACTCTTTACAAAAATAAAGACAGACCTAGGTGAAGAAAGAAAAAGAATTCTTTTCATTAGATGATCCAGACCAAACAGGAACAACTAATATCTTTCCCATTTGATTGCTTATATTTAGTCTGTACCATGTAATAAAAATGACAATGCTATCAAGGCAATTTATTTATGCAGTGCCTTATCGATCAAAATAAGAAAGGACCATTTTTCTTTCAATTTAGGCTATGGGGAATGCAAGTCAGAGGGAGCAGGGGAAAGGAAGTGTCTAATAGGGCAACTAGTGATAGCCACAGTTAGTGACTACCAACATTCTACCAGTGAAGAAACTAGACAGAACCAGAGTGACCAAGTCAACCTCCCAAGGTCACACACTTTATTAGTGACAGAGTCAGGAGCAGAATTCAGGTCCGATCATGAATTTGTATGCTTAACCTACAATTTCTTAACCTATTGTGGCCAGTACTTTTGTAAGCTAAGTGATTGGTAAATTAATTAAGGTCATGGAAATGACTAAAGCTAAATGACCCCATTCTGGAGTTCGAATCTATAACATAATAGGCATTAATTAGTACCATGTTTTTGTCCAACTCAAGGTACAAAAATTAATTCATGAGTTAGAACAGTCTTAAAAAAATAACTCTATGGTCTTTGTATGGTCTGGCAATGACCCTTACAGTTTCAATAAATTAAAGATGAGTGAAAGCTAATATTGAAAGTATTTTAAAGCTGAATACAGATACAGAGCATTCATCTTCAAGAACCACTACCAGGCCTGAAAAGTATTTTTTAAAGACAACTCCTCTTTGAGATAGATTTTGTTTTTCTTTTTCTTTTCTTACTTCTTTTTTCTCTATCTTTGTAATGAAATATTTGAATGCATATAAACAGATCATTGTGCCAAACTGTATTGTTGAGATAGATTGTATGAACATTTAAGATTTAATATTATAATCCAGAAATGTAGTAGAAATGATAAAAATCTGTGCTGTGGAAAGTTCAGATTCCAGAATTTTATGCTTCATGTTCAAACAGCCAGACCAAATATGGACCATAAATTTCTGAAATGGCTGCTTAGATGAAGAACATTGCATTCTGGGATTTGTAGTTCCCATGGGCTGATTCCCATATTAATGATGAGGAAGAATACAATCCTTTTTTATGTGTCCCATGGGCATCCCCACTAAGAATACTAAAACGGAACTGAACATATGTGAAGGCAAACTTATTTTCTCCATTATTAGTGTAACCACACTGCCAATGCTGCTATGTAATGCACTCTAAATCAGTGTTTATAATAATTTTCTATTATTTCTTTCTAATGCTACTAATAAATTTGTTTCAAATCTCATTTGAATACTAATGAACAATTTTAAAAATTGAAGGCATTTGCTTAATAAATAAATTGGGGCACTTGACTCTTAGGTGTCTTTCTCCATAGATAGAGCTGTATGCTTCAATAAATTTATTTTAGTCTGCCAATATAATTCTAACACCAGATGTTTTGGCTATCATTCATTACATTTAAGAGATAAAATAAAGATGGAATCACAGATTTCTATTTCTTTGTGACATATTTGACTATTAACGTTCAGGAAATTTCTTGAAATTTTATCAGGTCCTATCTATAACATGACCTTAAAGACCCTTCCCAACTATAAGATAAACTGTAAAGCCATAGATTCCTCTGACTTCTGGAAATATTTAACTATTAAATACTATAAATGGGAAAAAGCTTTTAAGTATCTTCTATTGAAGCTGACAGGCAACCAGGCATAGTAGCTAGAGGTCTGACCTTGGAATCAGGAAGACTTGTGTTCAGATCTTACCATGATATAAATCATTTCTACGACCATGAGCAAGCTACCTAGCCCTTTAATCCAGCCTCTTCTCCCTATCTGGAATAGCCATCTGGACATTTAGATGTCTGGTCTGATCCCCTCCCTGGGGGAAGTTCACTTACTTCAGTGCTCCATTCTGGAGCTGAACTCTACTGATTGTTAAGTGAGTACAAACTCAGATAACCCCACTATATTTAGCTAGCCCCAGATTATGTCTATGGGAAGAAGAGGAAAAGGGTATTCTGGGCACTGTGAGAGAAAACCAGAGCCTAGAGGGCAGGGCACCTAAAAGGGGAAAAGAGAACCATAGAAAACGCCAAGGGTGTGAACTGGGCATTAGGACAAATTTGGCTTCCTTCATGGTTTTGCCTAGGTTTGGCCCTTTGCATTTGAAAGTCATTGTACAGAAGTAAGGGTCAGAATAGATATGCCTCAGTCTATTCAAATGGTACTTCAGTTTTTGACAAAACAGGAAGACTCCTGTGAAATATAATGATCAGATTTCCCAATGTTATTGAAATGGACTGAGCTTTTCAGTATCCACCCAAGGCAAACGAACGTGCCTGGCAACATGATTGCTGAGCTATAATCCATGACCTTTGTTTGCTTGTGGAGAGCAAGAGAGGTACCTCAGGACAAGAGAAGGGGAAATATTGTCCTAATTTTCAAAAAAAGGAAAGAGAATGTAGTATGTAGACTATGATAAGCCAGTGATATTGGCTCCATTTCTTAGAAAAACACTAGAACATGTTATCCAAAGGATAGTTGGTGAAATATCCAGAAAAGGAAATGGGGATCACAAGGTAACAGCATAGATGTCTTTATCAAAAATAGGTTATTTCTGACTAATCTGATTTCCTTTCATGATAGGGTAGAAGACAGGGATACTACAGAAAAAATTTCCCTAGATTTTAGTAAAGCATTTGATAGTCCATCATATTATTCTTATAGGAGAAAAAAGTGGAGAGATGTGGGATAGGTCAGTGATATCAAACTCAGAGGAACAGACACCTGGGGGTAGCATGTTGACTTAGAAAACCACAAATTAACATCATCTATGTTGTATTTCGTTAAACATATCCCAATTTCATTTTAATCTGCAGATGGCTGGAATTTAATGCCTTCAGGTGAAATCATTGTGTTATTAGTGGATACTCAAACTGGTAGATTCAAAGAAGAATAATTAATGAGTAATGAGCCCATGTCAACTTGAAAGAAAGTCTCTAGTAGAGTTCCCAAGGGATGAACACTGGGCTCTGTCATATTTAACATTTTTACAAGGACTTAGATCAAGGTATAAGTGGCATGCTTTTCAAATTCACATGAAGATACAAATTTGGCAGGGATAATTATCATACTGAATAACTGTCAGAACTAAAAAAAATCTCAAAAGACCAGAACAGAAATGTCAAACCTAAGGTCTGCTACTTGAACCAGGTTAAAATGTGATTGGGAAATGTTTAACAAAAAAAAAAAAAAAAAACCACAATAAAATCTAGATAATGTTAATTTGCGGTTAAAAATGTAGCTGCAAAGAGCCATTCTTATGTAAATTTGATACCCCTGGGCTAGAACATTAGATTGAATTGATTTAAATGAGATTTAATAGGGATTAATGTAAAGTGTCATACATGGGTTTCAAAATTGGCTTCACAAATACAAGAAAGGAATAGCATGGATAGACAATAGTCTGAAGAATATCTGGGAGTTTTATTGAACTGAAAGCTCATTATGAGCCAATAATGTGGTAGGAAGGTCCAAAATGCTAATGTGATCCCAGATTGTATTAAGAGTCATAGGGCCAACTAGATGGTGCAGTGAATAGAGCACCAGCCCTGGAGTCAGGAGGACCTGAGTTCAAATCCGGCCTCAGACACTTGATATTTACTAGCTGTGTGACCCTGGGCAAGTCACTTAACCCCAATTGCCTAGCCAAAAAAAAAAAGAAGAGTCATAGGGTTCAGGATGAGAGAGGTAATGGTCCTCTTGGGGACCCAAGGGATATTTAGCCTTTAGAAGAAAAATCTTAAGACTGATGTGATAGCTTTGTTGAAGTATATGAAGGCTTGTCTTATGAAAGCAGGATTATATTTTTTCTTCTTGACCCAAGAGGATGCAATCAAGACAAATGGGTACAAGTTTCAAAGAAGGAAATTTAGGCTTTGAATAAAGAGCCAATACCAATTCATAGCTGTCCTAAAGTGATACAGGCCCCTTTAGAAAGTCATGAAATCAAAGTGTTCAACCAAAAGATGGAAGGTGACATTGCAGGGTCCCTTGCAGTTCTGAGATTCAGTGATTGAATGGTTTTCCTATTGTATGATCTCATTTCCTTTGGCTTATACTTGAGCAACACATGGCCTTTTGGGAAATCATTTTTGGAACTTGGTTTTAGTTTTTCCTATAGCACTAACTCTCTCCCTGAGCAGGGGAAAAAGAACCATACCTAGAATCAGTAAGACCTGGGTTCTTACCTCTAACACTTTTTTTTTTTTTGCTTTTTGGTGAGGTAATCAGGGTTAAGTGACTTGCCCAGAATCACACAGCTAGTGAGTGTTGTGTGTCTGGGGCCGGATTTGAACTCACATCCTCCTGACACCAGGGCTGGTGCTCTATCCACTGTGCTATCTAACTGCCCCTTTTTTTGTTTGTTTGTTTGTTTTGTTTTTTGGTGAGGTTACATTTGAATTCAGGTCCTCCTGAGTCCAAGGCTGGAGCTCTATCCACTGCTCCACCTAGCTGCCCCACCTCTAACCCTTACTGTGTGACTTTATCAGGCCATTAATATCTGAATCTCAGTTTTCTCCCCTGTAAAATAGGACTATTAATACCTAAATTACCTATATCGTAGGGTTGTGGTGATCCTTTTGCAGACCAAAGAATACTATGTAAATGTGAATTATTACTGAACTAAGGAAGCCCATCTTCTAGGCACCTTACACCTTAGCAAAAGTTCGGGAGGCAGTGGGGAATGGTTGAGTAAGTTTGAAAAGGCAGGTACACCTTCTCAGGTGATCCTTTCTCCTATGTCCCTCAAATAATAATAACAATAATAATAGGCTATAGTCCTATAGGGATTCATAGTGGTAATGTATTTTGTATATGATGGGGAAGAAAGAAGTCTCCCTCCCCAACTTCAGTTGATATCATCAATATCAAACAGAAATTAAGGAATTACCTAAAACTCACCAGAAAAAAAAAAGTGTGAATAAAGGTCTCAACCAATCAGAGAGGATAACAGGGCTTTAGCCTTTGGAAGAAGGCAATTGATATCACATTTGCCTTCTGTGGGAAATTCTTGTGAACAGCTGAGAGAATCTTTCACTACTCTTGGGCCTTCATGTAGGGAAAAAACATCCATTCAGAGATTTAGGAGTGCAAGGTGACACTTAGGAGGTGGGAGAGGGCTATCTATCCTCCCCCCAAGGCATCTGACCAAGAGACTGGACAAATAAGAGTCGGTGCATCTCTCTGGGAGCAGAGTCACGCAACCTTCAGTGACGTCAGTATTCAGTGGAGGTGGGGAGAAAAACTCCATGCTTCCTTGTATTGATCCTCCCAGCAGCTCTGTAAGATAGGTAGTACAAATATCCCAATTCCCATTTTATAAGTGAGGAATGCAGCTCATGGAGGGCCCAAAGTTACCCAGCTAATGGATAGCGGAGCTCCTATCTGCAATCTAGTTCTTCAAACTCTCAAGCCCCACTCTCTTTCTATTAGAGAACATTGTGTTCTGGACCTCAGCCAGGCAAGGTTCTCTGTGTGTGTACTCTTTGTGTGCTCACATCTCATCCAATCCTCTCCTCTTTACACACACACAAACACACACACATACACATTCTCTCTCTCTCTCTCCCTCACTCCTACCACTCCTGAGTATAAGACAGTCCTGCTCTGACCTTAACGCCACTATCTTCAAATTTTAAAAACAGTCAAATTAACCAAAATATTAAAGAAAACATGGACACAACTAAGAATCCAAGAGATCAATATTTCCAACTCTTTCCAAACATGAAATGGAAAAGCTGCTTCTTGTTTTCACTTGAATTTTTTCAATAATTAGATTTTTAATGTTTTTTTTTAAATTATGCTCTTAGATCGTAGAAGCCTAGGGTGCAAGTAAAATAAAATCACCTGATACAACACTTAAATCAATTGATAGTGGCAGCAATAATATGTTTAAATAAAAATCTAGAGGCATAAAACAGCATAAGTGAGGATATCCACTATCTTAATAAGCCAATTTATTTTGTAAGCAGACTTCATTTTATAATAGAGGTAGGGTATTCCAAGGACAATGTCTTGTCTCAAGGTCTCTGAAGTGTTTGTCAGGATACTGTGAACAGCCTCAGGTGAAGCTTTCTTGTTGCATCTTGTCATCAAACTTAGTAAAGTGTGGTGGAATGGGATCTGAATGATAGATACACTGGTCAACATAATCAAGCTGGGTATTTAAAAGGGATGCAAAGGGGCACATTGTCTCCCCTCCCCTCCCTATCTGTAAAGGGCAGTAAACACAAGTTGTTACCAGAACACATGATAAACCCATTTCACTTTGCTCCCTGTGGTTTGAATATTGCTGGATTTTAAGGTAACTCATTTTATGGACTTTCAGCTACCTCAAACTACCAAATGCAAAGTACCGAAAGCATTATGGATTTCTTCCTCACTGAAGTGTTAAATGATTCCCTGAATAGCTGAACAGCAATTTTCTAAAAGAGTAAATATGTTGCATATCTTGCCTGAAACTTTCCTGACATTGTGGTGTCTACCCATGTTAGACTTCTGAGAATCTATACTCCCACCCCTCTGCCATCCATCATGTTGATTATAGGTCAATCTGTGAATGCCCCTGGACTTCCCCAAAAGGGCTGGGAACTCAAGGGTCCCTATAGCCTGATGCCAGGTAGGAACTAATTCTATCTTCCTGAGGTACCTCTAAACTCAAATCCTTTAATGTTCCCTCATTTTAATTGTAGAGTGCTACCAGTCTCTATAACTGAGTAGAAGAGTTAAGTGAAGGTTTCAAAGTGATATCACTACTAATCCCTTTAATAAAAAGATTTGCAAAACTTGGACTCAGTCAAAAAGCTGCTCCCAAGGACCTAGAAGGCCACATGTGGCCTTGAGACTACAGGTTCCCATCCCTGGGCCTCTAGACTGTCATCTAGCTACTACTTTTTGAGCATTCTAGATGGCATACTGGATACGGCATTAGACTTACAATCAGGAAGAACTGAGAATGAATACTGCTTCAGACATACTGTGAGAGCCTGGCCAAGTCTATTAAACTCTTTCAGCCTCAGTTTCTTTCCCTTTAAATGGGGATAATAATAGCACTTAACTCATAAGGTGTAAGGTAGATGTGGGGCAGCTAGGTGGTGTAGTGGATAGAGTGTCCCACCCAGAGTCAAGAAGCTAAAATCTGAGTTCAAATCTGGCCTCAGACACTAGCTGTGTGACCCTGGGCAAGTCACTTGACCCTGTTTCCTTCAGTTTCCTCATCTGTAAAATGAGCTGGAGAAGGAAATGGCAAACCATTCCAGTATCTCTTCCAAGAAAACCCCAAATGGGATCATGGAGAGTTGAACATGACTGAAACAATTCAACAACAACAAATATAAATCAAGATATAACTGATTAGAGGTTAAATTGCTTTTTTTTATAATTACTGTTGACTTTTTTTGTTAAAAACTAAAACAATCCAATAAATGTATAAACAAAACTGATTTTAAAGTAATATTGAAAATGTAAGTTGAGATAAATGTGTAAAAATCCTAAAATCCTTAGAAAATCCTAACAATTCTAATGCGTGTGATCCTAAGAATAAAGTATAAAGATGCTATATAACTCTAAGGCATAATTATTATGGTTGTTACTCAAAATCCATAGAGCCCCACAGAAAAGCTTCTTTCCTGCCCTAAACATGAACAGATAGGTAGACAGACGGACAGACAGGAAACATGTTTCCTTTGTCTCAGCCTCTCTATACATCTAAACTATTAAAGAGCTTTGAGAGCTAAACTCCTGTGAAGAAAATACTGCCTTATTTTACCCTTTACTTTCTTGATGTAGAAAAAAAGAACATCTTGTAAGTTTTGTTGGCCCATAAATGATAAAGACACACTCCTGGTCTAACTTCCCATTTGAAAGGTTCAGAGACCAAGGAGACAGTATGGTACAATGGATTTAGGATCAGACCAACCCAGCCTGGTTTCTTTCACTTACTAGCAGTATGTATACAGTAGTTAGCACGTTGTTGTTGTTCAGTTGTGTCCAACTCTTCATGAGCCTATTTGGGGTTTTCGTGGCCAAGATACTGGAGTGCTTTGCTACTTCCTTCTCTAGATGAGGAAACTGAGGTAAACAGGGTTAAGTAACTTGCCCAGGGTCACATATTTAGTGTCTGAGGCTAGATTTGAACTTGGGAAGATGAGTCTTCATCAACAGTGCTCTATCCACTGTTCCACTTACATGCTTAGCACATAGTAGGTCCTTAATAAATGTTTGTTGACTAACCATATAGCCTTGGGCAAGACACTTCATTTCTTTATCTGTAAAATGAGAGGCACGGACTGGTAGATAGAGCACTAGATTTGGAATCAAGAAAAACTGAGTTTAATTCTGCCTCAGACAATTACTAGTTGTGTGACTTTGGACAAGTCACTTAACCTCTTCATGCCTCCGTTTCTTCATCTGTAAAAAGAAGGGGTTGGATTCCATGTTTTCTAAGGTCCCTTCTAGATCTAAATCTGTGTTCTTATGACTAGATAATCTGTTAAGTTTCCTTCTAGCTCTACAATTCCATGAGGCTGTGAAAAATCCCAAAGGACTTCTTTGAGCTGCTTTGTAGATGGTAAAAGACAGTCCTGACGGTGAGTAGTTCGTCTGTCATCTCTTCTATTTTAAGAGTCTCCTGTCCTACAAACTAGGTCCTTTGCTCCAGTTCTTCACCAAATGCCACAAGTTCACCCCTTTGTCAAGTTGCAAGGTCAATAGCCTAAGAAATAATGGACAAAAATAGTCAAACTGAAGTAAAAGAATGTGGGCATTCCTAGCCTTCCATTGAGATACTCAACTTGGAGCTTAAAACATGTGAATTTTATTATCATTTTTCAAACCACAACCATATTGTAAATCAACATGAAATCAGTTTCATGATGGAAATGCCAGAAGGCTCCTAATCTTTCAGTGTTGCAACAGTGCCTCTATAATTAAATGTAAATAACTCTGAAACAGATAGTAACAGATTATTTTTTCTTACCTAATTTTCTGCAAAATAACTATTGTTCAAAAGAGATTGCTTTCGTATGGGGCAGATAAAAGATTGTATTTAAAACAGATTTCTAATGCAAAAAAAAAAAGCCTAGCAACATTACTTTTAAAATGTGTTTTCCTAAATTTCTTTTTCTTGGGGTATTTGCATATAAATGACTCTCCAATGTCTGCTCCATGAAATGAAGTAAATAAAGTAATTAGAAACAATCTACAGGTTTGTGGCTCAGATTATTAATGGTGGCTTTTGTTATTTAAGGAAGTTAAGGCTGTACCAGTTGGTTTGTTTATATTTCTCTGCTTTTCCCTTAGAATCCTGGTGCCTTTAGTAAGATAGAGAACAGAGCCCTGAAGGCATATCAAGAATGCCATTGTGTGTTTGACTGGTGGGGACTCTGAGCATTTATAATTGAATGCAAAATGACTGACAGCTCCCAAAAGGTTGATGAAAGCCAGAGTTTCAGGAGGCATTTGTACCAGACTTAACAATAAATATATACAAGTGTCCCACTAGCATCTTACCACAGAGCAAATATAAACCACGTGATAAGGGCAGGTATTCCTAACACTAAGAGTTAAGAGCTCTTCTCTAGATTTGGAGTCAGAGACTCTGTTCAAACCCTGTATCTGTCTGTGCAATCTACTTCATATCCCCTAACCTCTGTGGGCTTCAGTTTACCCAACTATAAAAGGAGGGTGTTGGACTAATTTCTCTTTCACTTTGAAATCTATGATTCAATTTCCATGCCTGGGGAAAAAAAAACTT
The DNA here is from genome assembly GCF_900497805.2 of Vombatus ursinus. NCBI lineage: Eukaryota > Metazoa > Chordata > Mammalia > Diprotodontia > Vombatidae > Vombatus > Vombatus ursinus. Next base: position 36,529,037 of record NW_020954557.1, on the reverse strand, counting down.
TCTGTTTTTTCCCCTTGCCTAAATCACAGTGCAGATGGAAAGATAACTCATATGAACAGAATATTGGAAGGCACCAAGGTGGCACAATGGACCCTATACCTGGAATCAGGAAGAGCTGAGTTCAAATCTCTTAAAATCAGATATCTACTATCTGGGTGACCCTGAGCAAGTCACTAACCCTCTGCCTCAATATCCTCAACTGTAAAATGGGAATAATAATAGCACCTACTTCATTGGTTATAGTAAGGATAAAATGAGGTAAAATTTATAGAACATTTAACATTGTAGCTGGCACGTAATAGGTACTTCCTCTTTCCTTCTGCCACTATCTCTCTGACTCTATTTGCAAATCACTTCACATGAACTATTTAAGCCTCAATATCACAGAGAATTCCAGAGTTGGAAGGGCCACCTAATTAAAAAATATCAGGCAAGTAGTCATCCCTCTGACTGAAGAGCTCCAATGAAAAAAAACCCACTACCAACAGAGGCAGTCCATTCCAATTTTGGACAGCTCTAATCTAAGAAGTTTTTTTTTTTTTCCAGCCTTCAAGCTTTAATTTGCCTACTGCTATTCATTCTGCCCTCTGGAGCCAAACAGAACATATACAGAATCTCAGAGCCAGAAGGACTTTTACCACCTTACCCATTCATTTCACAGGGGAGGTAACTATGACCTAGAGATCCTTGACCCAAGTTCACATGGCTAAATGTATGGCATAGTCAGGACCTTGAGATCATGTCTCCTAAATTCCAGTTCAGCCCCTCTTTCACTACCTTACTTGTCTACTTCATATGTGTTTTTTTTTCTGTACATCTTTCCATTGAAAAAAGATTACAAACTCCCTGAGTAGAAAAGGACTACTGACCCTGAAATTCCTTTTCTCTTTTTGCAGGGTCCTCACCAAGTTTGCATGAGATACTCTTGTTCAGCTGGACTGTGCAATTAACCAAAAGCTATCTAGTTCATTCTTTTCCTTCTTTTAAATTCAGGGCCTCACTTATTGTCCAGTATCTATCCAAGAGATATTTACAAATGGACTAACTCAGTGGGCTGCCATTCAAATGAATCTCGAAGTGGGCAAAAGGAAGTCTTCATTCACTTAGTTTTTATTATGTGGATTGTTAGGTCAATTTCTTTTGAGGGTCTATAGAACTCCCTGAAGAGTCCCTGGAGGAGTCTGGAGATGTATGTAATCAGCAATCTAGAAATCAGTAGCATTTGTAGTATCTCACTGATACAGGGAATCCCTGGTCTATTTGCACTCTGCAGGACATCCTTCCTCTCATTGCAACAAAACTTTTGCTATTCTGATTACTAAGACTCTGTTGCCAGCACTGACTTTTCTCTGTACTTTTAGATGACTACAGCACATTTCTACTTAAGTATCATGCCATAGTCTTAACTTAACATGTCGATCAACACTACCCCTCTTCTGAAATTCTCTGTGGTAACACTGTTCTTCTAGCCTTTTCAGCTTCAAATCTTAATACTATCTTTAAATCTTTCTTATTTTCATACACTCTATAAACCAATAAGCAAGTACTTGTTGAATGAATGAAGGTACTTTCTGAAAAACTTAGTCACAACCATGTTTGAGGCCTTATTTTCCCAGATAATTATGGTAGTGTAAATGTGGTGGAGGTGGCTAAAACAGACCCTGCAATTTCATGGGGATAACCTCCTTTTACCCTTTCATAGTAGCGAAGAAAGTGGTCAGGATAGGATTCTGAGGACGTAATGATGCTAGGGAACATTGATTACTCCTTTTCATCTACTTTCCACACTGAGAAGAGTTTCATGAGGTTCAGCTATTATATTATTAATGTAAAGAGCTTTTCTGTCTTGAAAGAAAAGCATTATACAGAATAAATAAATTCTTAAATAGTATTTTGTCTTTTTGATCTGATATATTCTACATCACTTTTTCCTAAGGAGCTATTTAGTCATTAAATGCAAGGTTCTGTCCCAGAGATTTAGACTTTTGCCTGGCTGACCACAGGCCAGCTGTAGGAGAGGCAATGTGATACCATGGAATGAGAGCTGTTAAGCTGAGCGTCAGAAGACCAGCAATTGAATGCCAACTCTGCCACGCACAACCTAAGTGGCAAGTCACTTAACTCTGGGCCTCAGTTTCCTCATCTATAAAGTGAAGTTGAACTAGATGACATCTGGGTCCTTTCCAGTCCTAAATGTATGCACCTAGACTTTTCTTAAAACACAAAAGGGAAAGGGGAACAAAAGTATAACTGTAATAAATGAATACCCAGATGGGTGGGACACTCAAGTTGTTAAAGAGTCTATTTTAGAATAACATTTACATTTCCAGACTTTCAGCAAATCTCCACCCCACTTCTCCCCCATCTCCTCTTGGTAATTTACAAAGATCTAGCGAAAGACCACAGAGAAATCACAAAGAAAAAAAATTGAATCATGAATGAAATATTTATAAATAAAGTAAGCAATTATTTTTAAAATTTGTTAAATTAGACTGAGCTCTTTAAGACTGAATAAAAGCCTGAGATGACAAAAAGCAGATCCACATCCTGACTTATATATTCCTCACCCAAGTACCAAAATATACAAACCTTAATCATCAGTTAACTAACATTAAACAAAATTAATAAAGGGCATTCTAATGGAAACTCTGAAGCTATTGTTAAAGTCTAAATTACTTTCTGCTTTTCTTGTAATTATCATTATTAAGTACCAGTTCTGTAAGGAACCCCACTGAGCATTATTGGAGCAATGAATGAATGATGCTCAACAAATTAATTACATCTCAAGTCATTAATGAAATATACAATAATGTTTCAAGAGTTCTTAACTATACCATTTGCTATTTTATGGAACACTTTTTTTTTTTTTACTGGCTTCTACCTTTACCTTTCTTCTATCTTTTAAATCAGATTAATAGTTTTTCTTTTTCCACCATTTCCAAATGTTACATATAATTTACTTGTTTCAAAGAAATCATAGTTTAAAGCAAATTGTATTAAAATGAATGTTATTACAAGAAAAAAAAATAACCTAAACAAAACCCTTCCTTTCCCTGTCTAATGGTCTATAGTAAGTGGGCTTTGTGAATCCCCTTAACAACATTTGCTCCTAGAAATAATTTGTCACAAAGAATGATTTTTTTTCCACATTCTTGTCACCACAAGAATAACCATTTCAACAAAATTATTTCTTAGGCTTTAGAACTGAAAGAGACTTTTGAAATCATCCTTGTCCAAAACCCTTCATTTTAAAAATCAACTAATTGAGGCCCAAAGAGAAGTGATTTGGTCAAGGTCATACAGAAAAGAAGTAGCAGAAGTAGCAGAGACAGAATTCAAACTCTCATGCTCTTTGATGATTGAACAGCATGGTTTAACCATGAGGAGCATTATAAGACATAGATAATAAGCATTTATTACTATGTGCCAGCATAGTGCTAAGTGCTAAGCTCTGGGGATACAAATATAAGCTTCTCCTTGACCATCAAAAAAAAAAAAAAGATAATTCCTGCCCTCAAGGAGCTTACATTCTAATGGGAGAAAAGGACACACAGAAGTGGTAGGAAATGGGGAAAGGAGAGAAAAGGAAAGTACCCCCAGGCATATGGTGTTAACTAAGTCTGCAAAGTTAGAAGCAAGGCCAGGAGAAGAATAGAGGTATCATTATGACAGCTCCCTCTTCCCAAAGACTTCCTTCTCAAGCAACAAAGCCAATAGACCTCAGTTCTTGTCTTACTATCTGGCTGTGTGACCCTGGATCAGCTAGTTCCCCTCTGAGCTTCTCAATTTTCTCATCTGTAAAGTGGAGTTGGGCTAAATATGCAAACATTTCCTCCAAGACATTTAGATAAAACCTGATAAACAGTTAAAGGAGTTTCTGAGCTAATGATTTTTAGCTCAGATTTAGCTCAGATTTAATGATTTTTAAACCATGTTATTCATTAGAAGTGATTTGGTTTAAGGTTTCAGGGGTGCTGGGACCCCAAAATCACAATACGCGGGTCCTGCCCAAAAAGAATTTGACCCAAGCCTTCTTTCAGCCAAAGACAAGATTTAATAGAACATCTATCATACTGGGCAGACTCTTAAGGAGCCTGAACATCGGTAAGCTATAGGCTAGATTATAAGAATCTAAGAATCTTAATGGAGACAAGGTGGACCTTACATACAGAAAGACTGTGGGGGGGACCTAGGAGTGGCCAATAAGCTGGGGTGAACAGAACTCCTGGGACCTGGACCTAGTGGCCAAGGGAGAATGAAACCTAGCTAGAATTAAGAGTAGGAAATGGTCCAGGGGCCATGGGGAGGTAAGACAATGGAGGGGAGATTGGGTGTAGCCACAATGAAAGGCCAGTTGATGGGATTATAGCCTCAGGCTAACTCCAGAGATTTGGCCATGTGGGAAAGTCCAAGGTTTTTCCTTTCTGGGGCCCAGATCCCAACCCCATCATTCCCCCCTCAAACAAATGGGACCCAAATTCTTTTGGAGTAAGGGGCAAAGGTCTCAGCTTCTGAAACTGCTTCCTGATGGCAAGGGGTGTAGAGCTGTCCCTGCCTCGAGGGGCTGCCAACCCCATCAGAATGATCTTCAATTTTAGTGAAAGAATTTGTAACAATGTGTTTTATAAATAAAGCCCTGAAAATGGAGGACAGTGTAGACTTTGAGTGTTATCAGGGACAGACTTGGGGTGTTCTTGTTCCCTAGCTCTAAACATATTAAAGCATGGAATAGATTTTGAGGTGATTTCTGTTGTAAAAATGGTGTTCTGGATGGCTGACTGTGGGCTTGTAGTTCCAAAGAAGCCACCATTTATTCCCGAAGTTATATATAGGGATAACTGTGACTCTAGGAAACCACTGAGCGGCTGAAAGGCTAAACAAGCTCCAAGTATTTTGAAGTAATTTTGTCCCTCTCCTTTCCCACACTCACATTGCCATAGTGCCAAAAATTCCCCACAATTGAAAAGATGATGGTTTGGGCTGATTAAGGCATGAATTCCTATGGGGCCTATTAAAAGTAATCTCTGAGAGGAATAACATTTTAACATCAAAGCTTGAGACAATGTGTGATGTGGAAAGGACATTGGAGTCAGAAGACCTGGGTTCAAGGTCAGACGATGAAATTTTACTAACTTGTGTCCCAGCACAAGTCATTTAATCTCATTGAGAGTGTTTCTTCATTGGGAAAATGGGGTAATGATATTTGGAATACCAGACCAGCTAATATTGTGAGGAAAGAGATTTCTGTCATGTGATATACAGTCAAGGGGTTTATGATCATAATTATAATAGGTAGTATTTATATAGTATAGTATTTCACAGCTTGCCAAGCACTTTACATTTGTCATATGTAATAATAATACCCTCACAAGAACTCTATGAAGTAGGTGGTATTATCATATAAATGAGGTTGCTGGTGGCAAAAGAGATTATATGACTTGCCCAGGATCACATAGTTACTATGCCTCTAAGACAGGATTCAAAACTCAGTCTTCCTAACTATTTGTGCAATATTGCACTAATATTTACATCTACCTGGATTTCAGAGATCATCTAGTACCACCTACTCATTTTAAAGATAAGAAACAGGCCCAAAAGAATGAACTTCTTTGTCCGAGGTCACAGTACATAACAGAGTCAAGATTTGGAGCCAGATTCTCTGACTCCAGATTTATAACTCATTTGCATTATACCACATGTGAGCTATTATTATTCTTATTAGCAGTGACTGAGTTAGCATTAAGTATTAGGTTGGGAAGCATAAAACTGAGCCCTGAAGGAAGAGCTCTTGGGACAGATGCATTTGATCGATTAATTGGTAAACATTTATTAGGCACCTACTATGTGCCAGGCACTGTAGTACTCTCTGGGCATACAAAAAGAAACAAAAGACAGTCCCTTCTCTCTAGGAGCTCACAATCTAATGAGGGAGTCAACATGCAAACAAATATATACACAACAAGTTACAGACAAGGTAAACAGGAAAGAAGTAACAGAGGGAAGACCTTGGAATTAAGAGAGGCTGGGGAAGGCTTTCCATAGAAGATAGGATTTTAGCTGAGACTTTAAAGGAAACCAGGGAGGTCAGCAGTCAGAGCTTAGGTAGGAAAGTTTTCCAGACAGGGAAAGGAGAAGGAAATGGAGAGATCTGAGCAAACTCAGTTAAGTTAAAATAAAGGGCACTGGGCAACCAAATTACTGGGCATTGGGTATCTGGAAGAAGGACAGTTCTAAGTGAGAAGGATTCCAGGTAAGAAAGAATATAAGACTCCACTCCAATCACTTTTCCCCTACCACTCCAAGATCAATTCCCCTCTCACCTAAGGCTAATTTAGAATAGCCACAGCATTCCATTTTCAAACAAGGTAAAAAGAAGGTCACTTTTCAGTTCCCTGATCTTCAAGCATGTGCTAAGAAAGAGAGAGACCAAGGAATCAGGAAAACCAAAAGCTGACACACAGCTGGCCCAGGTGATTTGGACAGAAGGGGAAGGAAGGGATTTGCAATGTCAGCAGCTGTATTTTCCCTGTTTTGGTTTATAAATTTGTGGATACAATGCAAATGCTGAGCTTTTGGAAAAGACCAATGTTCTCAGCTCTGAGGCTCTACCTCACACCCACCAGATTGGCAAAGATAACAGAAGAGGAAAATGACAAATGTGTGCAGGTCTTCAGGAAAAACAGGCACAATTAATGCATTGTTGGTGGAGGTGTGAATTGGTCCAGCCATCTTGAAAGGCAATTTGGAACTGTGCCCCAAAGTCATTTAACTCTGCATATCCTCTGACCCAGCAATACCACTGCTCAGCCTATAACCCCAAAGATATTAAATAAAGATGAAAAGGAACTATATGTAAAAAAATATTTATAGTAGCTCTTCTCCTAGTAGTCAAAAATGAGAAACTATGAAGGTGCCCACCTATTAAGGATGTAATGGAATTTTGCTGCATCATAAGAAATGAAGAAATGAGAAGACCTTTATGAACTAATGCAGAGTAAAGTGAACAGAATTAGAAGAAAAACTTACATAATGAAAACATTATAAAGAAAAAGCACTCTGAAGCATTTCAGAACTCTGATCAGTGTCAATGGTAAATCAAAAATCTAGAGGCCTGAAAAGAGATACTAAATCTTTGTTAAAAATAAATTTAAAATAAATAAATTGAAGGAAAAAATACCAATTCTTCTTTTTGTAGTAGCAAAGATCTGAAAAAGAAGTGGGTGCATATTGATTGGCTGACCAAATGGGGGTATATCAACATAATGGAATATTATCGTACAATAGAAAGGAAGTCTGACTCTGAGTGAATGGAAAAAAAAAAACAAAACAGTGGTGCTCCCAGAGAACAGATAATGAAATATATCTCATTCATTATTACAGAGAAGTAGGGGACTACCAGGATAGAATGTTGTATGCATTGTCATAGTTTTTGTTAAACTTTTTTTCTTTTTTATAAGAGAGGGTTCAATTTTAAAGTAAGGGAAGAGGGACAGAAATGTTTGATATAAAAAAGGAATCAATAAAACTTATTTTAGAAATCTTTTATTGATTTTTTTTGGTTTTAGATCACTTTAATTTCTGAAAATATTCTTCCCACCCCTCCTCCTCCTAAAAAAAAAGGCATCCTTTGTAACAGAGAAGAAAATGGAACAGGAAATAAAGGACAGTTAAGTAAAAGCAACCCACACAACAACAGTGTCTGATATATGCAATATTCCATACATATCCCCTGTCTCTGCAAAGAAGTGGAGGAAGTATCTTTGCTCAACCCCTCTTCATGGCCAATGTGATCAATGAAAAACCCCAAGACATAGAGTTTCTGGGTAATTAATCAATTTATTAATTACATTAGCTGGCAATCAATAAATTGATGGTCAGTGGTTTCTCACTGCCCATTGGAGATCCTGAAAGCCTTAAACCCCTTATGAAAGGGAAGACCCCTGACAAGTGAAAATCAGCCCTGATTGGTGAACATTCGATGAGGAGGTGAGGTAAAAGTCATCAGCTCCTGCTGCTGAGAACTTGGTTTGATCATGAGACTCAATTGCCTCCAGCAATCTGGACAGAGGGATCCATCTCCATCCAAACCACTCTGATTGGTTTTCTCCTTCATGAGCTGGGTCACTCTAAACCCAAATGGAGGGGTACAAGGATGGGGACTCTTTTCCCTGTCTCTTCCTCTTACTTTACTGTAAGAACTCGCCCAAGCTGGATTCTGTTTACACTCTAAACAGAAAGGTAGGGTCCCTCCCAACATTGAAGAGCATGTTCCTTGAGGGCTAAGAATAATCTCATTAATCAGTCATATCCTTCAGAGACTGACTTTCACAAGAACTGGGACTTAATGAGGAAATTGAGGAGAAAAGCCTGGATCTGAATTTAATAACTGGTTATTCATATAATAGTATATAATAATAATTTCTTTCACCAGGTTTGGTCATTATAATTTCATAATGTTCAGAGTTTTTTGCTGTTGTTCCTTCCAAATAAAACTTTTAAAATGTATTAATAATTTTTAAGAGGAATAAAGAAAATACAGAAATATAAAGAAGTTCAAAAAATAAAGAAGTAAAGAAAATACTTTATCAGGCTCTAGGACCAAGTCTGGACTCTAGAAAAGTACATCCTGACTGAGGATAAGATGGGAAAGTTCACCCAGAAGTCCCAGGGACAAAAACATTTAGCTTGGCTGCTCAAATGCCTGATATTTATATTCTTTTGAAAAAAGCAATCTCCATCTCTTATTCTACAGAATTCAAGAAAGGGAAACGAACAGATATTTATTTAGAGCCTACTTACTGTGTGTCAACCACCATGCTAAGCACTTCATAGATATTATCTCATCCAATCCTCACAGTAACTCTGAAAGGTAGATGCTAATATTATTATCATTCCTCATTTTACAGATGAAGAAACTGAGGCATATAGAGGTTAAGGGACTTGTTCATGATCACACAGCTAGTAAGTTTCTGAGACTGAATTTGAGTTCAGGTCTTCCTTACTCCAGACCTAGAAGAACACCACCTAGTCGTTTATAAAAGGTGAATTTTAAACAACAACAACAAAAAATGCTATCTGCTTAATGTTACCAATGAAATACCATAGAATTGAAGGCAAGAAAGTTCCTTAGAAGGTAGTTCACCTCTGTAACTTTTTTTTTCTCTTTCTTGATCTGATACAGTTCTCTAGGTCAGTGATCTTCAAAGTGGGACCCTCCAAGGGAGCCTGATGCAAAAAAATTGGTTGTGCACAACCAATCACAGGATAGGAGTATAGGTTGAATCTCACCTTCCCCCAGATAACCAATTATGAGTCTTCTCTCCAACCAAACTACCCTTACTCTTATTCTCTCACCCCTCCCCACTCTTCAGCCTTCCCTTTCCTGTACAAGGAATCAGTCTCCTCACTTCTGAGTCAGGCCTGGACCTCTCTGAGGATTTATAACTTAACTACCAGGATACCACAAAAGTAGCTGCACGTGTACCCCTGGGAAAATTCTATACCCGACCACACCCATCCCCTACTCCCCAGCTTACCTCCTGGCTATGACAGACATGCCTCAGAGGGCAAGCTCAGCACTGTGGATTTACTGACTTGTCCTGTGGGGTGGGACAGAGTGAATGGTTCAGGATTACTGAGCTCAGGTAGGCTAAGAGAGATTGAAGATCTTATGAAATTATTCTGTCCAAACGTACCTCTCTTCAAAACTTCCTTATTACCTTTGAGGACACCTCCATCCTTCCAGTCACCCAGGTGTGCAATGATACTATCTTTACCTCCATATCTTTTGCCTTCCTTGGATCAAATGAGGTAAATTTTAAGTGCTTAGCAAGGTGCCTGGCCCATAGCAGATGCTTAATAAATGCCTATTTCCTTTTCCCTCCCGCCTTTGTGTCTCTAGAGCATAGTATAGTGCCTGGCACATAGTAGGACTTAAGTATTTATTGCCTAACTGGGTGCAATTTTTAGGCTGCCCATCTTTTATTTCTCATCCTCACTATTCCTCCTGTATTTTCTATTCATACATTTCCTGAATGACTTTTTTTCTTATACTAGCTCTTGGTCAAAAGTCATCACTAGTCATAAATATGCTGCTGCCTCCTTACACCAACTGTGTGTCTCAACATTGCCCTTTGAGTCACCCATGAATATTTTGTTCTCAGAACTGCAGTGAATCCTTAATCATTCAGAAGACAGCTGACATACCTTAGGATTATTCGAGATTCTCATTCTCTCTACTCTTGCCGCCTGCCTTTTGGCTATTCCATTACTCTGTAACACCTCTCTCACAAGGTGGACTGGGGAAATAAAAGCTTAGACCCATTAATTTTGCTACTTATTATTAGCCTTCCCTCAAGAACCTGACTTCCTGCCAAAATAGTCACTCTGTTCTCCGTCATTGCACTCCAGGACCATAAATGAAAGGCCTGGAGCTCTGTAACACAGTCCTATAGAAGCCAAGCAGCGTCTGAGCTAGTCTTCACAGACATGCTTCCTCGACTGTATCTGAATTACCATGGCATCCTTGGACTCGACATTCAGGCTAATTGACTGCATACCGTGGGGAAAGTGCCTAACAAAGGATAAAACTCCAAATGATCCACACAGCTGCAGCTATGCTCTTTTCCACCCACCACTGACTTGGATTAGTTCTTCTCTCCATTGTTAAATTCTATTCAAAAGCAACATGTTTATAGTAAGTCATCCATCCAATGGCAATAGGAATTCTCCTTTCTCCTTAAATACTCTAAGGAAATGGTGCTAAATACTCTAAGGAAATGCTGCACCTGTTGACATACTTTCCATCTACTTCCTGTATGTACTTGTATGTACTCATTTTTCATACTTCCTCAACTAGAATGTAAGCTCCTTGAGGGCAGGGACTGTTCTTGCCCCCCTTTTTGAATCCCTGGCTGGCACTTAGCCCAAGGACTGGCATATAGTAAGCCCTTAACAAAAGCTTGTTGTTGGCCTGATTGATTGGCGGGATACAATTACTCACCGAATAGTTCCCTTGTTCTCTTGACTTTGGCAGCCAACAGAGCCACCTACCATACATGTAACACAATTTGTTTGGCCACTCTTCAGGCAATGGAAATCTACTTTCTTTCCAGCTTTCTACTATTACAAAAAGGGCTGCTATGAATATTTTGGTGTGGTGTGTATGAAACAAACCTTCCTTCCGTCTTTGACATCCATAGGGCATATACTCTGGGTGAAAGGGTATGGACATTTTCTCAGTATCTATTTTCAAACACCTGGAAGAGAAGTTGAAACTGACCACTACTTTCCACTCCCATGAGATTCTCTAAGAGACAGGGAATTTGCAGAAGACTGTATAAAAAAACAGAGTGAATAAAAGGGTCTCTTTCACTGTCACCTGTCATGGTAGCCACTGTCTAAAGCCAGTCAGTAGAACTATCAGCTTCTGTTTAATCGAGCATTAACCACAGATTTGCAGAACCCCTTTATTTGTGATGGCTGCCTAGAGAACAAGGAGACTTTCTAGGTTGCATACCAGGGACAATCTAAATCAGAGGTCCAAGGTAGGGAAAATTACATGTTTACTTTCACTAACCTTTGGTTGCCTTTGAAATCCTATTTATTTATTCTGAGAAGAAGTCTATAGGCTTCACCAGACTGCTAAGGTAGTTTATTACATACAATGAGGTTAAGAACTCTTAATCTAAATAAAGGAAATGCCCTAATTAGACTTTTTCTAGGGTTATTAATCTAGGGCCCACAATCTCTTTTTTAAAAATATTTTGATAACTATTTCAATATAATTGGTTTCCTTTATTACCTTATGCGTTTTATTTTATGCATTTAAAAAGGTTGTCCTGAGAAGGAGTCAGTAGGCTTCACTAGATTTCCAGAGGGATCCAAGATAGAAAATCCAAAAGATGAAGAACACTTATAATCTATAAGATAGGGACAGTGATAAGAGACAGGAAAGGTACCCTACAGGCTGCCATTTGCAGAATCATCTCTAAGTCACTGCTGCTAGAAAGAAGAGCTTATTCTCATTCAATGAAAGTTCTTTTTGCTCCCAAATTGTGGTTTTCACTAGCCTGGTACTCCCGTAATTCACACTTGGTACCTTCATGCAATACATACACATCCCCCTTTTTTTGTTCTGTCATTTCAGTCACGTCCAACTCTTCATGACCCCATTTGGGGTTTGCTTGGCAAAGATACTGGAGTGGTTTTCCATTTCCTTCTCCAGCTCATTTTATAGATGAGGAAACTGAAGGAAAAGGGTCAAGTGATTTGCCCAGGGTCACACAGCTAGTAAGTATCTGAGGCCAGATTTGAACTCTGGAAGATGAATCTTTCTGACTCTAGGCCCGTCACTCTATCCACTGTGTCACCTAGTTGCCTGTCCCCCTTTTTGCTCCAGTGTTTTACCCTAAAAAGTGCTACTGGAGTAATCAGTGAGAAATAAGGTGACACTTTTCCCAACCAGAGCCTTAAATTACAGATTATTATTAAACAGATCCCGACAGATAGCAAGTCAAATCACGTCCCATGGAGCATGATATTAACCTATGGGTCAAAACTTTCAATGTAACAAAACTAACAGATGAGTATTAGTCCATTTCCCCTCACAACATTGCAAAAGGTTTCAATCATATTAGAAATAAACACACCCAAAGAGATCCTTTAATATACACAAAGATGAAATTTAAAACCTGTAGCTTTGCACTATTCATATTCAGTCCTATGTAAAGGACCTCAGATTAGCTGCACCAAAAATGTCTCTCTTTAAAATTGGCAACTTTTATCGGGGCACTTAAAATCAAAGAATCTTAGGTCACTTAGCTTTGCTATTAACATATTCAAGCTATTTATAGTACATTCCAAGCTAAATCAATATCAAAGGGACTAAAATAAACCTTTATTGTGCCAGAGACCTGGTGAGAACCAAAGAACCACAATATAAATGTCGGTAATTCCAGACAAGTAACTGGAGTTCATTCTGCAAAGCATCTTGGGGGCACCCAAGCACAATGATGGGGCTTTACTGGCTAATAGTGCTCCTCTGCTCTTACCTTCATGATTTCTTTGGGTAACAGCAATGCATGTCACTTACCACCTGTGTGATTTTGGACAAATTACTTTACCTCTTTTGGCCTTTATCCTTATTTGTAAAAGGAAAGAACACTACTGAATGGGTCTAAAGTCCCTCCCTTCTCCAGATCTTTGCTCCTATGGACATTGTAATATTCAAGAGAATAATATTGTCCTGCAACTATAGAACACCTCAAAGTTAGTGGATTGTAAACGATTTGATGGTAGGCACTATTTCCAATTTTGTGAGTGTCTTTGTAACCCCATGGCCTAGTATAGCACTTTGAATATAATGAGCTTTTAATAAATGTTTGCTGAAATCCAATAACTTGATGGTACTTTAGTTCCAGTTTTTATTGTTCAAAATAGTGTCATGTGATTTCAAAGGACTTATGATGAAAAATGCTATCCATCTCCAGAGAAGGAATTGATGGAGTCTGAATGCAGATCAAAGCATATTTTTTCTTATTTTCTTTATAAATAAAAATAAAGAAAATAAGGAAAGGTATTTTGGTGTGTGTTTTCCTTCACAACATGACTAATATGGAAATATGTTTTGCATGATTGAGCATGTATAACCTATATCCAATTGCTTTCTTTCTCAATGAGGAGGGAGGGCAAGGAGGGAGAATCTGGAACACAAATGTTAAAAATTGTTCTTACATACAATTGAGGAAAAAATAAGATATTAAATAAATAATCAAAAAATAGTGTCATTTTTTTAAACATCAATAATAAGAGTCTGTCCAGGTGGAATCCATATTCCCAAAGGAATAAGCATTTATGAAGCACTTGCTCTGTGTCGGGGCACAATGCTAGATGCTAAGTACTGTACAGATGATATCTGTATCAGCTCTTCCTCAAGTTCCTCAGCTATTTCCTGTTGGCTGAGAGCATGCTTTGCTTGGTTTAAATCTTCTTATTATTTCCCCCTAATTTCTTCTTTTCCATCATGAGTAATTTGAGTATAGAGGCACCGTAATGAGGTGGATGGGGAGCTGGCCTTGGAGACAGGAGAAAGGCCTCGATTCAAGTCCTGTCTGTGACATAGATTGACTCCAGGCAAATTGCTTCACCTTCTCAGTGTTCTAGGCAACTCTCTAGAGCTATAACTTATGAAGAAGGCGATAATGACCTGCATGGTGAGAGGGCCTTTCCTCAGCAGTGAGCTCTCCATACCGATGAAGTCAAAGGTCTAAAATAAATTCTGTTTTCAGGGTTTTTTTCCTCTTAGTTTATATTTTTATTTGAATTTGAGGGTTTTTTTATTTTTTATTTTTTGTTTTTTTTTTAGTGAGGCAATTGGGGTAAAGTGTCCAGAGTCACACAGCTAGTGAGTTGTGTGAGTGTTATGTGTCTGAGGCCGGATTTGAACTCACGTCCTCCTGACTCCAGGGCTGGTACTCTATCCACTGCAAGATTTTTTTTAAAGCTTCAAAATGGTTTGCTTGCCAAATTCAACATTGAGATCCCTCTGAGAGAATTACTGTCAACATAATAACTATACCTTTGCTTTTCCTTTTGAATAGTATGACACACATTTATCCTCACACTATTCCTGTGAGGGGCCATTTTTATTATCACCATTTTTCAAATGGAAAGCCTGAAACAAGCAGTATTTAAATGCCCCATTGAAATCAGAGGCAAACTTACCATTAGACATTCTACTCTTCCAATTCCAACCTAGGGTATTTTTTTATGTAATTAGGCCAAATTGAAATTATTTAGTGATCAGGCCTCCAACCTCTCCCCACCTTCTATCTCCCCCTCCCAAATCAGCAGCAGCATATGATCAACAAGATCATATCGAGACATACATCCTCAATACCTCCTGCTATCTATCTATCTGATTGGAGAAGTGGCGGGTAGACAGTGGAAAGTTTCTTCTAGATCCTCCACTTAAAGAGGGCACCCAGGGCAGCTATCACATCATTTTCCACTGGCCTGACTCCCCTGGACTTTGGCATGCTTTGGGACACCTTCTCCACTCCTTTTCAATTTCTTTTTATGTATTGTCTTCACCCATTAGATTGTAAGCTCCTCAAGAGCAGGGACTGTCTTTTACCTTTCTTTGTACCCCTAGCACTTAGCTCAGTGCTAAGCACATAGTAGTCACTTAACAAATGTTTATTTTGTTAATAATAACAAATAACAATAACAAATATTTATTGAATGATTGGCACCATTACCAAAGAAATCTTCCTAAAATACCCATAACTCAGATAACATTTCCAATTTAAATAATATTAGTGGTTCCCTGTTGCTACTGAATAAAGAGAAACCCCTTAGCCTGGTGTTTAGGAACCTCTTCAATCTGGTTCCAGTTGCCTTTACAACATTATGACACATTTCTTGCCTTTATGTACCCTGTACTCCAGGCAAACTACCTTTGCCTTTCTTATTATCCACCCCTAAGCTTCACCCACCCCAATACCTGTGCTCCCCATCCCTGTGCCTGGAAGAGACTCCTCCTCTCCCCTGTTGATGGTCACCTAATGAAATCCTTTCCTCCTCTTTAGGCCCAACTCAGATGCCTCATCTCCCATGATGCTTTCCTGGATTTTCCTCTCTCCTCCCTTCATCCCACAACTGAAAGTGGTCCCTTCCTACTTTGTTTTCTCAAAGCATTCTATTAAGACTTTGTACTTACTACATTCCATTTTCTATTATACTTATTTATATGAATCTTATATTCCTTATTATACCGAAGAATAAATGAATGGTAAGTTTCTGGAGAGCAGAGACTATATTTTCTATCACATTTCTATCATTCACACCTAGCACAGGGGCTGGTATGTAATAGCTGCTTAATGAATGTTTATTAACTTGAATGGGCAATAAGTGGGAGTGCTGGGACTATTAAATATTATTTCATTATTAAAAATAGCTTTCACTTACTCTAAACTAGATTATTTCCTCTCTGTACACATACAACTCTTCACTGTGTCCACACCTTTTCTCTCACAATTCCTGAATGTCCTCTTCCCTCCCTCCCTCCCTCTCTCCCTCTCTCTCTCTGGAATATAGATGGGTTTTAATCTAAATTTTAATCCATTTAAATCTAGTTGTGGGTGCACTTAGGGATATTATGGGTTCCACGTGGCCCATCTAAACCTTAGCAGTGTGACTTATGACCTCAGCATTCGACTGCCCTCTTCTTCTCCCTCTTTCCCTCCACCCACCACCATTTCTCTCTCTGTCTCTCTCTCCCCCATCTCCATTTTTCTGAAGTCTACCATCTTTCAAGACCCAGCTCAAATGCCATCTCCTACATGAAACGCTGCCTAATTCTCTCAGTCAGATATGACCCAATCCTCATGTGGCAGCTAATTTATACACTTATTTTACATCTTGTATTATATTTATTTATATATACTATATTTTAGTTCCTCCCTGTCCACTAGATTTTTAAGTTCTTTGAGGGTGACATCATGTATTTTCTTTGTGTCTCCTGTAGAACCTAGTATAGGGCTCAGCTCATAGAAGACACTTAATAAATATGTTCAATGGAATTTCTTTTTACTGCTAATTATAGCCAATGTGGCAACATAACATGGGAAATAGCTACCTTTGAAGAACCGAAAATGAATATCACACAAAAGATAATAGAGAGGCTCATGATGATTCTAAGAAGGTTGTAGGATGATAAAGAATGATAAACTCCTAAGAAGGGCAAAAGGATGATAGACATTAGAGATGGTAGGCTCATGTGAGAGCTGTTGGGTTTGTTTGTTTTGAGGATGGGGGAGACTTAGAAGTGCTTTTGGGCTTAAGGGAAGGAGCTAGTAGACAGGCAGAGACTGAATATAATATGAATCCGTGATGACATCTTTGACTTTTGCCCTTCTCTATTAAACTCCCTGAAAAATACAGCTATATTCCATGCCTCCATTTCCATTCTTCTCACTAAATTCTAAACCAGGGACATCAAATTCAAATGGCAACAGGGTCTGTACATAAGAATCCCTGGGGCAGTTAGTTGACTTAGAAAATCATATATGAGGGGCAGCAAGGTAGCGAGGTACATAGAACTCCGGCCTTGCAGTCAGGAGGACCTGAGTTCAAATCCAGCCTCAGACACATGACACTTACTAGCTGTGTGACCCTGCGCAAGTCATTTAACCCCAATTGCCTCACCAAAAAGCAAAAAAAATAAATAAATCACATATTAACATTATCAATGTTTTTATTGTATTTTTTATTTATTTTGTTAAATATTTCCCAATTCCATGTTATTCTGATTTGGCTGCACTGGGGGAATCATGAGCTTCGACATTCAGCTGTTCTCTCCAGGTACTAGTGATCATTTACATACCAAATCAAATGACCTTTTATCATTTTCCTTTGATAAGTCTTCATCTATGGCATTCCCATTAACCATGCATGTCCCCCAAGGCTCTGTTCTCATCCCCCTTCTCTTCTCCCTCTATATTATCTCACTTGGTAATATCATCATCTCATATGGGTATAACTATCTTCTCTATACAGATGACTCTCAGATCTATATATTTAGCCCTAGTCTCTCCTGAACTATGCCTATTTGACATCTTGAACTGGATGCCACATAGGCATCTCAAGCTCAATGTGTCCAAAACTGAACTCACTATCTTTCTCCCCAAAGTCTTCCCTCTTCCAAACTTCTCTATTACTATTGAGGATACCACCATTTCCAGTCAGTTACACTTGCCACCTCATCATCCTGAACTACTCATTCTTATTTACCCCACATATTTAACTAGCCTATTGCGAAATCTTGACGAAATCGTATCTTTCATATTTGTCCCCTTATCCCCATTCCCACAGCCAACACCTTAGTTCAAGCTCTTATCACCTCTCTTTCTTTAGTGCTATTGTAATACCCATCTAATCGTTTGCCTTCCCACACCCACCTCCAGTCTCTACCCACTCCAATACACCCTTTCTCCACTCAGTTGCCAAAATGACTTTCCTAAAGCACAAATCTGACAGGGTCATCCCTCTACTCAATACCAGTCCTCCCTTCTACCTCCAGGTTAAAATATAAAGTCTTCTCTTGGGCATTTAAACTCTTCACAACCTGGCTCCCTTCTACCTTTCTTGGATTCTTATACTTTCCTCTCTTCTGCACATTCTATAATCCATCCACTCTGGCCCATTTGCTGTTCCTTACACAATACACAATGACCTCTTAAATACAAATTCTGGATGTCTTTTCTTAATCCTTATCCTTGAGCTCTCTATAGGCTTTGACACTGTCAAGGAGGCAGGTGGAGGAGCAGTAGATAGAGAGCCCTAGGCCTGGAATCAGGAAGGCCTGAGTTTAAATCTCACCTCAGACAATTACTGGCAGTGTGAACCCTGAGCCAGTTACTTAACCTCTATTGTCCTCAGTTTCCTCAACTGTAAAATAAGGATAATAATAGCTACCTTTTAGGGTTGTTGTAAGGATAAAATGAGATAATATGTGTTCCTGAAATATAGTTACATATTATATAACATAACATTTTATATATTCAGTCATTTCAGTCCTATCTGACTCTTCATGACCCCATTTGGGATTTCCTTGGCAGAGCCATGGAAGTGGTTTGCCATTTCCTTCTCCAGCTCATTTTACAGTTGAGGAAACTGAGGCAAACAGAGTTAAGGGATTTCTCCAGGGTCACACAGCTAGTAAGCATCTGGGGCCAGAGTTGAACTCAGGAACATGAGTCTTCTTGACTCTAAACCCAAAACTACTGTGCCACCTAGTTGTCATATAGTAGGTGCTTAATAAAGGCTTGTTTCCTTCTTTTAATAACTCTCTCCTCCTTGATACTATCTTCCCTTTAGGTTTTCTTGACCCTGCTTTCTCCTGGTTCTGACTCTACCTGTTTAATGAGTGCTCCTTCTCAGTCTCCTTTGATAATCTGTCATCCAGTACCAGCCCAATAACTGTGGACACTGAGGCCCTCTCCTGGGCCCTCTTTCCTTAGATGTCCATAACCTTGTTTCCATCAGTGTAATGGCCTAACCAAATAAAAAAAAAATTGCCAACCCCCTTATTTTCCCTGCAGTCCTGCCCTTGCCAGGGGGATCATGATCATAGAATTCTATAGTTTGAAGAGAATTTATAGATCATTTAAGCTAGGGATCCCTGATATTTTTTATGTTGAGGAGATAGAGCGCTTCTTTCCTGTAACATACCAGTTGATAGAAGTGGAAAGAGGATGGGGAAAGAGATTGGGAACTAGGAGAAAGTGCTAATGGAAAGTTCTGAAACCAAGGGAGATGGGGAGGGAAGGATGCTGGTAGAAAGACCTGCTGATGAGGCTTTTAGCCTGTTTTTACGTCTAGTGACTTCTGACATTTCAACTTTGGTACTCCATTGCTATGATCCAGAAATGTCTTTATGCTACAAGATGAATGAGAGACTTACTTACAACATCACTAACATGAAAATATGTTTAACAGGAAAGTAAATATATAGCTTATATCAGATTGTATGCCGTCTTGGGAAGGGTAGTGGGGAGGGAGGGGTAGAAACATTTTAAACTGAAAAGCATATGGAAGTTATTGTTGATAAATTAAAATAAATTAAGAAAAAAAAAGAATGAATGAGAGAAGCCTCAGGCTATGCCCACATTTCAAAGGCTTGTGGTCACAGACACAGGCTTGGGCCTAAGGACAGGAACACATGAACACTATCAATTAAGTTCAGGCCCTGATCTATCTAAACCAATCAATGCCCTTGTTATAAGTGAGGGGACCAGCACCACTGAGTACTCCTCCATTAAGTGAGTAATATAGCTGGGATCTGATAGCCAGTCCAATGCCCTTTCTATATCACAATGGCATTTGAAATGACACAAACCCAGTACATACCTCCTAGTGCAATGTTATGATTTGAAAGGAAATAAGTCTTAAGTCTTTTTTTGTGGACCAGGGACATTGAAATCAGAATGGTTAAGGGACATTTCTGGATCTAAATTTTCAGGGGCATGCTGGAGACAGCTTATTCTGGGGAGTGCTTGCAGTAACTGTGAGCATTTTCACCTTGGAAAATACTACACATCAGGGCTTGCTTTATTATTATTATTATTATGATCACTATTATTTTGGTGATTGTCTAGACATAAGAAAGTGATGGAGATTAAACTTAAAAGTATCATGTGAGTAAAATGTTGGGGTTTTTTCCCCCAGAGAGCTGATTATTAAACATTTACAAGCACATTCCTAGTTAAAAAGCAGTGACTTGAACTGGGGTGGGTGGAGAGGAGAGAGGTGCTAGCTGAGGCATCCTTTCCTAAATTAATCCCACCGGTGGGATTATGCCAGATACAGATATTCACGAATCATCTTCATTTTTGAATGTGGAAAGCTCGGTATTCCTTCCAACTATTATTGCACCTAGAACTTCTTAGACCAAAATCTACAAGAAACAAATTTGATGGAAAAATAAAGTATATTATAGCCATCAAGTCTCTTAAACTCACATTCAAGCTTCTCTGTTTTTAAGGAAGACTTTCATTTATTGAATATTACCATCACTTTTAGAATATTCAAACCATCTTCATCTGTTATTTTAAATCCTTATCAAAATAACTACAACAAAATTAAAAACATACTAGAAAAGCAGGCTAGACTTTATTATACACTTTATTAATTTTCCACTTGCATCTAATGCTAGAAAAATCATCAGGTATTTTCTATAAAACATCAGAATAAATAAAAACCCTGAAATCTCCTGGCAAAGCAGATACTATTTCCCAGGATAGATTTAGGTCTGTCGTAGTTTTTAGGTTGCAGTTGCTGTAACCTGAGAGTAATGCATGAGACAGAAAAAGAAATGATAGAATATTTTTACTGATGCTACCAGAAAATAATTACCTATTTCTCCACAGTGAAAGTGTTATATAGCTCCATATTTTCTATCACATTATTTCTATAAAGGTTGAAAATATTTTACTTGTTTTCTGAATCCTGGAGTTTACTAGCAAGTCAATCTTAGCATTTCTTGGCCTCCTTTTTGGAGGCCACATTAAAATGATCTCTGACACCATGACTTAGAAATAGAATGGGAGAACATGGTAAAGGAGTTAATGGAGGAACTATATGTTTAAATCCCGCCTCTCCCTGCTCTTCTTTGATTGTCTGCCACCATCCCGGCTCTTACCTTGAGTTTGGCCAGGAGGAGTTCATGATCCTCAAGTAGTTTCTTGGTCTCATCTTGGCTGCTGCCAATTTCCAGAAGGTTGGGACAGGATTCAGCCAGCTGGAGTTGTACCCATTTTCCACTCTTTAAGTGAAAACAAAACCAAAGTTACTTTTAGGTCCTACCTGTTTCTTCCTCCTCACCTCACATTCTTTTCTTTCTTTCTTTTTTTTTTTAATTGACATTTAGAAGGTTGATTTTGGCTTTGGAATCTTAGATTGGAAGTGGAAGGAATCTTAAAAGTCATCTTGTTCTGACTCTTTATTTTACAGATTGGGAGAATGAAGCCAAGAGTTATAGCTCACTTAAGGACGCTCCACAAGCTAGTAATGAGCTGGCCTAGTAAAGAGGCCTGGAGTTAGAGAGACTTAGGTTTGAATGCTGCCTTAATCACTAGGAGACCATGGGTAAATCATTTAACCTTTCTGAACTCCAGTTTTCTCTTCTGTAAATTGGAGACAATCCTACCTGTAATGCCTACTTCCCAGGGTGGTTGGGAAGCTCAAATGAGATAATACAGATAGCATTTTGCAAATTTTTCAGCCCAGCCTACATGAAAATAGATGATTACTTCCATTATACGACTCACCTCCCTATTTGAGTAACCAATATACCAAAAAAAAAAAAAACAAAACCAAATCTAACTTACAAACAGATAAATGAGAGAAGATAGCCATTACTTGCTAAAAAGCAAAAGATTAAGATTTCATCACAACTAAGTCTTGAAAGTACACACCTTGCCTAGTTCAATTAAGATGGGATCATAGAGTCAGAGTTGGAAGAAATCTTGGAAATCATCTTGTCCCATCCCCTCATTTTACAAAAGAGGGACACAGGATTCATTTGACTAAAATTTAACTTTTACACAACTTTTGCTGATCACATCTATTGCTAAAAGTGAAGAACGCCTGTGTGCCAATTGACTTACAGGAGGCCAACACAAACGCTGGAAACTTAAAATTCAAACAACTGTCTCCATAATCCCAAATAAGGACTTTGACTGCTTTCCTCAACCCCAGTGGTGTCCATGTTGAGTAATTTGAGTTTTCATAAGCATTATTGCGATCGTCTTTAATTATTCCCTTGATTCATAACTATGTGACTGGGCAATGCATAATAAGGGAAGTGAGGGAAAAAGCATTTATTAAAAGCTTACTATGTGCCAGGCACTGTGCTAAGCACTTTGCATATATTCATATGATCCTCACAACAACCCTGGGATATTATCCCCATTTTACAGTTGGGGAAACTGAGATAACCAGAGATTAAGTGCCCTGCCTAGGATCACACATCTAGAAAGTGTATGAGGTCAGATTTAAACTCAAGTCTTCCTGATTCCAGGCCCCTAATGTGATGGAGAGGGGATACTAAAGCAAAAGATACAGTCCCTCCCCTCAAGAAGTTTACCATCTATTTGAGCAATCATGCCTTTCAATCGTGAATAAACTGGAGAACAACAAAAAAGCAAAGCAACTTTTGAACAAGTTAATGATAACAAGGTGGCACTCACTGCATATGGACTAGATATATGGAAGGACAGAAGGTAGTTTGTCTAAGGGATTGTATAAACAACACGTCTTTTCTCTCCATGAATGTTGTTATTGTTTAATCTTTTTTAGTCATGTCTGACTCTTCATGATCCCATTTGGGGTTTTCTTGGCAAAGGTACTGGAGTGGTTTGCTATTTCCTTTTTTAGTTCATTTTGTAGTTGAGGAAACTGAAACCAACATGGTAAAGTGACTTGTTCAGGGTCACATAGCTAGTTAGTGACCTAGGCAAAATTTGAACTCAGAAGGATGTGTCTTCCTGACTCCAGACCTGGCACTCTATGCACTGCATCATCTAACTCCCATCTTCATGAGTACCCTTAAGAAATTTTCCTCAGAACAGATTCCTCTGAGCAAGACTTTATATTTTTCTCTGCCTACTGCACCTCTCACCTTCGGTAATTTGCTATCACTCATGCTCAAACTCAAAGCAAAAGCTCAGAAAACACCAGCCACCCTGTTCTAGACTGCCTCCACTTCCCTGCCATTAACCTAAGGCTCCTTCCCAGAGACTGCTGATCATTTCTTTGCTGTGCATGCAGTTTGCATTTTGCTATATTTTGTATTCCCACTTTTTATCTTGATTCTCTTCCCAGAGTTTAAGCATCGTGAGGGTTGCCTGCTTCTACTTTTATCCCAAGCAAGTGAGCAGAAGGCACTTAATAAACGTGATAGAAAGAAATTTCTCATGAATATAATCTCAGGTTCATCTTCCTTCCTTTACTTTTCACATTTAACTTGTCACAGTGCAACTTCTTGTCCACAGAATCTTTAAATTTATTCTGATCCTTATTCGTCTCCAGACCAAAACTGCTCTGTCCAGAGAGTGTTTTGCCTGCCTGTGGAAATGTCGACATCTACAAAATGGGGATTTATGTAGTACAATACACCATGTTGGCTTCCCCTTAATCATTAAATAATTGTATAGTCCTTTCATACATAATTGTATAGTCCTTTCATACATCCCAGCCATTGGCCAAGCTAAGCTGTCTTTGAAATAGAGGGGATAGAGCACTTGGATAAACAGGACAAAAACAGAGACATATGGGAAAATATTGTTCTATGTAATTGAGGTCATGTTCCATTATCTTTACCTTTAGCCTTGACTGCTGAATTAAGACTGACAATGAAGCAAAGAAGGGATTGAAACAACAGATTTTTTTCTTTTACTCTAAAGGGAAACACCATTTCCCCAATTTTTGTTGGGAAGTATTCAATAAGTGTGTGCTAAGCCAACAGAATGAAGAATCCATCACAACTGCCACATAAATGTTGCCCAGCTGCTCTGTGCCTCAAGTCTTTTCCCTGACCTTCCCTCTCCCTCCCCCGCCCCAGCCATTCTGTTTCCTTGAAGGAATCACTTTTTAAAGAATCAACTACTGAGAAAACAAAGCAGCAAACCAGAGGCAGGTGGACATGGATAAGTGAATTTCTAAAGAAAAATAAGAGGGGAAAGAAATGTGAGGATTTTTCCTGGAATATAATTAATATAATAATTATAGATAATTACATTTGATATATTATAAAATAATATGTAATTAATATATTACATAGTAATATAATAACATAAGTAA
Organism: Vombatus ursinus; assembly: GCF_900497805.2. Taxonomy (NCBI): domain Eukaryota; kingdom Metazoa; phylum Chordata; class Mammalia; order Diprotodontia; family Vombatidae; genus Vombatus; species Vombatus ursinus. The sequence continues at coordinate 36,504,674 of NW_020954557.1, read as the reverse complement.
TAGTTTTGATATAATAACATAGCAGAAATATTTCTTTTCTGGAATATAGTTAGCACACTGGAAATAGTTAAGAAGCATGTGCACTTTTTTACACAGGGCTTCCTGAATTTGGATTTTCTCTTTTCAAAAATATTCAAAGCAGTAGCAAGAGATCTGTTTGATGTGAAGGTGGTGGTAAGGTTAATTTGATTCAATTTAATTCCATAAATATTTATGGCAAGAAAAACCTAGACACAGTTCTAGAAAAAAATTTATTTTCATAGTTTGGAATGTAATTTGAAAGTTTCCACTCTTTTAAAGAAATCAGCCTGTAGGTTCTTAAAACATATTCCTTGATTGGTGCTGTATTCTCTGAGGATGCTATGTATTTAGGGACCAAGGTAGCTGGAGAAAAAGTAATGGTTAAAAATATTTTTTTTCCTTTTGCCTACCTCCCTATCTGGCAGTGAATCTATAGGATGCCCAAAGCATCATCAAGTCACATGCACATATTAAAATCTTGCTACTTTGCATCAGGCTTCTTTCTCATCTTATCTTATTGCCTTGAGACAGAATCTCTGGTAAGAGAGATAGAACAAGGTCCTGTGTATTCAGAGACCAAGTGTACAGTAACAACAAGGGGAAATGCACCCGGGTAGAAATACTTTTCAGTCTTTTTATGTTGAATCATTTTTCTCTATGTCTAGTTACAATTTCTCTTCTATGAGTCTGGATATTACTGTAATATAAACAGCAACAAAGTTCTGTGAAATAGAATGTATTGTCCAGCATCAAAAGACCAGGAGGAAAGCTAGTCAATCAAACCTATTACGGTACAAAATGACATTTGTCTGGGGAACGCTGGCTTGTTTTCAGCTTTTCCTTCCATTAAACAGTAAAGTCTTTAGGTTGTGAACTATTTAAAGCCACACACCAGGCTTTGAAATCCTTGCAAGGCATTTTCAAAGGGAATGAGTCACTTCATTTTGATGGAAGATGTCTTGTTCAGCCTAAAGCTACATTATCAAGTATTAGAAGGGTTTGCTGGAGATTAAGCCAACAAGGTTAAAGCCCTAGCCATCATTATGGAACAATGAGTTAGTAGCATCCCTGATGATGTCTTATCTTTTTTTTCTTCTCCAATATTGTGACTAGAATTGGAAACTCCCTTTACCTTGTCAGATTGAGTGTTGTACACAGGTGGGTACAGTCAGGGTGTGGGACTCTCACAAAAGCTGTGCCCTATTCCCCCTCTTACTCAAAGAACTTTATTCTTCAAATTTTAAGCTTCCTCCCCACCCCCTACAACCAGAACCCCACAAAGTTGTAAGCATGATCACAGGTCCCCTTCCTTCTGTCCGGACAACTGGCTTCCTTCCCTCTTTTTTCACCTTTGGAAATCTAACAAATTCTGGGGTAGAGGTGTTATTTTTTTTTTTCTGACTGAAAATCCATTCCTTTCTTTCCTTCTTTCTCTTGCTTTATGATGTAAAGAAAGAATGTGTTGTTAAATTGTCTTGAATTTGTTAGCTTACTCTTAATTACCTAAGAAAGCAGGAAGATGCCTTCACCACATTATTTTTTTTCTCCATACTGTAAACTGCCACCCGATGTGGAATGTTGAGTGGGTATCTATCACCCAGCAGTCAGGCAAGCCCAAAACCAAGGAATGAAGACAAGAGTACTGAGAGTGAGAGAACTGTCAGCTTACCTTCAAGATAGCTATGACAATCCTGGAGTCCCCAGCCTGCACAGCGACAGAACTGACTGTTGTTGTAGAAGGCAGTGCCCCAGAACTCTCTTGGCTGGACATGGTACTTTCGAACCACAGTTTATTCTTTAAGGCAGCCTCTGTACAGATGTGTGTCTCCTAGTCATTTCAGAAGGCAGCAAACAGGGTTACTTGGATTCATTCAGGGAAAGATCTCAGCTAACACTGATTAGTCTGCCAAAAGGAAAGAACAGGAGGTTAAAAATAGACAACCCCATTGAGTTTATCATTCTTGAGAGAGAAACGGAGCATCGACACACCCCTAGTTTGGTAGCATTAAGCTGCCTGGGTTGGGTTTTTTTTTTTTCTGTCATTATCTGAAGTGTAGAGGATGGCCCTGAGCTCTGTGAACATCATCTGACACTCGATAAGCAAACGGAAAAAAGCTATATGCAAATGGCTAAAAAATAAAAATCCAGTTTTGTCCATTGTAAACTGTATGGACTGATAATTGTGGGCTTTAAAACCAGCAAGCTACTGTACTGAATACTGATCTTCAAGAAATGTTTGCTGTGGCCTCCATGCATGCATACAAAGATTTGCTTAAAAAAAAAAGTTACAGTACTTGTTTTTTTCCACTGAATTGCTTACTGCACAGAGCTGTCAGTAATATATTTTTAGATCAATCACCCCTCCCCAAACCCGTGGTCCTTCCTCTTCCAACCTCAAACACCCAAATCATATCCAATGGCCAGATTTGTTCAGAATCACAATTTTTTTAGAGGAATCTTATAGGGGGAATTGTTTTTAAAGCCCAGATCCATAGATACCTTTCATATTTAGCATTTCTTTCAAAATATTGTTTCCACAGATCATTTCTCTATTATATCTCCTAACTTTTATTGTCCAAAATGCCTTTTTTCTGTAAGCTTTTTGATTACTACAAGAAAATGTATGAGGTTTTTTTGGAGGGTGGGGATCCCACTAAAATTCAGCACTACACTTCAGGGTGAGTTTTTTTCCCCCTGCACTACTGTGCAGAGAAATAATAGATAGCTAGAAATCAGCACAAGATCAGTAAATTAATCCTATTGCTAGAAACTCGGAGTGAGCTACAAGTTGCTTGTGGTATTAAGCAGCAGCTGCTGTATTCCCCCAACAGAACAGCTGAGGGTGACACTAACGTTTAGGTCACAGGTTACTAAGAAGATGAAAAAGAGAGACACAGAGAAAAAAAAAAAGAGAGGAGAGACACAGACACGAGACAGAGAGAAAGAAAGGAGAGAGAGTGGGGAGGAGACAGGGAGAGAGAGAGAGACAGAGAGAGAGACGGAGAGACGGGGGAAGGAGAGAGGGAGAGGGAGGGAAGGAGGGAGGGAGAGAGAGAGAGAAAGAGAGAGAGAGAGAGACAGAGAGACAGAGAGAGAGAGAGACAGAGAGAGAGAGACAGAGAGACAGAGAGACAGAGAGACAGAGAGACAGAGACAGAGACAGAGACAGAGAGAGAGAGTCAGAAGCTGCCAACATCATCAAGGAACTGGAGGAAGAAGAAGACTCTACAGCTGTAAATAGACAGGCTTAAGTGGGATCCATCTGATTCTTTGTGTCAAAACACCTCAGCTCACTGTAAAAAGCATTTTTAATTTTGCTGCTGTAGATCAGCATGTTTAAATCAGCACAACTATCTTATTCTGCTATGGCCACAGTCATGTACTTGAGTAAAAAGAAAAAGGAAAAAAAAGTGTATACACAAGCACACACCTTTCTATTCAGCAATTCTGGTTTCTCTAAAGGGCATGGCACAGCTGTTCAGCAATCATCCGGCCATGACTGGCGTCTCTCTCCCACAACCCAGTGTGTTGCCTCTAAAGTAGATGAAAACTTCTGGAACCCAGTCATCAGGCTCCAGGAAGTTTACATGACGTCATGAGCAGAGGGAGGGGGGAGGTGACCATGGCTGAGAACAGGCTCCAAACCTGCCAAATTGATAAACAGGTTGACTAGGCAGGGCGCCAAGATGTGGGAAAAGATTATAAACGCAAATATTTCATGCCAGGAAAAGAGTGCTTGCAAGAGGGTCAGCTTGACCAGAAGGTTAGAAGTATGGCTCCTTCAGCTAAACTTATGGAACAAACACTTTGGCCTTTCGAGAGAATGGAGAGCAAACAATCTTGAGCTCATCGGGCTTAGGAAACGAGTCTGTCAAAGAATACTCACATCAAAAGCCACAAAATCCCAGAGTAGTAATACTTAAACTTCTGGGGTGACTGCCAACAGGAACAGCAAACAATGCACACACACACACACACACACACACACACACACATATATACACACACACACATCATATACTTTCACTCACAGGTTAGGTCTGGTTCCCTGAGGTGCTGCACAGGGGCCTTCCATAATGTAATGGGTATTTGGCAGCTGTAAGAACCACAGAAAAGAATGGTTGTGTCCACAAGGCTGTAGATAAGATGTATGATTTTGTAAGGGTGGGCAGTACATGATGGAATGCTTGGAGCTCAGATTTGAGAAGAAAGAAAGGATGGAGGGGTAAAAAAAAGAAACTGAAGGATTAATGCCAGAACTGAAATATCAGAAAATTAGGAGGGAATCTGTCAAATCACCTACTAACTCAACCACTCAGGCGTGAGCCATTCCCACACTGGAGGACTTTCCTCCTAGGATTGTTGGTATTTTTCCCTTTCGAATGAAGAAAATGATGTTGACATAAGTAGATTCATGTGTCATTTATTTTTATTTAGTTTTTGCAGCAATACGTTGGCATTATGTAGTATGTTTCTTTTTTGTTTTCCTTTTTAATTTTATTATTTTTTAAATTATCAAGCAATCCTTTTTTTTTTCTCCCATGTCCTTTCCATCACCTTTTGAAAAGAAAGGAAGAAAGGAAGAGTAAAAAAGAAAGAAAGAGAGGGAAGGAGGGAGGGAGAAGGAAGGAAGATAGAAAGGAAAGAGGGAAGTAAAGAGAGAAGGAAAAAGGGAAGGAAGGAAGAGCATCCCATAAGCACATTCATGTGAAACAAATTCCCACATTGGTCATCTCCAACACTTTCTCAGTTTGTATATTTATCTTTCTTTCATGAAGTAGGCAGCATTCAACTTTATCAGTCCTCTGGAATCAAGATAGATAATTTTGTTGATCAGTGTTCTTAAGTTTTTCAAAATTGTCATTTTTACAAAACTGCTGTTGTAGTACAAACTGTTGTTACAGTTTTGTTCACTTCACTCCGTATGTCTTGCATCTTTTAAAAACATAAGATCTCAATGCTGTATTTGTCCTTGGCTCATTTTGAAATCCAAGTTCCCAGTTTAGAAATCTTTCAGTATCTCACGTGCATATATTCTCCTTTGCACTGTGCCACGAGGCAGGGAGTGTAAATATTATCTCTGTTTTACAGATGAGGAGACTGAAGCTCATGGAGGTCAAGTGACTCACATTTCTTTACCCAGCTAACAAAAGGCAAAGCCAGGCCTTGAACCCAGTTCTGGCTAATGTTTGACTGCAAAAGACTCATCCTAGCCTAGTTCCCATTTTGTCCCCTTTTACTTCCTCGTCTATTCACTTAAATTAGACTTTACCTCTCTAGATGTTTAGATAACTTGACAATTTTCCGTGTGCAAGTGCCTAAATGATCACATGTCTATATGACTTTTCCAGCTCATGGAGAAGCCTTATCTATTGTTCTTCAGCTTGTGTAATATCTGATCACAAATTGTATTATTTCACTCTGGTTAAGTGATTTGAAATAATACTAGGATAAAAAATAGCACACTAACCAAATTTGTATTACAAGGACTGAAAAAAGTGGTACTAAAAAGCTTTTGAATTATGATCTGTTTATACTCTATCTACCATGACCACCCAAAAAAAAAATAAATTACTGATGTTCTATGTCCTTTGAAGCTTATGGAGGATCTTGCAGTGGTTATTATGTCTCTTCTGTTTATCTTCCTGGAAAATGCTTAGGTTCATGCTAGCTGAACATTAGTGAAATATTCTCCAGAGGGAACCAAAAAGTTATAACCAGATTCTAAAAAGTGAAATTGTACTTATTTAAGGAAATATAGACAGTAAGTCATATGAAAATGCTTTGCCCCAACATTCTTCTTAAGGCCTATGGGTATGGTAAAAAGCAGCACATTTTTCTTGTATCTCCTATGAGGGCCACTTGTTTAATGACAGGGAGTGGGTTTTGGAATCCTTGATAAGAATTACCATGTAGACAACACAATGAGTGGAATCATGGACCTGGAGTCAGGAAGAAGTGAGTTCAAATCAAACCTCAAACACTTTTTAGTTGTATGACCCTGGGCAAGTCACTTAACCTATTGCCTCACTTTCCTCATCTGTATAATGAGTATAATAATAACACTTACCTCCCAGGGTGATTGTAAAGACATGAAGATAATATTTAGAAAATGCTTTGTAGACATTACTTTGCCATTTACTACCTGTATGATCTGAGCAAGTCACTGAAAATCTCTGAGCCTCTGTTTCCTTATTTGTAAAATGGGGATAATAATAGCACCTACCTTACAAAATAGTAGTGAAGATCAAATGAGATAATGTAAAGTATTTTCCAAGCTTAAAAGAAGTATAAATGTGTATATACTCTAAAGAAGTATAAATGTGAATTATTAACACCATCGTCATCACTCTTAACTCTCATCTTTTTTAAAAATCTGGTTCAAATAAAAACAGTTTAAAGACAAAGTTTATCCTACTATATTATTATATTATTTACTATTTAATAACATCCTCCTCTTCCTCATGTTTCTTCTCTTCTTCCTCTGCCTCCTTCTCCTTCTCCATTTCTAACTTGTGTGTCTAAGCAAGACACTTGATTTTTGTGGGCTTCATTTTCTTCTTCTATAAATATTAGATGATTTCTATAAAATTAGATTACCTTAAAAGTCCATTCGAGCTTTAAAATCAATAAACTCTTATCAGTCAGCATAGAAAACAAACAAATCAGAATGAATCAATTTTTAAGACAATAATTGCAAGTTTTATTCCTGTCACAACTGTAGAAATAGGTATATATTAACAGTATTTTATGCTGCTTTCACATACTTCTTCAAATTTTGTCTACAGCCCACCATTTTCACAGGACTCCCAGTTTATATGTTTTTTAAGTTGTTCCATTTTTTTTTTCCTGGAGAAAATTGTGCTATTCAACTCATCTAAATGAAGCTATTGGTGATTTACTTTCATATTTTCATTTTGGAACATTCCTCTTCAGTTTCCAGTAAGAGGCAATCAGGATACTTGGACTCCATCTGCCCCAATGATATTTTTTTCATTGTGAAGATTTCTTGATGGAAATATTCTCCAAAACCTTTGGGGTATCTGAAATTTTGATTTTTTTTAGGGAATATGGTGTCCCATTATTCACAGAACCATCTTTTTAATATCAATATTCTTCTGTACCTATAGTAGGTCCTAGTTCAACAAATACTTGATTGACCTAACTACGTAAGTCCAATAGAACATTGAATGTAGTAGGCTTAATAAACATTTGTTAGTGTCAAAGAACAAATCAATGAATAAATAAACTATGGAATACATGTAACTGTAAATTTCCTCCCATTTTTAACTGATAACTTAACCATGCACAGAAACATTTTCTAAGAGAACAGCCACAAACAGTAACTCCTCTATTTAGCTCAACAACAGAAAGAAAACTTTGCCAAGTTCAACGTACATTTGGCCAACTCCAAGGATTATAGCTTTGTGGTTGTGATTTAATATAATTTCTAGCAATGCATTTTCCTCCCAAAGTGACATGATGGTAGATACCAATACTGTGTTCAATTCATTATTTGCATGTTTCTTTTGAAAGCCATATTTACAATAGCCACATATAATTGAAAACAAGATGAATTGTAGCTATTTTATTTTGCCACAGGTTCTGGATTTGGGCTAATGTTAAAAAATAAGCAACCTTTTACACTGTAGGCATAAAAGATTTATTCAGAGAAATATAGGACTGGATTTTAAAAAAATGGAATAGCCTGGTCACCTAATGAAAGTGAGAGGATGACTGATGGCCTGTCTCTGCTCCACTGGTCTCCATGAGATGTCAGAAGAACAAATTTGTGGAAAGGCATGGATGATCACTGCACAGGATGGCCAGGCATAGATGGGTTGCAATATGAATTGTTAGAGTAGGTACCCACAATGATAAGATCACAGATTCACCAGAGTAATTGGGGGACTAAAATAAGTGTTAGCCATAAGACCGCCTTCCATTCTGCCATGCTTTGAATAAGGACAAAACATATTTTAAGCTAGAAATTTAAGAAACATCATGTAAAACTGGTGATTTGCAGGATTTATTTTACACACTTCACCATACATACACGATCCAGATAAGAAGCACTCGGTATGACTTGCCTTCACCCATCTGAGCCATGGATTTACTGCATCCCTCTTCAGCATATCGACTTTCTCTCTTTATATGATAGTTGATGCCTGTGATCTGAGGAGAGAAATGAGGGGAGGGAACAAGAGCCTTTTTCATTTTCCATAGCCAAGTTCCCTGACAGTGAACTTCCACAAGAGTTTAAAGATACTAGCAGTGACATGCAAAGTTTGGAAACTTAGTCAAGAGTTTGGGAAAATTTAGAGAGTTTTTTTTCCTACTGTTGCTAAAGAAACTTCATTTGAGGCTGAAAAATTCCAGCTCATAGCAATCCCTAGGGAGGCTTGGAGAGCAACAATCCAAGCATGCTTGGGAAGCCAGCAGTGACATTGAATGTGGGCCATCACCCTTCCAGCAGCTACGATATTTGCCAAGAAAATAAAATACTAATAGGAAATCCAAAGACATAAAATCAGACACCCCAAACTGTCATGTTTTCAACTGATGGGTTAGAAACAGAAATAAATGCTCTGTAATTTTTTGAAGTCCAAGTTTATAGTTTAAAATATTTTACCGTAATACTTTGCTCAGGAACACTTTGGATGCATATAGTAGAATTTGGAGGCTTTTGTGTACAAATACAGTGTTCAGGCCCAGGGCCACACTTACATACTTTGTTACAAAAGGTTTCAAAAATGTGTTTTGTTTTCCATACAAAGTTATACATGTTTCAGGGAATACATTTTAACCAGCAACACTTCTAAAGCTGAATGGTGAGGAGAAATGTTTCAATGGATTTCTAGATGGTTTGTAAAAGTATAAAGTGACTAGAGAGCAGCTCTGAGAAGACTGCCCCATTTAGATATGCGAGCTTCAACTTCATTTCCAGAAGAGAATCACCAGCGTCCAGCGAGTATGGCCACTAAGGAAGGCATGTCCCTCATCACAGGAAGCTCTTCATTTTTTCGATTGTCACTCAAGCCTGGACAGATGCCTCAGATGAAAGGCAGTGACCACTGAGAATACCCGGAAGGATAAAGAAGTTACCAACACCTGCAGGGGGAAAAAAGATACTCATCCACTCAGGCCTTTATGGAAAACAGGAAATAAGAGGAGGGCAACTCACCAAATCATGGGAAAACAAAAGTGATGGATCAGTGCTATCTCGGTCCACAGGTGTCACACTGCCCTGGGCAGCTCGGTTCCCTAACCCAGATTCCAAACCCATAAATGGACAATGCATCGATGACCAATCTGTTCATGTCATCTGCTTGTGGCATAACCCTCTTTTATGAGGATATTTCCATGAGGATAGATGACTTCATCATCAACAAGCATTTATTGAGTCTAGTAAAGTCCCTAAGACTCATCCCTTCTAGTCCTGTTGCTGTTAATAGTAATGATGATAATACTTTATGGAGGACTTTACCGCTTTCATGTACATTCTCTCACTGAAACCTCACAACCATGTGGTGAAGTAGGGAGGACGGATATTCATTCCACGGAGTGGGTTTGGTTCATAGGAAACACCAGCTTTGAATCAGATGATGAGTGTTTGAAGTCTGCCTCAAGCCGGGTGCATCTGGGTTAAGTTTCTTCATGTCTCTGAACCTCAGTTTCCTCACTTGTAAAATGGAAGCCAAAATATGAAGGTAACTAGGTGGTGCAGTAAAAAAGCACAGGGGCTAGAGGCAGGAAGACCTGAGTTCAAATCTGAATTCAGACTCTTACTAGCTATGGGACCCTGGACAAGTCACTTACCTTCTGTTTGCCTCAGGTTCTTCATCAGGAAAATGAGGATAGTAATAATAGCATCAATCTGCAAGGGTTGTGGTGAGGATCAAAATGAAGGGTTATTTGTAAAGTGCTTAGCACAGGGCCTGGCACATAGTAAGCACTAGATAAATGTTAGCTAGCACTATTATCTATGTCACAGGGTTATTGTGATGAAATTGTTGAAACTCAAAGTGCTAGGTAAATGATAGCTATTATTATTTTACAGTTGGGGCAATCAAGTCACAGAGATCTCAAATTTACCTTATATATCATGCAGCGAGTCTGTTGTTTAAACAAGACTAGAAATGGGTCTCCTAATACCAAGTCTGGTCTTGGCCAGTTCTCTCACCTGATGGTGACCAAGTCTTTTTTTTCCTTTTAAGGCAATTAGGGTTAAGTGACTTATCCAGGGTCACACAGCTAGTAAATGTCTGAAGCCAAATTTGAACTCAGATCCTTCTGACTCCAGAGCTGGCGGGCTTTATCCACTGTGCCACCTAGCTGGACCATGAATAAGTATTGTTAAGGACAATCTGGTCCAAATATTCCTCTCCTTTACAAATCTAATTAAAACGGGGTGGAGAGTTAATCAACAGGCATTTATAAAGTGTCTGTTCTGTTCAGAGTACTGTATTAAGCACCCTTAGGAAAAGAACTTTAAGAACCAGGGAATAGATCAACAAATGAAAACCAATACACTATAATTACTGTAATAAAAACACCTGCCTGGTTTGGAAATAGAAATAGATAAATAGAGCCTCTCAAGTAGAACCTAATAGATCTGTTTGGGCTCTCACAACATAGCCTGTTTTCCTATGTTCCAGCCAGAGTGAAAAGGGACAGCTAGAGGAAACCAGCTTGCCCTTTGTGTCACCGTCATTTTTCTCTTATTGCTTCTCAAAAAAAAATTTAACAGATAGATAACTAAGGAAACAGAATGAATTAATATATTAATAAGTAAATAAAAATATTAAGTGTTCACAATGTGCCAAGTTGTTATTGTTATTGTTTGTCCTTCTTTCTCCAAGAGGACCATACATCAGCATGACATGCAAATGAATCAGATTTGAATGAGGGAGGGCTGTGCAAAGTCACCAGCCTCACTTTCTACTCCAGAATCATCTGGGTGCAGTGTCCAGATGTAAATCAAGACTACTGGAGATGGTTCTGGATTCAGTGGGAGATCTTGGCATTTTTAAGCTTAGGTCTTTCCCAGGTATCTGTTTGACTGAGGCAACACCCATTCAGTGATTAAGGTATCAGGGAAAAGAAATATCAAAAGCAAAGATGGTTCTTGCTCTCCAGAAGATTACATTCTAATGGGGGAGAAGAGGGACCAAAGGAAGGAAAGTGCAATAGAGTTTTAGCCAGAGGGATACTTTGGTTGGGATATATTACAGGAATAGTGAGAAGGATTATAGGGGAATTAACACACTCTTTCCAAGAATAATGACAGTTGACCTTTTTAATTTTTTAAAATTTAATAAACGCCTAAAAATATGAACATTTCCACCACAAAGTAGAACAGAGGAGTCAAAGTAAAAAGATTATAAATAAAGCTGTGAATTTGTTTGTTTTTTCCAAATTTTTACTCCTTTTTGGTCCATCTACTTTACCTGCCTCCCCTCCAGCACCTCCTCAGTACCATCCCTCTGAGATTACCTTTTATATACTCTGCATATATTTTAGATGTACCTATTTATTTGCATGTTGTCTCCCCCAAACAGAATGCAAGCTCCGTGAGGGCAGGGACTGTTTCACTTTTGTCTTCGAATACTTGCTTAGTACAAATGCCTGGCACATTCTAAGTGCTTAACAAGGACTTGTTGATTCACTAAATTTAGCATGTTCTTTTCAAAGCTGGCCTATTTGTCACAGAGTTGATTTGATCATAATTCTTGAAGGGAGAGAGATAATCAGCTGGAGGACAAGGCTGTTAAGAAGATAGCCAGGGATTAGGAAGTGAAGTGAAGTGTGAATGGGATTTTGCTGAAATCATGGACCAGCAAGAGCCAGTCAATCAGCCTCAAAGCCTCAGTGAATTCTAGGTTTAGTAATTTCCCTAAGGTCCTGAAGAAAGGTAACAGCTGAATATGAACTTTTACCTCCTCACCCTGTCTGTCCCTCTAATGTCTGGGCTGAGAGCAATGGCTAAGAGCATAGCCAAAAAGATGGCAGAAGACACAGGAAATCAGCCAAGGACGCTGCCCCATCCACGTGGCTTAGGGGATACAAGGGGCTCCAAGTTAGGCAAACTAGACATGCTCAAAAGCCAGATTACAGAATTAATACATATTTCAAGATTTCCTCACTTTTTAGTACTTATTGTCCATTCTTGCATGAATCTAACTATGGTTCATTAGTACTTGTTTCTGCATTCTTTGTTTCTGCATACTTGGAAAATTTTTTTCTTTGACATGGAAGTCCTATATTTTGATTATAACATGGCTGGAAGTTTTCATTTTTAGGATTATTTCAAGAAAAAGCAGAACCTGGACTTTTGGGCTCACTCCAATCTGCATCTGTTGCTCTACCTGGTTTCAACTCCACAGAACAAGATATTCTTCCAAGAAGAGGCTCCTTACTTTTAATCTCATTGTTGAGTCATATCCAACCCTTTATGACCCCATTTGGGGCTTTCTTGGCAAAGATACTGGAGTGGTTTGCCATTTCCTTCTCCATTTTATAGATGGGGAAACTGAGGCTAGCAGGGTTAAGTGACTTGCCCAGGGTCACACAGCTAGTAAGTGTCTGAGGATGGATTTGAAGTCAGAAAGATGAGTCTTTCTGACTCCAGGCCCAGCCCTCTATCCACTGAGCCACCTAACTGGCCTTTAATTGTCATCATGCTGCTAACTCAAGCTTTGATTGATATCATCTTCCTCAGCCTCATTTTCCCTCTGATGGGAGGCCTAGAGGGCAGAGTACCAAATTCCTCCCCATTTTTCTAGAGGGCAGAAATTGCATTTTTAGGCTCATTCCACTTTGCATCTACTGCCCTGCCTTATTTCAACTGAACAGAACAAGATACTTCCCGGTGTCCATCCCCTCCTCCATGCCCTTGCTGCCTCCTTTTATATGTAGACTCCCCTTATTAGATTGTAAGTTCCTTGAGGGCAGGAACTAGCTTTCTTTTTATTAATTGAATCCCCAGCCCTTAGCCAGTGCCTGGCAGATAGTAGGCACTTAATAAATGTTAATTGGATTGGATTGGATTCCTCTGTCACTACCCTTTCCCAAATGAGCTATTACAATATACCGCCTCCCCTTTATTTCCAATCCTTCCTTTATTTCATTACCAGATAAATTTATTTGCCTACATCTGGTCATGCCACTGAATGCTTCTTCAAAAATATCCTCAAACAATCCAGAAATTAATTTCCTTCCATGAGAGCTCCCACCTCCTGCCTACCATAGCTATTAGACCTGGGGATTACACTTCCCTCAAATGCATGATTACATAATTTAACAAACAGGGATCATTTTACAAAATTTACTTACATCTTCATTCTTGCTTTTACTCTGCCTTCTACCTACAGGTCTCCATCAGGGTTAGGGTCCATTCCAAGGTCAGAGTCCCGTGCCTTCTGGGTAACTGGCCTTCAGGTGAACCGTCCCGTGTAAAGTCCAAACTTCTCCATTTAATGTTCTTCATATACCACTGTCTATTAGCAGTGGTTTGTATTTCCTAGCTGATGCACTGCATGGGCACTAAGATGGGTGAAAGGACTCTGTCCATTCAGCTAATATCTCCCACAATTCTAGGAAGGCCATTATTCACTGGGCTCTATTTCCCGGGGCTCAATATGTTTGCATTACAAGGTGAAGCCTCTGATAGGTGATAAGGAGGGGTATGTAAAAGATAGGGGTGATGGCAGTTGAGGCAAAAGGTTTAAAAAATGGGCCAATTCACTCATGAAATTTGGTTGAGTCAGAGAGGATAAATGGGACTACAGTAGGAGTTAGAAAAAAAAGAATCAAGAGTGTGAGAGAGTCTTTAGTGTCTTTCGAGCCATGAGTCCTAAAGATTCCTATGTTCAGCAGAGATGGATGCCTTCCTCCAAGAGCTTTCCAGAGATTTCCATCCTCACTGCCAAGACTAAGCTTAAGAAAAGATGGGATGGTAAGCTCTTTCTTCTAATCCATTCATACAAGATGGATAATTTCTTTACCACCACTGCCATGTGAATTTTATGGAGGAACTTTTCTCTTCTTGACCAGCATGGAAACATGTAGGAAATTGTACCCATTTGTGTATGAGAGGCTGAGAATAATTCTACTTCTTGATCTTCCCTTTTATTTAACTTGCTGTTTTAACTCTACTAAATACTTTGATATTTAAGTTCCTTCCTACTCTATGAATGGAACATATGCTGAAATAAAGGGTTGAGCAGAATTTGCATATTTATGATAACTTTCCCCCCTCCCTTCCACCTCATATAGAATTCAGTTAGGGTGGGGCTTCAGAAATTAAAACCATGTAGGAACAGGACAATGTATACTTCATCCCTGTCCTGTCTACTGCTAGAGTTGTACTGAAAAATCTTTCAATGGGTACAGAATATGACCTTTCACTCAATCATAAAAAGCAATCATTTATCCACCCATGCAATGGTCCACAGAAAATTAAATATATAAGAATGATAATATGGGCAGCTAGGTGGCACAGAAAATAGAGTGCCAGACCTGGAGTCAGCAAAACTCATCTTTCTAAGTCCAAATCTGGCCTTAGATACTTACTAGTTGTGTGACCCTGGGCAAGTCACTTAACCCTGTTTGCCTCAGTTTCCTCATCTGTAAAATGAACTGGAGAAGGAAATGGCAAACCATTCCAATATACTTGCCAAGAAAACCCCAAATGGAGTCACAAAGAGTTGGACAAGACTGAAAAAGACTGAACAACAGCAATAGTAGTATAATCCTCTGTCAGTCAAAAAGCATTTATTAAGTGCCTCCTATTAAGTGTCATTAGCATTAAGGATGATGTGGGAAAGACTTCTTCCAGAAGGTGGAATCTAGCTGGGATCTGAAGGAGACCAAGGAAGTCAGAAGGCAGAGATGGGGAAGGGAGAGCATTCCAGGCCTAGAGGACAGCTAGAAACAACTAAATTGAGAGATGGAGTGTTTGGGGTGAAGAATAACATGAAGGTCTGTGTGACCCTAGAGTACTTGGAGGGGAGTAAGGTATAAGAAGATTAGAAAGATAGGAAGAATCCAGGTAATAAAGGTGATTAAAAGGTGATTAAAAGCCAAATAGAAGATAATAAGAGTACCTAGCTCCCAGGGTTGTTGTGAGGATCAAACAAGATATAATTGCAAAATGCTTAGCTCAGCGCCTGGCACATGTGATATACATGTTAGTTTTCATCATCATGAGACTTCTAGAATTCAATTCAACAACAAAAAAAATGAAGCACTGAGGATATTCAGAATGTTAAAAGATGGGCTTTTGTTTCAAAGAGAAGCTGGGAGTCATAAAAGAATTGTGAATTTTCAAAAAGGCAATACATCTCACACTCCTCTTACTCAATTTTTAATCCATCTTTTGCATTCGTGGTATACAAAATATATGTACTGCTGGTTAAGTTGTATTTCAGCTGCACGTTAGGATTTCAATGACAGGTATTTTTCATCCACTCATTTTTTCTATGAAGATAGTTAAAGCAAACAATAGTAATTGTCTGGTAATAGTAATTGCTAAGATTTACATAGCTTTTTAAGGTTCATATAAATGTATATAGTTTTTAATATGTAAATGTTATATATATGCACATATATCTTTAAGATTTGTAAAGTGTTTTACTTTATTAATGTGAAGTAGGTGCTATTACTATCCCCATTTTACAGATGAGAAAACTGAGGCTAACAGATGAGAAAACTGAGTTCAAGTTTAAGTGACTTAGCCAGGGCCACATAGCTGATAAACATCTGAAACAGCAGGATTTGAACTCGGGTCTTCCTAGTGCTAAGTCTAACATTGTCTCCTGGCTTCCTTCCTAGTTAAAATTCCACCTTCCACAGAAAGCCTCTCCCAATCCCCCTCAGTACTAGAGCCCTCCCTCTGTTGATTAATTTGTATATAGCTTGCTTATACATAGTTTTTCACATGTTCTCTTCCTCATTAAACCGTGAGTTCTTTGAGAACAGGGACTATTTTTTTGTCTTTCTTTGTACACCCATCACTTTGCACAGTGCCTGACACATGGCAGGTAATTAATGTTTATGGAATGACTGTTTATTGACTTGACTCACTGAATACATCATTTATCTGGTGGTAATGTATGGATACAAGGCATAGACTATCACAGCCTCTAAAGATTTGAAGTTAAATACAAACAAAAGACAAATGGAGAGAGGTACATGATAGGCATGAACAGGCAATATCCCATCAGAAACTAGGAATTATATAGGATTGGCATAAAGTATGTTATCAAAAAATGGGTAACTAGAAAAAAATGGAGTGGTTCAGTCTCAGCAGAGAGACTGAGCAGTAACATATGCCCCTTTGATACAGATGCAATGTGAAAAACTTCATAGGAAGACCCCTACCTACCATGCTGGATATACCCCCTGTAGCAAATTTATGGAAAGCTATGGATGAGAATCACACAGGGCAGTGTAGATTTTGATATATATCATTGTGGAGTATCCACATCGATGAGATCCCAGATCTATTGACATATAGAGATATATACTGTAGGAAAGTCAAACTTGGTAGAGAGATTCCAGAGCTACACTGATCTGCCACACAGAAGTCTCATCTTGGACTCTGAGGCTGATCCATTTTTTCATAAGCCCAGCACAAAGGGTTATCCACCACTCACAATAACCTGAGCTAATCAAATCTTCCTTAGTAGAATGAAATAAAGCTCATGTGCCATAGAAAGGCTCCCCATTTTCTAAAACTCATCAAACTGGTCAATGAACTTCCCTGATCATCTCACTCCAGAAAAATATTAGCTTGAAAGTAAATAATGGATGCAAAGATGGCTTTCTTCTTGATTGCTCACTCCTTTTCCACTTAGCCTCAGCTACTTTTCTATTTGATGCCTTCTACCTTACATGGCTGGAATGCCTATCCATGCCTCTTCTCTGGATTCCAAGTCTAACTAAAGGAAAAAGGAATCTGTGTGTGAGTCCCTATATTCACGAAATGAGGTGGCTAAGGTGGCTTCTTGCAGATTAGAAAACTGCATCCAGATACATCAGGCTTTTAATGTGGGGTGGTATTTTAACTCCTCCATATACTTGCATAGAGGATTATTATTTTTAATGGCATTTTAAATGCTCAGACTCTCTGGATTCTTAATTCTTTTATGTAGTTGTCACCCCCCAAGCACAAATCATGGAGAGTTTTAGTTCCTCGGTTTTAACAATCCTAAAGCCTTAGTAATGATGCTAAGGCTACATCTTCTAATTCATGGTACAGTAGGATAACTTCTCTACTTTAGATATTCCTATTTTTTTTCTAAACCAACTCTAGCCTTTTAACTTGTAGAACCAGTAAACACAAGAGTTTACTTTTCTATTGAACAGGGGAAAATTAACTTTTCCTGATCATGAAAGAATTCTTACTGATCTAATATTTCAAGGACTAGAAGAAAGGACAACCATAGGAGAGAGGGGATAGAACGAACATAAATATCCATGAACACAAGTGTTAGAAGCATACATAGAATCTGGTTGCAGTTTTATAGTGATAGTCTTAAAAGTGCTAAGTAATTGAGCAGGTGGGAAAAGCTAGAGCACAGTTGGAGAGGGTTACTAGAATGATCTCAACAACTGGAGCTGGGTGGGGCAGTGAAAGAAGAGAGTATTCTTAAGAATGAAATTTATAGCAAAAATACATTTACCTTCAGTCTTATCCATAGGCAATATTGTGAAGCATATGGCATTCCTGTCTCCATTTTTTAAAATATTCCTTTGATTTTCTTAAGAACTGTCTCCCTCCTCTTCCAGGGAATCAGTGCCCTCAGGTGAGACTAGGAGTACTCCCTTAGAGTTAGTGCCTGATCAGAACTTCAGACTCACCTCCTTCTCTGATCAAAATATATCTTTCTGAGCTAAATGACAATACGTAGAAATAGATTGGTCAGGTAAGATTACCACTGCTTACGTGTCAGCTAACTAATATGGTGCCAGTCTTGGATAGCAATGCCTTAACACTTAAGAAGTGACAGAGGGTTGGAAATTTCAGACCTAGTGGCTGGTCTGGATGATATTTTGGGTAGGCAGACTTTTTTGACATCACTCAAATCATACCAGCTGCCTTCTCCATCTATGAGTAAAGCCATTTCTACCCTAACCCCACCCATCCTGTTACTGAAATGTGAACCACAAAATTGGTCCATACCATACTCATTTTTCCCATTAAAATACCAGTAGGGAACTTCAGTGCAATGATGACTAAATCATGCCTCTGGCAAGCTAATTTATTGATCTCATTTAATTAGTGGCAATATATTTATTAACTTTTATCCAGCAGAGCAATTTAGAAAATGGCAAAATTCACAAAAATATTTTCTAAGGAATTTAATGGATTTAAGTTGACTGTTCACTTTTTAGAGTTTTCTATTTCATAATGACCAAGAAGATGTTTTATTAACCCCATCCTTATCTTTACTAAATGCACAACAGCTGCACATTATGAAAAAGTGTATTTAGTTTAGAGATGCACATAAAAATTGAGATGAGAAAACAGACTGATTGACTCTTAAGAGTTGATAGGCACCTCAGGGACCATAGATCAATTCCGTCATTTCACAGTCAGGAAACTGAGACTCAGAAGAAATTACTTTACCAAGTTCACAGAGTGACAGAAACCAGGTTCAAATCCAGCTCCTTTTTATTTTAAGTACGCTCTTTCCAGGGCATCATTTTGCCTCATATTCATAAGGGAAAAAATAAGCTGGGAAACATTTTCCTTTACCTTAGATTCCAAAGAAAAATAAAATTCAAATGAATATAATATTAAGGTGTCTATATTACTTCTACTTCATAAACACAAAAAGCAGAGTGCCCGATTTTAATCATAGATTCTAAGAAACTTGAGGATTTAGAATAGTCAAGAAACATTTATTAAGATCCTACCATTCTGGGTACTAAAGGAGTACAAAGTTTAGGTAAGACAAGGTCCTTGCCCTCATGTTGGAGCTCACAGTCTAGTAGGATAGGAAGCAGATAACTATCATATGCAATACCACATAATGAGTGCATCAGAGAATTGTAAAGCAAAAGTACTTTGTGGAAGAGGGGCCAGAGGCAGAGGAAGACAGAAGGTTGATAGCAACTGCAAGGCTGGGGAAGGCTTCATGTAAGAATTGACATTTGAGTTGGGCTTTTGGAATTTTAGAGCAGCGCTGGGAAGAAGGCCATTGCAAGAGTAGGAATCACATAAGCAAAGGCATGGAGTCAAGAGTGATGCTATTTGACTGGAGCATAGAGTTCATCGTGGGCAGTATGAGCAATTAGTTGTTTACCATCTCTGTTGAGAGAAAATATGTCTTTGTCATAGAACTAAGTTAGATCTAAGGGGGGATTTTCTGACAATGAGGTTTATTAAAACCAAGAATCAGTTCCTGATAAAGCCTAAGGAATATTCCTAGGATGCCTTCTCACCTCCATATTGGTCTAAATGCTATTGTTTGGAAGACAATTGACCAAGTCACCTCATATTTAATGTGATGGCAAATAAATTTTTTTAACTCAATAGGCCTACATTCCATATTTTTGGCTTTCTTTGAATTTCTCCAAGTTTTCCCTGATTGAGTATATTGCTTTTCTTAGCGTCAGACTAGCACATATCTGAGAGGATCACCTGTTTCCCAATCTTTCCCCAGCTTAACAGATAGTGTTGCTGACTCATCCAGTTTCATAACTACCATGAACTTGTCATACTTTTGTTTTTGGCTAGGCAATGGGGTTAAGTGACTTGCTCAGGGTCACACAGCTAGTGTTAAGTGTCTGAGGCTGGATTTGAACTCAGGTCCTCCTGACTCCAGGGCCTGTGCTCTATCCACTGCGCCACTTAGCTGCCCCTGAACTTGTCATACCTATACAAGTCTATATCTCACATTGCAGTGGTGTTCCCCTCCCTAAGGACATTACTCTGTACTTGGCCCTACTGGAATACTGTATTCACTTTCATTCTATTTGCTTTCAACCTCTTGTCTAGTTTAAATTCTTATTCTGTTCTCTGAGGAGCTCACCAAACCCCACTAAGCCCAGCTTCTACTAAAGATATAATGAGCATGCTCTTTTGTCAGAGACCATTTACAGAAGTATTAACACTGACCCCTCTTGGCACAGCCATCAATGATATATTACATACCCCTGGCTAAAAATTTAAAATTTGCTTCCACTTGTGCACAGATAGCTGTGTGATCATCTAAATGTTTTCCCTTTTTTTTTTTTTTTGCATGTGTACTTTGGAGAAGAATTGAGTCTGTTGAAGGCAAAATAGATATCATTCTTTTTCAGTCTGGCTAGCCAACTACTTCATCACAAAATAATTATGGGATCAGAGTTGGAAGGGATCTCAGAGATCTGGCTCAATTTCTACCTGAAACACGAATTCTTACTATATTCTCTCGGACAAATGTTAATCCAACTTCGACTTGGAGACCTCCTGTGCTGGAGAATTAATTACCACCTGGGACAGTCTACTAAGCAGCTGCTTCGTCTGGATTTACTTCAGTCTGACACTGTCCTTCCCAAAATTGAACCCAGAATTGAACACATTAAAGATATCATATACTTGATACATTTGTGTGATATTTCTTAATAGGAAGTCCATTTCCCCTGCTGTATCACTATGGGTGACTGGGTTACATTCTAGTACTCATCTATCTGATGCTAAGAATTATTTTTAGAGGGGCAGCTAGGTGGTGTAGTAGATAGTGCTCCGCCCTTGGAGTCAGGAGGACCTGAGTTTAAATCCAGCCTCAGACACTTGACACTTACTAGCTGCATGACCCTGGGCAAGTCACTTAACCCTGATTGCCTCACCAAAAAAAAAAAAAAGAATTATTTTTAGGTGATTCTGATGGAATAGTGTGAAATCCAGATGTGAAGTAAGTGGCCAAATCTCATGAAGAGTCTATACAAAAAGGTATTTAAAAATTAATTTGGCCCAAATGTTTTTACTTTCTACTTATCATCTCCTATGTATTAACTGCTGAAGAGGCTAAAAAAGGAACATGGAATCGGAAAGCTTTTGCTATCATCAAATTCCCATTAAGAGGGGGAAAAAATCAACTAATTCAAGTCTTTTGGCCATTATAATATCAGTATCAAACTGCATCATGTAGACTTGTGACTTCTGGTAAACTTTTGTGATTTAACCATAAAATTTAACCATATGACCTTAAAAAAATACATGCATATTTACAGTTTCCCTTTTGGTCTGATGAATTTTTTCCCTCAGTTTAATCTGTAATAGAGTCCTGGAAAGTAATGATTTACAAGTTTATGGATAACCTAACTTTAAATGTAGTTTTTGCTCAAAGATACAGATGAAAAATATTCATACAGTTAAGATGTTACATGTTTCACAGATTAAACTACAATAATATTTATACATGAGGCCCCAATTTTCCTCAGGATTGTCTAAGATTAAAAAAAAAAAAAAAGTTGAGTTTATAGGTTTTTAATTTCCAGGGTCGGTGGCAAACTTCTATAGTGAAAATAAATAAATATATTAAGTCCAAGATACAGTGACTCATAAAAGAATGGAAAGCCATGACATGTTCAGGACCTTAGTAGATGGCGTCAAAAGGCTCCAGAGCATGTCCAAAGAGCTATAAAAATGTGCATACCCTTTGACCCAGCAATAGCACTTCTAGGGCTATATCCCAAAGAGATCATACAAATAGGAAAGGACCCACATGTACAGAAATATTCATAGCAGCTCTTTTTTGTGGTGGCAAAAAATTGGAAATTGACGGGATGCCCATCAATTGGGGAATGGCTGAACAAGTTGTGGTATATGAATGGAATGGAATACTGTAAGAAATGATGAACAGGCTGACTTCAGAAAAACCTGGAAAGACTTGTACGGTCTGATGTGTGAAGTGAGCAGAACCAAGAGAATGTTGTACACAATAACAGCCATTTTGTGTGATGAGTAATATTGATAAACTTAACCCTTCCCAGCAATACAAGGATCTAAGACACCTCCAAAGGCCTCGTGATGGAAAATGCTATCCACTTCCAAAGAAAGAACTATGGAATTTGAATGCAGATTGAAGCATATTATTTGCTATTTTTTTCCCTCTTCTGTTGAGTTTTGTTTCCTCTTTCTGGTGGTTCATCCTATTGGTTCTAATTCTTACTTACAACACCACTAATGTGAAAATATGTTTTATAGGAATGTATATGCATAGCCTATATCAGATTGTGTGCCATCTTGGGGAGGGTGGTGGGAAGGGGGAGAAAAATTTTAAACTCAAAAGCATATGGAAGTGATCGTTCATAAATCAAAATAAATTAATAAATTAAAAAAAGCCTCCAGAGAAATTTAAAGGTCTGTCAGATGGCATCTGATGTACAAGGCTATACACACACAATAAGCTAGAGCAATCAGAAACTTTATATCTATTTTGCTAAGCTGTTTCATCAACATTACTTGGGAAAAGGTTAACAATTAAGTCCAGGGTCATAGCCAATCTATCAGAAACTAAATGCATTTATATAATCCTAACCATGTCTGGATCAATTAAGCAACAAATGTTTATTAGATGCTCACCATACATTAAGCACCGTGCTAGGCACTGGGGATACAGACTTGGAAAACACAGATAACCAAAACGATTACTACAGTGAGCTGAAATGGGGGCAAACTCTGGAAAGTAAGGCATAAGAGCTAAGCAATGTGAAATAACTGTGAGGTAGCCAGTATTAGTGTCCCCATTTTATAGATGAGCAGAATGAAGTTCATAAACAGCTAAGTGACTTGTTGGCAGTCAAAACACTAAGAAGTGTCTGAGTTGGGACCCAGGTCTTCTAGCCCCTAGCCTAATACTAGGCCATACTGTCTCTCACCTTCCCTGTCAAAGGAACTGAGTCAATTAAGAACCAAAAATATTTTGAGGTGGCTTCATCTAGAAGGTAGCCCTGCAACATGAACCCCAAAGGCAAAATCATAAAGGCAAATGTCATCTTTTAAAATTTAAATAACAGCGTGAAGATTGGAAAGACACTACTGTACCCCAAAGCCTGACACTCTAGGTAAAACATAAAGCCCTCTAGAAGTATAAAGTATGATTACTAATTGCCTGAAATAGGATCTTTTCAATGGCTTCCTCTAAAATTCCTTTGCTTTGCCAAAGCCCTTAACATGACACCACCCTATCTTTCCAGTCTTAACTTACCTTAACTCCTTCCCATATTCTACCAAAGTACACCACTTTCCAACACCAATACATGTCCCACACTTTTTCTCTCTACATATATACCTTCTATCACATTGCTCCTCAATGTGATCGAAGGTATAGAGGGAGAAATTCTTGTTAATCTGCCCCCAAATTGAAATCCTACCTATCTCACATATTCATGTTACTATAGTTATTTGTGCATGCTATATACTCTTGATAGGATGTAAACTCCTAGGGGTCAGGCACTGTTTCACCTTTCCCTTTATATGGTTAGCCTATCAAATACCCCAGTGCTTAATAAATGCTTATTGAATTAAATGGAAACTGGTTAAAGGAATCTGATTAATATTCCTCACTTAGAGGAACCCGTATCATGGCTGAATTTCAAATTTATACCTGTTCCAGTTTATTTTTAATTCTCACTTCCAAATAACCAAAAATTAAATCACACAATCCCTGTTCCATTGAGAATTAAATATGACCTTAAAAGCACTAATACCATTATTATAAACTTTATTGGAAAATAAATTTTACAGTAAGGAGGTATGAAAAGAATGTTTTGATTACTAGACTATTTTAAGAAATTGTCCTGCCTCAGCTATTATGAGAAATCACAATTTATTAGCAATTTCAATGTAAGTAAAGGATAATTACTGATATATACTCTACTGATGTAATCTTTTTTTTTTAAGAATACATATTTTCAATTGGAGTAAATAAGAGTCAATGATTTGGATTTTTTTTAATTTGGAAAAGAAAAAAATAAAAACATTACTTTGGGAACTATCTATTTGAAAGGAGACAAATGACATTTTATAATAAAATTATGAGAATTCCATTCAAAACAATTTCTTAAAGATGTAAAATTGAAGGCTTGTTCTTCACAATTATTTTCATCATAAAACATGCTTCTTTATTATGTACATGCTTACATATAAGTTTTTCTTGGCTAAAATACATGCAAATAACAACACTATAAACAGGTTAAATCAAAAAAGTCTATCAACTTTTAAGAATGCCCCTTCAAATAAGGCACTCACATTTGGAAATAGAATATAGCAACCAAATTAAATAAAATTTTTAAAAGATGCCTTTTATTAAGCACAAACGGCTTTTAATACATTATCAATACAAATAGGAAAAATGTCTTCTTAATGACTGATATATCAAAGATCTTATAGGTTGGCTGTATATTGGCACAATAAAAATAATCAATTCTGACGAATTATAAAGTGAAATTATGAGGACACCACTGTCTACAAATAATGATTTAACTACAGCCTAAATTTACTACATCACCTGGGGAAAGAGAGCAACTATGTTTTATGTGGAACTTTTATTAGCACCATTCAAAGCTTACATCAGCTGCTCCTTTAGCAACTGACAGGTCAGATAAAGCTTTAGAGCAAGTTTTCAGTGCAATGTTTGTAGTTCCTTCTCATAAGATACTTGGGAATCTATGGTTTCATAGCATGTTAAATAATTATGTCTTGGTAGATGTAGAGTGTTAACAGCTAGAGAGCAATGTCTACTGGGAAAAATGAGGCTTATATTGGCTGTGAAATGCATTTAATGAATTATGTCAAATGCCGAAGTATGCAGACAACATGCTGGGTTACAAAACCGAAGCCTTGTTATCAGGTAATATCTATTAGCTTTCTGTGATGGTAGCTTCTGGGTGTCTCAGCTGCTGTCTTTTCAGATTAACAAGTTTCATCCTTTCTCTGATATGTTCTGCTGTAGAAGCCATGTCACTTGGACTTCCAAAATACTGTTCTGTTCTAAAAAAACAAAACAAAATAACATATTTAAACAATTTCACTTGGATTAATGCATATTTATATTTAACCACAAAAACACTTATATGTGTGATAGTTCGTTCAGTAAACAAACAAAATCCACTAGAAAACAATAGAGACATTCTAGATTTGAAGTAAGATTTCTACCTAAAAATAGACTAGTTTTTCCATATGGGTCTTAAGGGTACACTCAAATATCAGAGCACTGCTCATTTTCTTTTGGTTTAAATGTAAACACATATGTACATGTCCTAACAAATAAAGTACACCTCTTCCCTAATAAATGTAGGCTCCTTGACTGTAAAGACAGTGTTGCTTTTCTATTTGTATCCCCCACCTTCAGCACAGTGCTTTGCACAAAGTAAGTATTTAATAAATGATTTAACTGTTCATTCATTCAATCAATTGAATTCAATGTTAGGATTCTGCCTAGGACACAGGAAAATGAATTCAAATTTATCTCACATGGAAATATAATGTCTTTCTGGGAGTCTATTCAATCTCTCCTGTCCAATGAGCTGATCCAATAAAAACTGTAAAACCTTTTCAATTAGATATGGCAAGATGGATAGAACATTGTATAAAGAGTTAAGTTTTCTAATTTCAGGTTTGTTTCTATCTCACTGGATAACCTTGGGAAGGCCACTTTGCCTTAAGACTTCAGTTACCTCAGGGCAAGGAATAATTTACCTATCAGATCTATGGAGAACAGAAGAATTCATGACCAAACAGAAGATAGAGAACATTACAAAAAGCAAAATGGATAATTTTGATTACATTAAAATGAAAAGTTTTTATACAAACAAAGCCAATACAACTAAGATTAGAAGGAAGGTAGAAAATTGGGAAAGAATTTTTACAACCAGTCTCTCTGATAAGGGCCTCATTTCTAAAATATATAGAGAATTAAGTCAAATTTATAAGACTACAAGCCATTCCCCAATTGATAAATGGTCAAAGGATATGAACAGACAGTTCTCAGATGAAGAAATTAAAACCATCTATAGTCATAGGAAAAAATGCTCTAAATCACTATTGATTAGAGAAATGCAAATCAAAACAACTCTGAGGTACCACATCATACCTATCAGATTGGCCAACATGAAAAAACAGGAAAATGATGAATGTTGGAGAAGATGTGGGAAAATTGGAATACTAATGCATTGTTGGTGGAGTTGTGAAATGATCCAACCATTTTGGAGAACAATTTGGAACTATGCCCAAAGGGCTATAAAAATGTACATATCCTTTGACCCAGCAATAGCACTTCTAGGGTTATATCCCAAAGAGATCATACAAATGGGAAAAGGACCCACATGTACAAAAATATTCATAGCAGCCCTTTTTGTGGTGGCAAAGAATTGGAAATTGACAGAATGCCCATCAACTGGGGAATGGTTGAACAAGTTGTGGTATATGAATATAATGGAATACTATTGTGCTGTAAGAAATGGTAAGCAAGTGGAGTTCAGAAAAACCTGGAAAGACTTGTATGATCTGATGCAGAGTGAAGTGAGCAGAACCAAGAGAACATTGTACACAATAACAGCCATTTTGTGTGATGAGTAATATTGATAAACTTAACCCTTCCCAGCAATACAAGGATCTAAGACATCCCCAGAGGTTTTGTGATGGAAAATGCTATCCACATCCAAAGAAAGAACTATGGAAGCTGAATTGCTATTTTTTTTTCTTCTCTTCTGTTGAGTTTTGTTTCCTCTTTCTGATGGTTCCTCCTATTGGTCTTAATTTTTACTTACAACAGCACTAATGTGAAAATATGTTTAATATGAATGTAAATGTATAGCCTATATCAGATTGTGCACTGTCTTGGGGAGGGTGGTGGGGAGGAAGGGGGAGAAAAATTTTAAACTCAAAAGCACATGGAAGTGATTATTGATAAATCAAAACAAAATAATAAAAAAAAATACTTCAGTTCCCTCACATATAAAATGAGGAGGTTAGATAAGATGATTTCAAAGGTTTCTCCTATGTCTGACATCTTATCTTCATCACTATCAACAAACATTCATAGAGCATTTCACAAAAGGACAGAGTAATATGTAACTATGAAATACATATACTTGCGACTATATGGACTTTAGAGGACAAAGATATTTTGAAATTGATAAATAAATGCAGCAATTTAAGATTTTCTTTTTAAAAGATCTTTAGGGAATTTATTGTGAAGGACAGGAGACAGAAATTCACAATACAAATTCAAAACAGAATAAAATATTGGTTCATAATGTTGGTGGGGTGAGTAAAATTCTCATTATAGTTGTTATTATTTGTGGGGAAAATGCCAGTAGGAATGTTCTTATTTACCACTTAAAATAATGAGAAGTAGTATGATTAAAGTCTTTGTTATAAGGAATGGCTCTCTGGGATGGAAAGGAACAATTATACAGCATGATGCTGGAATCCAAGTGTGGTGGTTCTATTGTCCTTGATGGTTGAAGGTTTATTCTGATAATCTTTGCAAATATTTTCCATTTTTCCTTTGTTTGTTGGTCTCCTTCCATTGTTATCCTTAAATCTGGGTGACTGCTAACTGGAACTCTTGCCAAGCTTTCTTTAAATTGGTTTTTGCCCTCTGATGCTGTTTCTGTCTTGACAGAGTTGATACTGTAATCATACATTATCTGTCTTTGTAAAGTTTTCCAAACAAGATTATACTCTAAACAGTTGTTGCCTTTGGCCACCATCTCTCCCCACTTGGCAAGCAAGTAGTAGTAGGCTAAGGCACTTTTCACACTCTTTCTGTCTACTTATGGCAAGTGATTGCCAATGGTTAAACTTCCATATAACATTGTAATGTCTACAATTGACTACTTATTTTGCATATTAAGTACTTGCTTAAATAATTCAGGATTATTTGCATCACATGCTATATCTTCTTATTATCCTTTGTTTATAGCTTTTTACCAATTTTGTTCTTTGCTTTTGACAAGTTGATGGTCTGATTGAACACAAACAACAGATTCAAGGTTGTCTTTTCTATCTGTTTATCACACCATCTTCAAGCCCTGCTGCCTGTATTCTGGCCTTCCTCTTCCCTCTAGACCTCACACGCCTGTCCCTGGGATCCTGGGTTGTGACACATGAGCTGTCAACTTTCTTGCTTGTAATCAGGTGACCAGGCCACTTCTCAGCCATCTCCCCCTTCAATTTTATATATGTTGTCTTTCCCTATTAAAATGTAAAACTCTTTGAACACAGGGATAGTCTTGCTTGTTTATATTTATATCCCCAGAGCTTTGCACAGTGCATGGCAATGAGTAACTGCTTAATAAATGCTTTTTTATTCATTTGTTCTTTTACTCCTGTGTCTAATGTCTACCAATTCTTTTCTTAAAAAAAAAAAAAAAACTATTAATTACATGAGCCTTCTTGTGTAGTCTTTAAGTCCCTAGTCTCTCTCATTCTTTTTTCCTGATCCATGCTTTTCAATCTATTACTCTCACCACACTCACCCATTTCTGCCTTTGCAATGAAATAAAAAAGTATACAATAATATGTTGACTTAATCTGGAGAGTCTTATGGAATTCATAGAACAGCAAGAGACCTGAGAAGCCATTTCCAATTCTCATTTTACAGATGAAGAAACTGAGGCCCAGGGAGGTTACATGACATCCGGATCAGACATGGATTTCCACGTCAAAGGGTTTGTCCCCAAGTGGCCAGCCTTCTGGTGATGAGCTTCTGTGTATTTAAGAGGAGTTCTTGGAAGGCAGACTCAGTCTACTGCCACAACTAGAGTCTCAAAGCTTTTCCTATGTAAGAGCACTGGCCAGAGCTAGTGATCAACTGGCATAGCCTCTGTGAATCCAAGGTCACCTTCACATCATTATGAGGCAGCACAGCAGGACCCTGAGTAAGAGCCAATCTATTTAAACAAAGAAAAAGCTTTTCTTTGTTATTAGAGTCACACAGATGTTGTTTCTATGCTGGCTGTGTTTGCTTAGCTATTTTTCATTGTAACAAGGGAGGTTTCTAGAGGAGATGCTCCTGGGAAATGACTGTAGTGTTAAAAAAAAACAACAACACAAAAGGCATTAATAAACATTGAAGACCAGCCCATCTGTGAGCCTCTGCTTACTAGGGCATTTAGCCATTGTTTTTACACATATGAAAAAGAGACATTTCTAACAATGACTTCATGGTATAATATAGAACTCCTGGAAATGCTGGAATTTATCAAGATGCTCTGCCAAACCAGACTACTAGATATTCCCCAAACTAGACACTTTCTTTTGCTTCGCTATTTTCATAGAAGTCTTTATTTCTCATATTTGGGTTACACTTCTGACTCATCTCTGTCTCAGCAGTGCGGCCTTTGGGGCACAGTGACACAATAGATATAATGCCATTTCTAGAGTCAGGCAGACCTGTGTTCAAATCTGTATGACCCTGGACAAGCCACTTAACCATGCTAAATCTCAGTTTACTTATTTATCAAATAAAGACAATAGCACCTACCTAACAGGATTGTTGTGAGGATCAAATGAGATAGTATATGTAAAATACTTTGACTTGAAGCTTTATATAAAAACTATTTTAAAAATCCCTGCCTTTCTTCATGACTATGATCTACCTTCCCCACAGTCAGTACTTCTCTGTCCACAAATTACTTTATATTAGACTTATTCCTGAACCTAGAAACAAAGGGTCATACAGATAGAGCTGAAAAGACCTAAGGGATTATCTAGTCTAACCCCTTCATTTTACAGATGAAAAAGCAGCAGTCCACAGGTGAAGAGAGTACATGTTGATTGGTTATTGTCCTTCACTCTTGAAGAAGACCAATCACTGTACAGTGGGTCAAGGCACAGTATGTCCAATTGTCATGATCAGACCAATATAAGCTTGGAAGGCTCTACCAAAGGTCAGGCACAAAGAGTCCATATGAACATGTGGAGTGGAGATGTCTCTAAATTCGCACATCTCATTTTTCTTTTGAGCTACTGCAATTCTGCTTTGCTCATAGAGAACAGTGCCTTCTGTGATGCGGGTATGCTATGCTGGGCGATCCTATACCAGTGTGTCCCATGTATCACAATCAATTTCAAAGTTCTTCAGAGAGAGCTTGAGAGTGTCCTTGTATTACATCTTCTGACCTCCATGTGAGTGCCTGCCTTGTGTGAGTTCTCTATAAAATAGTCTTTTAGGCAAACATACATTTGGCATTCGAACAACATGGCCAGCCCAGTGGAGCTGTGCTCTCTGCGGCAGAGTTTGAATGCTAAACAACAGAGCTGCCGTTTCGAACAAAGTCATCTGACTGGCCACACACTGGATCTCACCATTATCCACAAGTGTCCATTTCCCTAGTTAAAACTTCTCTTTGACCATAACCTATTATTGTTCCATTTCTCCTCAACACCTCTCCCTCATCAACACCTCCAACTCCTCCATTCCTCAGTATTTTCTCAGACTGTTATTCTTGCCACAACTTTACATTTTCTCTGTCCCCTCTTGATGCTAGTTAGCCTGTTCCACACTACACTGTCTCCTACTCTGGAATCCCTTGTTCCTTTGTCTTACTGCTGCTCATCCTTTGCCAAACCTCAGGCCTGGATTACTCACACTCATGTGCTGCAAAATGGAACTAGAAGTCATAAACCATGCTGTCTGGTCCATTATTGTCTCATGTTATCCAACTTCAACTGGGCCCTCACTTTAGCAAGGCAATAGTTTTATTCTTGATTGATTTCTTATCTCACTCCCAAAAAAATTTAGTTTTACAAACCTTATCTTCTTAAGTGTCCTGCCCCCTACCTTATCCTCTTCCTTCTCTACTAAATAAGAATCTCGGTAAGAATTATCTTACTGAGAAGACTGAGGTTAATTTATGTGAGCCTCTTCTTTTTTCCTTCTCTTCACCTAAAAACCCCGTAACTTCAGCCCACACACTCTCGTTTTTTACCCTGGCCAATGACATCATCCCTTTCATTCTTCCCCCCACTTTTAATCTTCAGCCTATACCTATTTACTGGTCCTTCAAATATGTCCAAGTATCATCCATCCTTGTAAGAATCTTCAGTAGACCCTATGAGCCCTACAAGGCAGTGCCCAAGGCTCTCCTCTCTTTCTCAGTTCTATCTACTTGCTTCACACTACTTGCATTCCTCCTGGTTATTCTTCAACTCTTCGCAATCTGGAATGGGGGGGAGGTGTCCTCGTATCTTTTCTTTGGGACCAAATTTCTTCTCTATAATTTTACAACATCGTTTTGATTGTTCTGTCATGGTGATTGTTTCCATTTACATTCTTCTTTTTTTTTTAAGAATTTTATTTTTTCCCCCAGTTACATGTAAAAATAATTTTTAATGTTCATTTTTAAAACTTTGAGTTACCAATTCTCTTCCTTCCTCCCTCCCCCCCCCGAGAAGGCAAGTAATTCAATATAGGTTATACATGTGTAATCAAGCAAAACATATTCATAATAGTCATATTGTGAATCCATTTACTTCCTTATAGGCATTGTGTGCATCAGAGATTCTTAATTCGGGGTCCAGGACCATTAAAATAATTATAATTATATTATATATATTTTTTATAATTCTTAATTTTTATAAATTTTTATTTTATATGTTTCTTATATTTATTTTTATAATTATGCATTTTATATTACTTTTATAGTTTGAAAATTTTTATAATTCTATTTTATAAGTTTTATAATTATTTTTTATAATTTTTATTTTTGTGATTTTTTTTATAATTATATTTTAACATAATGGCTTCCTTTGTAATCCAAGAATCTTATTTTATTCATTTAAAAACATTATCCTGAGAAGGGGTCTGAAGGTTTCACCAGACTGACAATGGGGTCTGCAATACAAAAAAGAGCAAGAACCTCTGGTGTGTAGTATTTCCTTTGCTCTGCTTGCTTCACTTTACATTAGTTCAGATAAGTCTTTTCAAGCTTCCTGTTTCTTACATTAAAGTAATGTAACTTTAGTTGTAATGTAGTTTAATGTAACTCCATCACATTCTCAATGACATGTTAAATCTGTTGGTCTTTTTTTTTTTTTTTTGGTCCTTATCTTTGTGGAACTTTCTGACACTGTTGCTCCCCAAGAGACTCAATTGTTAAACTGGTTTCTAAAAATCATACTACCTTTCTGTTATCAAGTTATGTTCACTTGAGTGTTCACTGAATACAATAACAACTACTACTACTGACAACATTTATACAATGCAAAGTAGTTTATATATGTCAGCTTATTTTAGCCTCAAAATCACTCAACAGTATATGACCTAAATATAACAGGAAAGCCAAGTGGATCAAGAATGCCTACTATCCAGACTAAGATATAAAGTTGGAAGTACAGCACATATAACAGATCTATTAGTATGTAAATCTTAAGATAAAAGCTGAAGATAGATAGTGAACTGGACCTGGAACTAAATGGGAGGAAAGTGGGATGGACTGCATTTGGAAAACTGAAATGCTTTTCATAACTCCAAGATTCTTCTTGAAACAAATTCATCTTCTTAACACCCATCTTATAGTCATGCTATATGGCTACACATCATGAACTATCAGGGCGTCCAAGAAATTAAAAGTGACGTGTAGTAAATGTCCATAGGGGACATAGATAGGGATAGATATCACTATCAAAGAACTGCACCCAAAAATGGAATGTAAAAAATGGCATTGGGGTGGCTGAGTGGCACAGTGGATAGAGCACTGGCCCTGGAGTCGGGAGGACTTGAGTTCAAATTCGGCCTCAGACACATAACACTCACTAGCTATGTGACTCTGGGCGAGTCACTTTACCCCAATTGCCTCACCACCAAAAAAAAAAAAAAAAAGGCAATAAAGATATGGTGTAGTAAACACTGGACTTGGAGTTTCAGGTGTGAGCTTTGTTACTTGTTACAGGCATTGTCTTGGGCAAATCACTTTCCCTCCCTCAGTCTCAGTTTCTTCATGTGGAAATAAGAGGGTTGGACTAGATCACTTCTAACCTCTCTTCCAGCTCTTATCTTCAGAACCCTGTAGTTTCTAGTTAGTTGTGGTATACACCCTGCCAATACGTGTCAGAAACATTCACCATCAATGGAACTGTTATCATGTATAGATTTAAGTAAAATTAATTCTAAGCATTTTAAAAGAGAATAAAATCTTTTAAAGCAATATAAAAGCAAAAGTACAGTTTCTTTTTATTCATAGAGAAGCAAGAAAGGGAAGTGTCATTATACTTTTTTATTTAACCATACTTGAGATAAAGTTTAATTTATAATCATAAGGAATGTCTAAATCTTTTTTTTCTTTTTAAACTGAACAGGGATACCTACCAGTCCTAATTTTAATGATCATCAAAAGATGATTCATTTAATGTAACTATGCATCAGTTATCTGAACATAGATGATTAGATTTCTCCCTTTTTATTTGGTCATAGAAAGATTCCATTTAGTTCTGGAATCACTTCTTCTAGGAATCAAACCTTTGTTCCAACGCTAATTTATATGGCTTGTTTAAATGGTACATTTTTCTCCTTTGATGATTAGACAACAAGATTTAACAAAAATGACATAGATTTTTAAGAATGTGCATCATACCCATCGGGATAAACTATGGGCACAGTTAATCTATCCAACAGTGATTTCCCAACTGCTTCCATTTCATCAAATTGCTCCTCATCATTAGCAACTTCAGGCTCTTCTGGACATTCTTGCAAAATCTGTAATAAAAAAAAAGATAACATAAATAAAAAAGGAACCAATCTTATGCAATTCTGGTAGATTGAATACCTTTCCTTTTTTGTATATTTTCAAACATATTTGTGCAAGATTAATCTACTATAAGCAAAGCTGACTTACACAATCCAAACAGAAAATTTAAATGTTTAGCTCCCACTTGCGAAATGAGGCTGGAAAAGAAGACCAATTGTTTTTTCCAGGCATACTTAAAACTGGACACTGGACAACTGCAGGAATAATAAGGGTGAGTAAATGTGAGTCGATGTGAGAGGCAGCATGTCCCCCTGGGTTCAGCAGTTACCACAATATCAAGAAGATCTTGGATCAACTCCTACCTTGGACACATAATAGCTACACAACAATGGGTTAGTAACATCTCAGTGTACCAAGGAACTCTCTAAGACTGGAAGTTATAGATGAGTTGTTGACCTGAATGGGTGGAGAGAGTTTATAAACTAAGAGAGCCCCACCACAAATGAAATTATAGGTGAGGGCCAAAAAAAAGGAGGGGGGAGAGTTTGCATATGTTATTAAATACTAAAATGTTAGTAACATGAATTAATAACTAGTGTGATCATAAAAGGCAGCTGGGCAGCACAGTGTATAGAGTGCCAGGGCTGGACTTAGGAAGACTTGGGTTCAGATTCAGCCTTACACACTTCTTAGCTGTGTGATCCTGGGCAAGTCACTTAATCCTGTTTGCCTCAGTTTCCTCATCTGCAAAATGATCTAGAGAAGGAAATGGCAAACCACTCCAGTACCTTTGCCAAGAAAAAAAGAGGTCACAAAAAAATTGAACATGACTGAATAAAAAATCACTACACAAAAAATGTGATGGCATGAGCAGTGCAGCTTCTTAAAGTTAAAATACACAAAAACCACAGCTCTGCCTAGAAACAAAGATTCTTTATTTGTACTTTTCAGTCACATATATTTTTCACTGTGTCCTGTTTGATCACTATTTGCTATTTATTTTGACATTACTAGAAAGGCAAACATACAGTTGATTTAAATTTAGGGGCTGATATATAATAGTTGATGGGAATAACAGATTAGCAAAATTTTAAGCAATGAAACTTTCATCTATATTCAAAGTAATTTTTAAGAAAAGCATTATCACATTCTAGTTATTTATGACAGATGATGGTCTATATCTATTCAATAAGCATTTGATTTTTTACAAACTATGTGCACAGTACTTTTTATGTATTATAGGATACAAAGGAAAAAAACTCATACTTTATAGTACTTACAATCTAAGGAGACAAGACATTTATATAAAACAGAATGATGCTAAGTCAATGAATAAGCAACCATATAATATTATAAAAACAGTTTATATACCTAACTTCTAAGGAAAACCAAAGGTGAAAGGTCACAGTGAAGTAGGTTTAATTAGGGAAGGCTTCAGGGAGAAAATTAATCATAAGCTTAGCACTGAAGGATTCTAGGATTTAAATTAATGGAAAAAGTGGGGAAATTCATATTGGGAGAGCAAACAGTATGAGGACAGGGATTATTATTTTTTAATCTTTGTATTCACAGTACTCAGCAGTATTTCTTGTGTCCTGCGAGCTCTTAAAATTAGTAAAGACACAAAGAGGAATGAATATACATGAAGAAGAGGGATCTGGCTGGAGTCAAGATGTTACGCAAGCAAATACCAGGAAACAAGCTGAGGCTAGTCAACACAGGGCCTTGAAATCTGTCACATAATGAAGGTGCAGAGTAGCTACTTATTCTATGCCTGCAGTTGGCACAGACTGCCCCAGGTTGTATGAGGTGCCAGGAAGCATACTGAGGGCTGGTGGTGATTACGGAAAGGTTCAGAATTAGAGTGGTTGCAATGAAGGATCAAAGATGGAAAGCTAGCATTTGTATTGAGTGACTGCAAGTTGTTTTGTGTTTGAGAATGATAACATAGATAGAGGTTTTATCATGAAAGGCTGAAAAAAGTGAATGGAAAAGAAATGAGTAATGAAAGGAGAAGACAGATAAGACACAGTGCGGGAGCCAGGACACTCCGATCCAAAAAGGGCATAGAGAGAAGCTTAGAAAATGCCTGTGTTAGTTGCCAAGAGACATGTGTCACTCAGGAGAGCTGTTATCTCTTCTCCACTCTCTCAGTTACTTCATCAGGTCTCAAGTAACCTAAGTTTAACATAGGTATAAGTTAAGCATGAACAAAGCAGGAAAATAGACAGATTTTCTCATACTATTCTGCCAAAAAAAGCCCTCCCTCCACTTTATTCTTTTTATACTGTAAGACCTTACAGGCTTACACAGTATGGTATAGTGGAACTGGTAGGGGTTAGAAGCCCAGGTCTGTTACTTGCCACCTGTATGACTTATGCAATAAGCGTTTAAGAAAGAAACAGTTTTTCTATGAGGTCTGAGCAGGGAAAAGGGTATTACTGACTAGGAAGGCTTCCCAAAGAAGGTGGAATTTAAATTGGGCCTTAAGGAATTGCTAATGATTTAATCTGGAGGCACACAGAAAAAGTTGGGAGGTAAAGATGATATTCCAGGCAAAAGGAATAGCATGAGAACAAGTGCAGAAATAGGAACATGCGAGGCAGGGCAATTAGTCCAGTTTGCCTGTTACACAAAATATGTGGGCAGAAGAATTAGGCATTAAGGTTGGAGTGGGATCCAAAGTGGAAGACCTTAATTGTTACACAATGACCTCTAAATTTTAGTTACTTTACTTATAGGCAAAAAGGAGCTAAAGATGGGCTTTGAGAAGAGGAGTGACAAAATCACATCTACATTTGAGGGAGACAAATCTGGCAATTGTGTGAAGGATGGTTCAGAGAGTCAATGAAAGCATTTTTCATTCATTCATTCAAACAGGAACACTTGTTAGGGGACTATTATAAGCCAAGCAAACCTATGCTTGAGTGATGGCAATGGAGACAGAAAGGAAGGGATGGATGTGAGAGAGATTAAAGATGTAAAATCAATAGGACTTGGCACTAATTGCCTGTGAGACCATGAAATTTTGATGTGGGAAAGTAAATGTATAGTAGTGCCACTGACATAAGTAGTGAAGTCAAAAAGTAAGGGACAGTTTCAGGGAAACCTGGGAAGATTT
Organism: Vombatus ursinus; assembly: GCF_900497805.2. Classification (NCBI taxonomy): domain Eukaryota; kingdom Metazoa; phylum Chordata; class Mammalia; order Diprotodontia; family Vombatidae; genus Vombatus; species Vombatus ursinus. Next base: position 36,467,839 of record NW_020954557.1, on the reverse strand, counting down.
GTACTAAGTGATACAGAATGAAGTAAATAGAATCAAAAGAATAATTTCTACAGGAACAACAACGTTATAAAGAAAAGCAACTTTAATCAATGCAATGATCAACAGTAACTCCATAGCATTGATGATGAAACACTCTACTCACTTCCTCAAGAGGAATGAGATGGAGTCAAGGTGCAGAATACATTTTGGATGTGGCAAATGTGTGGATTTGTTTTCTTTGACTATGCTTATTTGTTACAAGAATGGTATTTTTCTTTCTTATTTGGGAAGTAGATAAGTTAGCGATAGTGTTACCACAGACAAAAAAAGGTCATTGAAACACTTTTTTAAATGTACAGAAGAACATAGAAGGAAATGTAAACAGAACAGTTTTGAGAGTAACATGTAGGACTGATTATATATATGTATATATATATATATACATATACATACACATACATATACATATACATATGTGTGTATGTAAATATATATATATATATATATATATATATATATATATATACACACACACACACACACGCACATACATGTATTTTGTTTTGTTTTGTTTTTAGGTGACTGGGGTTAAGTGACTTGCCCAGGGCCACAGCTAGTAAAGTGTCAAGTGTTTGGTCTGAGGCTGGATTTGAACTCAGGTCCTCCTGACTTCAAGGTCAGTGCTCTATCCACTGCGCCACCTAGCTGCCCCTATTATATATTTTTAAAAAGCAAGTTGTATGCCATAAATTCCTAGTTTCACACACAATCGCCTTTTCCCATTCTAATTTGTATATGGAAGTGTTCTTCCAAGATTTTAAGTCCCATCAACCATACCTTTTAAAAAAAAAAACTTCCCATAAATCTAAAGTGATCTAACTAAACTAGTTGACCTCCTGATACCCTCTTTTAATGCTGAGTCTATTTACTGGAGGAGACCAAAATAAACAAATGAGATGTATATCATTAAAGGTATTCTTCGGTGCAGAAATATATGTTGTTTTCTCTATATTTCCCATGGGTTATCAATTTCAGCTAAAACAGGGTTACTGATAAAGCTATTATACCAATAATAATGCAGGTTTTACTTACTAGCTTTATGCAATACTATTTATTCCCAGAAGAATAAACACTAGAATGAATCTATTTAAATAAGTGTATTTATCATAAAATAGTGTGCTTTTTATTTGTATTTGATTATTAGATATGAATATAAATAGAACTCTCTTTAGTAAGAGTACAGCTGAAAAAGAAAATCTAACCTTTTCAGCATTTGAATGAAATGCAATAGCCATCTCCAACCTATGTGCTCTTTCTTCAGATGCTACTGTAAACTGTTTCCACACCCGGTTCAGCCTAGGGAGTGTGTCACCAGATGACCGAGAAGTGCATCGCAAAGACTGGCACAAGACAACTGTAGCCTGCAGTAGCTGCCTCCCATAGTCATAAGTGCTCTAGAAAGAAAAAAGGAAAATCAAGTCATAAAGTAGGAACTTTAAAGAGATGTCTTAATTTAGACAGCATTACGGCACAAAACTCAACTAAACTCATCTAGTAAAATTTATTATCACATACCATTTGTATGAATATTTTAGAGAATATTTTTTAAAACATACTTTGTTTATTTCTTGCTTGGAATTCTAATTATTAAAAACATACCCATCACCTAATCCTGCTTTATCTTTTTCAGTCAACTCAATTAAAAAGCTCTATCACAGTATGATTAGCATAAAAATTAGTCATTACTGCACATAAACTGATCAAAAGAACTGAATGAAATGCAGCCCTTTCTATATACATATGAAACACACCTGTAATAAATTTAGCTCAAGTTTTTACTGAATTATAATTATAGATAGTTTTTGCTTTACTTACATTTGCATTACGTAAACTTGACTTTTCATAAAGAATGCTGAAAGAAATCTGCAATTCCAAAAGTCCCACCTATTTTAACTTTACTGTACTCTGTCTCCACTCCTGCCTTTAGGCTTGGTGCTCCATGGCCTCTTAGCACCACCCCCACACACACACCAAAAACCAACTGAACAAACAAAACCTTAAAAAAAGAACTCTTTAAGTGAAAGCAGGCATCTGCTGCCACTGCTGGATGTGGGGGCTCGGCTTGAGACCCCCACGAGGAGACCTTTGTCTTGCTCTGCCAACCTGCCACGTGTCCAATGCCACATATCTGTTTCCATCTGTCTGTACTTGATACCACATGTCTGTCACTGGTCCCTACATGTCCGTCCTCCTGCTCTCACTTCTCTGTCACCAGCCCCTTCCCTACCCAGGCACATGGCCCCCTTTCTGCTTCTGTACCTCATTCACTTCCCCAAGTCCATGGGCAAATTTGCATTACGTAAAAAATTGCTAAAAAAAAAATTGCTTTACACAGAGGTCTGCAGAACAGTCTACTTAAGTATAGTGAGAACTGTCTATAATTATGACTATAAAGTCTACAACAGGTGTCAATGTACATTGGTAGACAGAAATTCAAATACTAATGAAATCATAGGTCTGGTCAATTAAAAAACAAAACAAACCACAAAATTACAGATGAGTTGCCAGTCTGCATTAGTAGATGAAGTTTCCATACTGGAAGCTCCCTAGACTGATGAAACCACGGGTCTGGACCAAAAAATTAACTTAAAGTAAAAAATAAATACAATGATCATTTAAAAGACAATCTTGGAAATATACTAGAAATCCACTATCAATTGAAATATCTATTATGCTCATGCTGTTAAATTTCAGAGAAGTTTATTATGAGTTTTTCTAGTTGACTAATTTTATCCTGTGAATGATAACTTATTTTTTATTTTTTTTTGCTTTTTTGGTGAGGCAATCAGCTTTAAGTGACTTGGCCCAGGGTCATACGGCTAATACATGTCAAGTGTCTGAGGTGAGATTTGAACTCAAGTCCTACTGACTCCAGAGCTGGTGCTCTATCCACTGTGCCACCTAGCTGTCCCATCATATTAACTTTTTAACATGAACTGGTATATTTCTACATGTGAGATTGTGTACAATGAGGCACAGGGTAACAGTACACAATCTGCGTCCAGGGATACAAACATCCTCTCTCAAGTTTATGCAGGATAGTTTTGATGCACCAGTTGACATTTTATTTCAGCAATAATTCTGGAATATTTCTGGAATAATACAACTAACCTTCTTGGACCTGGAAGGGTTAAGTTACATTATAATCATGCAGAAAGCTATTCAAACATTGAGCCTGCAGAAAAGGAAGAGAATCAGTTCTGCACCTGTGCAACATCAACAAATTTTCTATGCTTTTCCAATAAAACTTTGGTTTCCTGAGCATCATCTCCCAATCTGACGTGAGTTTTAAGTAGAGCATCCAGGAGTTCACTTAGCCATTCCACTGCCTAAATGAAGGAAAATAACAATGACATTAGGTTTATTGCTTTGCAGATCATCTTGTCATCTTACATAAGCTGAAGATTACCATCATATAACCAATATAACCACTCATAAAACAAACACCAAAAACAAGACTATTTTTTTTGGGAAGCAAAGTTCTAAATATCGTCAATCACTGCCTAATCTTTAAGAGTCAACTGCCCCACTCTCCAATTGTTAACAATTAAAGAAATACTGAGAATTAAAAGACGTGATCTTTAAAATATAAAAATATTACATGACTGAGAAAGAATACCTGTGAAGTGCTAAGTATAGATTTGTTGTTACATTAATAGAACTTTCTGTTACATGTAAAACTACAAATTCCTCCTTCAAGTAAAAACATACAATTCTGCTTTACTTCAAGTAGAAAAATTTTTACCTTGTATTTATATAGGGCTTTGAAGTTTGTGAAGTACTTTATAAGAATTATCACATTTTAGCCTCACCAAAAACCTGGCAGTTAGGTGTCATTATTAACTCCATTTTACAGATGAGAAAATTGAAACTTAAGAGTGGTCAAGTGACTTGCCCAGGGGCACACAATCACAATGTGTCTGGGGCAGGATCTGAAGTCAGGTCTTCCTAACTCCAAGTCCAGTGCTCTATCCACCTATTCATACAGACAATAATTTCCACTTGCTTATTTAGAATACAACATTACCTTTTTCTTAACAATTAAAGAAACAATATGCCAAATCATACTTTACAATGAGAAATAACCCTGATATATGTCAACAGTGATAGCTACGTAAGAATACAATAAGTTCTTAATAATGAAAACATGTTTTCATTATATTCAGAAAGGTTAACCTCACTAAGACATTTGACTGAAGAAATAGTACTCATTTGAGAGTAAAGAAGGTTATTATGTCTTAGAATGGTAAGTGGATTTTTTTTTTTACTATTCTGAACTTAAGAATCAAATCAAGCATTTCTATAACATAGTAAAATAGAAAAAAAAAAGATGACTGCACGTGAAACTGCAAATCTATTATGTACAATTTGCTATTCATTTTAAATATGTATTAAAATTATTATGTAATTTTCCTTATTTTTTCTTTCCGTTTCCCTTCCCTGCTCCAACCTAGAGATGGCTACCATTAGACATGAATCTGTAGTTCTATACATACTTCTATTTATCACTTCTTTCTCTGGATGCAGATAGCGTCTTCTTTCATAGGTCCTTTGTAGTTAATTTGGTATTTATAATAGTCAAAATGACTTAGTTGCTCAAAGTTGTTCTTAAAACCAATACTGTCTCTATTTTTTCCTATCTATACAAGGTCATAAATTCTACTTCTACGTGTTTTTTACTTTTACAGATAAAATATATGTATATATGTGCATATATGTGTATATGCAAAAAAAAAGTGTGTGTGTGTGTGTGTGTGTGTGTGTGTATCTTTCTCTCTCCTTTGGGGAGGACATAAACAAGAAGTCACCCAGTATGAGTAGGCTTTAACAAACTGCATTGACAGAGGAAATGTCTGAGTCAATGAGATCAAGGATCCATTTGAGGATTTGATTATTGAATAGTGTATACAGAACATATAAGATGGCTGATTTTTACCTGGGCAGCATCTTCTTCACATTTAAACAACTGAACCATTTGAAGCATCTTCAACCTTCGAACATCTACCATGTCTTCACATCTAAAGAAATTAAACATAAAGTACATTTCTGATTTATTTCAACAAATATTATGATTAAATCACCTGGCACATGCCATCCATATTCACACTTAGTAACCTACTTCCTATGATGTCACGAAATTACTACTAAGTTACCTTTATTTGAAGAATATTAAGTTTAAGACTAATAGATAAAAATTTAGAAACCAGTCCTCAAACAAGCACAAAACATACCAAATATAACAAGAATTAAGCCCAAAGCATTAGGGGAAAAAGAGGTGGATTAAATGCAAGGTGTACTAAAACAGAAATCTCCACAAGGCCCATTAGTATAAAGAACCTTCTATGACCAACCAGAGTTTTTTTCTCCTGGAATAGCTTTCGAGAATGCAAAGTAACCTCTAAACAATGGTAAGATATGAGAATAGAACTTATAAGAGGTCAAACTTGCATAGCTTACTTAAACATTTACCTTGTAATATAATAAAAAAATCAGAATGAAATTTGAGATTTTAAAGTATTTTAAAATACTTTACACATCTCTATCTCTATATAATTGTAATTTCCAAATGAAGCTGTGTGAACTGTGTTTTGTACCTCAAATTTAATGCTACTTTGTACACTACCAAATCTTTTAGCCAATAAATTTACAATGTAAAGCAATATTTCAGAATATTTATAGCAAGAGAAGTATCAAATACTAGAGTCATAATATTTTACACATACAGGTATATCCTACAAAACATCATTCTAACCAATATAATTTCACAATAAAGTTGGTATATTCTAAGACAACTCCAAAGCAGTCACAAAACCCCATTGGAACATTATTCCAATTGTTATTACTTTTGCTTTGTAACTAATTACATCCTATAACACTGTTATCCAACACCTGGTTTTCTCAGAACCAATTAGCTGGGATTCATCTGTAGGTGTGCACATATTTACATATGGGTCCTTTTTATGATAAACATAAACATTTGCCTTTGTTTCCTAAGCTGCATATCTTCCATCACTCCTTGTATGTGGTCCACATTTTCTTTATTTTCAATGGTTACATCTTTTCCATAGGCCCAGGATGCTTGATTAGAGATCTGATCCAAAAGACCTTGACCCTTTTCACGCAAACCTTGTAATCCCACATCTAAAACAAAACAAAATTACTTTATTGAGAAGTGCTTCATGAAATAAGTTAAGATCTTTGCATTTATGAAATGGATTCACTAAAATTACACAGTGTTAATTGTGTCCTTGGAGTCCCTGTTGGGGAAATGCTTTAGAAGTAAAGTATTTTTGGCTTCCTTATCCTCTAGATATAGTCCAAAATAGAAGAATCTTTTTTTATACCAAATTTTACTCTACAGTGATAAGTGTTAGAATGAGATTCTAGTGTAAAACAACTCAATATTAAAATTGAGGGGAGAGGTAATAGGAAAAAATTTCTATTTTGGTTAATAAGTTTTTCTTATTTGAAGTTCTTTCTGGGTAGGCATGTAACAACCTGATAGTTACTCCAACTGGAAAATATTAAAAACTTTTTAACATTGTCTGTAAAACTGCCAATGTTTAAAAGTAAAATGACCTATGACAACACAAATAGAGAGAAAATTGCTTTTTTGCCTAATGATCTTTTGTAGCAATGGTATAAAAATTAGGGATATGATAATGAATTTTCCCAGCAACATAGCATTCTGAATGCCTTTTTTAATAGATTTGGTAGATTAAAACTATTAGCATGAAATTATGTAAACATATTTTTGAAATAAGTATAAAAAGGAGTGAAAACAGTTTCTATTAAGTAAATGAGCATTTACAATGTAAGCTTAAACTTTAGGGCATGAAGCATTTTTAATTTCATCTTTGTAACTTTTGGGCCTAGTAGTCTCACACATACAGTAAATGCTTGCTGACTTGAATTAAAATGATATAATTTTATTTTTTTTTTGCCTAAATGTACAAATTAGCACATACTTTAGCTAGATATCAAAATCAAAATGTTTTCTTCTTCAATCAGTGAATATTTATTAAGTGCCTCCTATGTACCCTGCACTGCAAAAAGCACTGAGAATACAAAGACAAAAATAAAGCAGTTCCTACCCTCAAGAATTGTTTACAGTCGGCTGGGGAGAAATCACATTGTCTTTTCTCAAATACAGTTTTCTTTCCTCTCAATCCTCAATTTTTTTTTTTTAGCCTCCCTGTAGCACCTGACATTACTAACTACTCTCTCTCCAATTTGATACTCTTTTCTCTGAACTTTTGTGATGCTGATCTTTTGGTTTGCTCTGTTCTGTGTCCTTGTCTAGGGATGGAGAACCTGCACTTTCGAGGGCACATGTGGCCTTCTAGGGCCTTGGGTGCGGTTTTTGATTGAGTTCAAGTTTTATAGAACAAATCCTTTTATCAGGGATTTGTTCTATGAAGTTTGGATTCACTCAAAGGGTCACACTTGAGGACTTAGAGTACTACATGTGGCCTCGACTCTACAGGTTCCCGACCCCTCGTCTTTCTCAGTTTCTTCTGCTGCATCATAATTTATATTGTGTCCCCTAAATGGGAATGCACCCCAAATCTCTGTCCTGGGACCTTTCCTGTCCCTAATTCTCTTGGTGATTTCATCAGGTTCCACAGCTTCAAGGAACATCTTCATGCTTATGGCTCAGATCTATGTATCCAGTCCTGTATCACCATTTGCCTGTAGGACACTTCCAACTGGGATGTCCCAAAGGAAAATATCCAAATCAGAATTCATTATCTTTTCTGCCCAAATGCCCACTTCCCTAACTCCCTTATTTCTATGAAGGGCACCAGGGCACCACCATTGCTCATGTCATCCAGGTTTACAACTTCAGCATCATTCTCAACTCCTTACTAGCCCTTGGTCTACATATTCAGTTGCCAAATACTGTAGTTTTTACCTCCACAACATCTCTCATTTTCATCCCCTTCTATTTAGTCACACAGCCATCATCCGTCGTTGAGTTCCCTTTCCCATCCATAATGGACTATTGCAACAGCCTCCTAATGGTTCTCCCTGTCTCCTTTGACTCCTCTACAATCCACCCTTCGTGTGGCTGCCAGAGCAGAGGTATGACCCTGTTTCTCTGCTGCTTAACAGATTCCAAGGGTCACCTATCACCTCTAGGATACAATACAAACACCTCTGTTTGTCATTTAAAAATCTTCACAACCTGGCTCCAACCCAGTTTTTCCTAGTCTTATTATATGTTGCTGTGCTTCACATTTTCTATGGTCTGGGGAAACTGCCTTCTTCCTGTTCCTTACACAGGACATGCCATCTCCCCTCCATTTTTCATACTCTTTAGTTCCTTCAAAGGTCAGTTCAAATGCCACCTCTTATGAGGCCTTTGCCAATCTCTTCATTGGCTCCTCTCCCCATAACCCAATTGTTTAGTATGTATTTTATGTATATGTATGTATTGATACGTGCACATGCCATTTCCCCTGACAGAAAATGGAAGCAGGGTCTGTTCCATTTTCATCTTTGTACCCCCAATACCTTACATAGTAACAGGTACATAGTAGGTGTTTAATAGATGCTTGCTGATTGATGGACACATAAGTATACATATAGAATAAACGCAAAGAAAATACAAAGCATTTTGGGGAGATGCTTGTAGTTTTAGGAAATGAGGAAAGGCCTCAGGGAGGAGATGGTAGCTATGCTGAGCTTTAGTTTAAGGTAAAGACAATAAGAGGTGCAGGTGTAGTATAGCTAGATTTTCATTTGGGTTTCTACGTTCCTAGGAAAGTAAAAAATTTAAAAATTTTTTAATATATTATTTATAGTGAACTTTTTGGAACTGTAAGCAAACACATCCCTATTTCCATGACCATTTTCTATTAAAAATCAAATGCTTATATTCAATTTGGCATTATCTATAAAACCAGCTTTTAGCTAATACCTATAAATCTCATACACACTTCACAATTTTACCAAAAAATCAACAATGCAATGAGATATTATGTGATGATAGATAATGTTGATACTGCCCTGGTTAAAATTTGAGGAAACAACTTTTATTAATTATTTATGACTTTCCAAATAGGATACATATGTAGGATTATTTTAAAGGGAGACAAATCAATGGTGATTCTAAAATTTTTAAAAATGTACTATTTAGCCTATTATGTTCAAAACATGTTAGGCTCACCAAATAAGATATAAAGTATACAATCTGATTTCTATGAATAGAAGAATTTTTAAAACTTACTGCCTTCAGTCCTTTCAAATGATAAATGAATTTAGTTTGATGAACTGTCAATCACTTTTCACTATTATCATCTTTCCCCACCCCTTGCTTTCCCTCTCTAATGTCCATTATATCCATATATCTTGGACCTTTGGAGCCTAGATGGAGCTGTGATAGAAGCTGAGATTTCCAATCAGAGGTAATTTAAAGCAAACACCATTATGGAGTGACAGAAATAACTTAATGATTCGGACCAAACTCCTTTTTAAAAAAACTGAATGTCACCTTTGCACTCTTTCACAGTGTGGGGAAAGAAAAAAAGGCAGAGAACCAAGTGAACTCTTACAAGCTTAGAATACAGTAACACAAAAATTCATTTTATAAAACATGTTCCGGTTTATACAGATTTACCACAAAACATTTCACATCCAAATACAGTTTATATACACTCTACAGAAAGCTAGTTCATAGTACATGCCAGAGGTAACACCTGTAGATACAGAAAGGCAGGCAAGGAGGTGACAAAGACTCAGCAAAGGTGAAAATGATTGAGCACCAAGGAAAAACCAATTGTCAGCACAAACCAAATTCCCTCCAGGGAACAAAATTATTTTGCCCCACTTTTCCTCATGTGTTCCCGTGAAGCAATTCAGTCAGTACAAGTTGATTTACTGTCTAAGCATGGCAATATATATATAAAAAAAAGGAAACTTATGTTTCAGCGTTTTTTAAATCTGCTTACCAACACTTTTCAGCTTCTCTTCAAGCAGTTTTAAAGTTTGCTGAATCGATGCTCCATCAGCTGGTGCTACATCTACGCACAACATCCCTAATAAGCCATCCAACTGCTGAGACAACTAAAGCAGAGGGACAGCAAAGAGATAACCCTGATATAATCAGCATCTAATATGTTTAATGATTAATGAGGTATATATCTAATGCTGTTATAACTGCACTTGCAGTGACTAAGCAATTAAAAGACAAGTAAGAACAATTAGAGCACATTACCCCAAACACAGAATACACAAATGCATGCACTAGGAAGACATATTGGTATTTCCAGGTCAGCAGTAGGTAAAAAGTTACTGAGGCTCAGACTCCAATTTTCATTATATTAGAATGTAAACATAACATAGTCACAATGAAATATTTCTTTTGTGTTGAGACCTATACTTAAATTTTTTTTTTTTAAATCTTGCATGCAGGAAACATATAAAACTGCCTCGTTCTCCCCCACCCAAGAGACTTTGATCCAATGGCATCAATTGGATATTATGAGTGTACAAGAATTAAAGGGGGGGGCAGAAATAGCTGGCACAGAAACCAGCATAAATTATGTGTATGCCTGCGTGTAGGGTGTTCGAGGATGAGCAACCATGAAAAGACTTACATCTTGAGCAACACCATGAAATTCAAGAGCTGCTTGCAACAGATTTTGCCTGAACTCCAGCTGACTAGCCTGGCGATAACAAACATCACTGAGCTGTTGTTGTAGAGATTTCAATTCAACAAGATCCTCCTCATCTCCAGCATTCAGAAGTGCTGCGATTTGCTGATTCAGCTCCACGTATACTGCAAACCATTCCTGCAAATAAGAAGTTAAAACTGAAATTAAGCATTAACTGTTGAAAGATTATGCTTTTCTGTGACAAATTCTTTCAAAATAATGAAAAATTTTTAAGGGGAGAGGAAATTCAAAAGGAGGAAGAAAGGTTGAGTACTTAATTAGGTTGACTAATGCATTAGACAATATGTTCCCATCTAAAGCTGGACTCTGAAAGATGTTTTAAATGTGGTCCATTGTCTTCTTACACACCTAAATTACGTTTTTAGCAAAATTTACCATGGAATCACCTGTAGTACATATGTTAACACTGCACAGTAATAGGAAGAATCAGAAATATTTATTAAAAGAAAATATATCCATTTAATGGCTACAATGTTCTAGAATCATGGCTATAAGAGATGGGACAGGACCTTAAAACTCATCTTAGCCCAACACCCTTTCTGCTCTCTCCCTCCTCCCTCCAAGTGAGGCTCAGGGAGATGTAGAAACTTTCCAACAAGGTAATTAAGAATAGTAAGGGCTATTCTTAAGGTGGAAGAGGCTAAAGTATCCAATATATATAATAAGACTCAATTAATAATTTATGTGGATTTTTTTAGTCCTCTAGAGAAGTCACATGATCATTTCTGAGTAAAGGAGGGACTGGAAAGTGAGGGAACCTGGGATCTTTTTGTTTTAGTTTACCATTTCTAAACAGGAAGTACTGGAAGTACCGACCTTCTTAACACCTAAACTTCAAGATACGTATTCTGGCTTTGAGGTATCAGTGACCAAGGAATTAAGAAAAAATAGGCTAATTACCTGGAGTGACCAAAATACTGGCTATGTACATGTACACATTTGAAACAAAATCAAAATGATATACCTTAGCTGTTTACTATTCTTCTGTGGAGCTGATACCCTGCCAAAATTGAGAAAGCTTCTGAATACCTTCACTGTTTCTCATGACCTATAAATGCCAGAAATGAGGATGTTCCTTATAATTACCTAATTTTCATTAAACAAAAAAAGAGCTGGCCTTGGAGTAAGAAGACCTGGTTTTGAATCCTGGCTGTTACTCTGGCTATATATCCTTAGGCAAATGCTTTTACCATGCTGAACACTGGTGTCCGCACCTATAAAAAAGGGACGACAATGCTTACACTACCTACCTTACAGATTTGTTTGCAGGAAATAGCTTTGTAAATCTTAAAGAATAACAGACATGGGAAAACTGGAAAACAGTATGGCAGAAACTAGGCACAGATCAACATCTTATACCATATACCAAGATAAGGTCAAAATGGGTATGTGATTTAAACATAAAGGGTGCCACTATAAGCAAATTAGAAAAGCAAGGAATAGTTTACCTGTTAGATCTATGGAAAAGGGAAGAATTTATGACCAAACAAGAGATAGAGAGCATTACTAAATGTAAAATGGATAATATTGATCCTATTAAAAATTTTAAAAGTTTTTGCACAAACCAAACCAATGCAACCTAGATTGGAAGGAAAGCAGAATGCTGGGAAACAATTTTTACACCTAGTGTCTCTGATAAATGCAGGCTTCATTTCTTAAATATATAGAGAGCTGAGTCAAATTTATAAAAATAAGGGCCATTTCCCCAATCGATAAATGGTCAAAGGACATCAACAGGCAGTTTTCAGATAAAGAAATCAAAGCTATCTATAGTCATATGAAAAAATGCTCTAAATCACTCTTTATCAGAGAAATGCAAATTAAAACAACTCTGAGGTACCCCTTCATATCTCTTAGAGTGGCTAATAGGACAGAATAGAAAATGATAAATGTTGGAGGGGATTTGGGAAAATTAGGACACTAATGTACTGCTGGAGGAGTGGTGAACTGATCCAACTATTTTAGAGAGCAATTGAAATTATGCCCAAAGGGCTACAAAACTGTGCATAGTCTTTGACCCAGTAATACTACTACTTGGTCTGTATCCCGAAGAGATCAGGAAAAAGGGGAAAGGACTAATTTATATAAAAATATTTATGGCAGCTCTTCTGTACCGACAAAGAATTAGAAATTGAGGGGATGCCCATCAAATGGGAATGGCTCAGCAAATTGTGTTATATGATTGTAATAGAATACTATTGTGCTATAAAAAATGATAAGCAGGTTGATTTCAGAAAAATGTGGAAAGACTTACACAAACTCAAGAAAAGTGAACTGAGTAGAAGTAAGAGAACATTGCACATGGTAACAACAATACTATACAATGATCAACAGTGAATGACTTAGCTATTTTCAGCAATACAATGATCTAAGACAATTCCAAAGGACTCATGATAAAAAATACTATACATCTTCCAAGAAAGAACTGTTGGAATCTGAATGCAGAACAAAGGATTCTATTTTTCACTTTATTTTTTCATGTTTTGGGTTTTTTTTGGTTTGTGTCTTCTTTCATAACATGACTAATATGTAAATATGTTTTATATGATTGCTCACCTATATATAACCTATATCAAACTGCTTACTATCTCAGAGAGAGGGGAGGTGAAAGAGAAAGGAAGAAAATCTGAAACTCAAAAATTTTTTTAAAAACAATGTTAAAAATTGTACATGTGATTGGGGGGAAGACAGAATATTATTTAGAAAAAAAGAAAACAAAAAAGAATCATGGACATGAGTCATTTTTCTATGAGAGGTAGGTATAATAATAAAACATCACTGAGATGATATTCAGTATACCTAGTATTCCTAGTTTTGTAACTATCTAGGTATGTGACCCTGGACAAGTCACTTAATCTTCCTTGGCTTTAGTTTCCTTATCTGAAAAATGAGAGACTATCTGATGATCTCCTCTGAATCTAATAATTCTATGCCTCTCTAACTATAAGTAGATGATTCTGAAATGTAGATTTCTAGCCTGGTCTCAATTAAGACAGGCATTTATTAAGCACCTATTATGGGCAAGGTACTGTGGAAGGAACGGAGATATAAATATACAAAATGGCAATGGTTCCCACCTTCAAGACCTGACAATTTTGGGGGCTTGGGAGTACTTCAAATATACATGGATAATTACAATACAAGATTAAAATCCAGGACCCCAGAGTACAAATCCAGAATTCTTTCCCACAGTACCAAACTGACTAATTAGGACAATAATCCTAGAATTATCCATGGAGAATCAACCTTCCTTTCCCATCTTCATTGGGATGACTTGTCATTCTTTGCAGTCATTTTTCCTGAAATGTGACTTAATTAGTATTATGGAAAAATGATGACCTAAAATTCTTTCTCCACTTAAAACAGCATAATTTTCTTTGGCAATTCAAAAAACATGGTGCAACATGTGTTCTTTGGAACTCACCAAATATGGAAAATACATACAGCAATATTCTAAACTTATCTCCTCCCTTCTCTCTTTCATCTTCCATGGCTGTCCATAGTTAATAGTGAGTCAATGAGTGGGGATGAGGAAAGTATGAATTCTCCAATGCTCAAAGAACTTTTTTTTAAAATCTATGAAAGTACTTTGATGGCTTTGAGGAAAAAAAGGCATAATACTAAATAATTGGGTGAATTTCAAAATCAAAGTTATTTTTTTGATTGCTGGTAAGCTAATAATTACTATTATATATTAATGCTACATGATATATACTAAGCTAATAATGATTATATTAATATTAATTAATAATGTTATAAGCTAACACTAATCTGAGATGAGACCAAGGGCACTTTTCCTTATATTGATATCCCTTCTTCCCCTAAAACTCCTAATAGGATTATAAGTAAAGTAAAATACAATGGCACTCCTCTGTATACTACACAGAGACAAACATAGTGCCTTGTATACAGCAGGTGTTCAGCAAATACTTAGCAGTTACTGAAATCCCAACTCACATTTTTCTTGGTTTCAACGTTCTTACATTTTGTATTATTTACTATAATGGGTTTATTTTTATATTCACTTCGAAACCATATGTACCTACAGGATTATATCTATGTCCAAGTCAACTGGTGGTATGGCAATTCAGTAATCAATAAAATGCAAAGTGTATGAAGTCAAGGATTAAAGTCATACTTATCTTTCTATTTCTTTCAGTGCCCACAGCATTCTGCAAATGGTAGGTGCTTAAAATGTATTTATTGAATAAATTTTATTAATATAGGCAGCTTTCAGATTCAAAGGAAAAAAAAAGACAAAACTCTTACCACCCTGTTTCCCATTAGCTTTTGAAAAAGTACACAAAGACAAAAGTTCAATTTGATTGATTTAATTTTGTGAATAAGAAGCACACTTGAAGTTAGGGAGAGTGAGCTAGGAAAGAAGCAGCTACTGCTCCAAAACGGGCCACCAACATCCATAAAAGTAAAATAAGAAGAACCCACAGCATTATTCACAAGGGAGGCAGCCAAATCATTTAAAACTCATTATGTAGTTTTAACACTGAGTTAGGTAGCACTGTATGAGCTGGGTTAAAATAGAAAATAAAAATGAAGACCATAGTAAAAACCAACTCCAAAGATCTGTTCCTATGGGTACTGCAGGATTACCTTGTGATTTCCATATTTAAACTCCAATTGATGGATCTCAGTATCGGGGAGACTTGCCCTTTTAAAAATTATATTGTTGTATCATGCTTTCTCCATGATTCACTCTAAGATCTTTTTCAGCTGTGCCCACACAATGCCAACTATTTGTTATCTTTTGATGGCACTATATGTTTTCCTTAAAGAGTAATTATTCTACTAACACAGTCACTAATATCTTTTTACTTGATTTTAAGAGCCATTTTGGAATCCTCATCTTAACTAGAAATGAAGATGCATAAGGTAGCACACTGTCAATATGTTCAATAAAGATAGGCTTCATTCTTAATAGAGACTAGAGTGTCTGAAAATTATTGCTGGAACATATACAATTGTTCATTTTAAGTCAAAAGGTCCAAGATAATGACAGCATGTGATTTAAGGAAAAGGGAATTATTCTGGGAAAACTCAAAAGTAACAGGTCAACACAGGCTGTGCAGTGTTCAGACTCAATCCTAAGCCTCTTTCTGTAAATTCTTTATGCTTTATCTCCTCAAAGCCAAAGCTAGCTTAAAATCTTGCATGAGATTTCTGTTTCTGTTAGGCCCTTTATGTCTGCCCACAACTACTTACACACACATTATGGGAATTCTGTCCTAAGGGGCTGTCTGTAAAATACAAAAAGATAGTAGGACCTGAGTTGCTATTTTCCTCGTTTTAATATAAAACTGGATTGCTCACACTCTTTTAAGGATTTTTTTGTACAGAGGGAATTCTAGCCCTTTTAGTTGATTAATTGCTGGGACTGATTTGTCTTTTTCTCTCTGTCATTAGAGCAATTAATTCTGTTATTCAGGGCTTGATTACCATTGTTTTTTTAGCTCATTAACCTTTCTCAATTTCATCCAGAAATTGGATGACTAAATATTCCTCATATGGTTAGTCAGTTATATAATTCAACCAACCATTATCTATGAATACGCATATCATAGAAAATAAGAGTCCAAGGTCTTTAGACCTCAAACTAGTTTCTGATGCCAAATTTTAAAACCTAGTTCCAAAATAAAATTTCTAACAACAGCTTCCCTTGTTCCTTACTTACCCCTTCCAACTTCTGCCTTTTCAGTAATGGAAGAGGAGGACACCTTATTAAAACACTAGTCTCTAAAGTAAAATAAGATAGATTAATCTTGAATTCCATTGAAGAAGATTTAGTTGTTGAAGTAGCAAAAGCATGCCATTAAAAGATAGTCAACAACTATAATGTTGTCCCTTGGAATAGACAGTATTATAGAAAGATTTCAATCATGACACAAAGTGTGATACAAATGTGATGAAAAAATGAAGTTTTTACAAGTTGACATAAAACCAAAACAAAAGGACAAAGGAGAGGCAAAAAATCTTATGAAAACCAAAGCTCAGAATTTAAGTTTTCAATTAAAAGTCTCCACAGTCCACATTTACTAGTTGAACAAGCAATGATCAATTCATTTTAAAACTACTCCATAAAAACTGTGAAAATTAAAGCTTACATTAGCCATTGGGATTTGGAGCAATTATGCAATTAAACTGTTTAATCAACATTTTTTTCAGCTAGATGACTAGCAATAAACCATGTACAATAGGTCAGATAAGGCACAATCAAGACAGTAGAACTAGATGATATTCAATTTGACTTATGAAATAAAACTACTGTCAATCAAGCAATCAACAAACTTTTATTAAGTGACTACTATGTGCCAGGTACTGAGCTATTTGTTGGAGATACAAAGACAAAAAGCAAACAATACCTGCTCTGTAGGAGCTAATATTCTCTCAGGCATACTGCATGTACGTATATACTTGTATTTAAATATTTATAAAATAAATACAAGATAATTTTGGGTGGAAGGCACTAGAAATCATAATAGGAAGGCGGGACAGCCTGTAAAGACATAGAGACAATAAGTGGTATGTTATATATGAAAAACAGCAAAAAAGCCAGTTTCCTGAATCAGAATTTGTGAAAGGTAGTGTTCTGTACTGTATTATAAAGGTATAAAAGCAGGATGGAATCAATTTGTGAAGGACTCCTGAAAGCAACAGGGAGTTACTGGGATTTATTGAGCATGAGAGTGACATACTAAGACCTGTTCTATAAGAAAATAACTTTAGCAGCTGAATAAGAGAGGTAGAACTATTTTGATAGTCTAGGTAAGAAGTGTTAAGAGACTATTTTGATAGTCTAGGTAAGAAGTGTTAAGAGACTGAATTGTGATAGCTATGTGCGTGGGGAGAAGGGGGTGAAAGTACTGTGAGAGATTCAATGTGACTTGACAATTGAAAAGATATGAGAGGTGATGATGAGAATAAGTTGAGAGTGACTTTAAGGATGTGAACCTGGGTAACTGGAAGGAAGGTGGTATCCTGGACAGAAATAGGAAAATCAGAAAAAGAGGTGGGAATTTGGGCATGGGGGATGGTAGAGATTGCTTTGGACATGCTGAGTTTGAGAATTCAGTGTTGAAATGCTCAATAGGAAATTGGTGATTTAAACCTGGCACTCAGAAGAAGGATTAGGCCTGGATTCATCTACATGGAGATGTCAACTGAATCCTTGGGAAGTGATGAGGTAACCAAGAGAGACAGCGTAGAAGGAGAAAAAAAGAGGGAACAAAGAAGAACCTCAGTTGAATGATAAGGCTGAAAGTCAAAGTGTAAGGGATTGGGAATTCAGAGAAAATTATGGAAAATAAAAATGTTGGGTTTAAAAAAAAAAACAGGAAAGCTCAGTTCTAAGTCTCATAGAATGTTAAATACCCTTAGATTTTTTAATAGCTAAAATTGAAGAAAACAAGATCTATCAAATACAGTGCTTTCCCTTCATTCTCTGAGAGTTAAAATCCTATTCATCTTCAACTTCCTCTATAAAGCCTTACCTAACCATCCCAATCTTAAGTGATCTCCTCCCCTAAAACTTAATTATGTACTGAATTTGTGCAATTAATTTGTAAATTAATCATGAAATATCTACTGTTGTCTTAGGTTAGAGAACCATAAATTTAAAATGGAAAGGGACTTCATATTCCATCTGGTCAAATTTCTTTTTACAGATGTGGAGCTGAGGTAGGGAGGGTTGATGACCTGTGTGTCAGGATCACACAAGTAGAAAGCACTAGAGACAGGATTTGAACTCAGGTTCTCTGATGACAGAGCCTGAACTCTCCACTATACCAGGTTGCCAGCCCTGTACCTTCATTTTAGTACAATACTCATACGCTTATTCAGAGCCTACTATATGCCGTAGATTTTGGTCTCTTAGCCTGTTTCTTGACCATCTAGACCAGTGACCTGAAAAGAAGAAATGTTCAGTAAATGACCAAGTTCCAAGGACAGACAGGCACAAATAAGTGGTGATCTGCATCACTGGACAGAATCCCACATCAATGAAAGCACAGATCCATATATGCTTGTTTCACTATACTAAATGAGTCTGTGGTGGAAGAAACTGCAAACCTAGAGTTTGCATAATGATATAAGAGGCATAAAAATATATTTAGGGAAGTAAAAATGTCACTAGTCCATCAAATTCAACCTTATGACAAAGTGGAAACATATTTTAAAATGTGTGTTCATTTGTTCCTATTCACTTCAATGTACATTTAAGCTCCTGCCCCGCCCCCCCCCCCAAAAAAAACCCTCCCAGCATCTAACTAGAAAGAACTCTGGAAATCATCGAGTCCAACACTTTCATTTTACAGAGGGTGACTGACATTCCAGAGAAGGGAAGTGACTGAGTCTCTGGCCTAAAGTCATAAAGGGTGGCTTATTCAACTCTCAATAGGTCTGAAGTAGGACAAATTACACACATATGCCTTATACTCATAAACTGCTAGAGCTGGAGAGGAACTGAGACACTGCCTGACCCAACTTCCTCATTTTAAAGAGGAAGAGACAAGGGCTCATGCTTAGTATCAGAACAAGGACTAGAACCCTGGTCTCCTTACTTATAGTCCATTTCTCTTTCATCCAAGCCACTGAAATCCAGCTCCTTTGGGGATGCAATGAAGGAGAAGGGAGGGGGCCCTTTTTTTTTCAGTGAGGCAATCGAGGTTAAGTGACTTGCCCAAGGTCACACAGCTAGTAAGTGTCAAGTCTCTGAGGCCAGATTTGAACTCAGGTCCTCCTGATTCCAAGGCCGGAGCTTTACCCACTGCATCACCTAGCTGTCCCAAGGGGGCCCTTTCTAAGCAATGACCTGGTCTGATGACTCCTGACTAAAAGAAGTGTGTTTCCTTTCAGGTACACCTTTGCCCCCAAGGTTTCCAATGCCTTTTAAGCCCTTTCCTACATTCCAAGGACAGGAAAGTTTGAGAAGCTGGGGAGGGTAAAACTTCAAATAAGGGCTGAAGCACTGTCACCTTTCTGGCCTTCCCCTTTCTGAGTTCACCTCACCCTGGGAGATCATGGGAAAGGAGCCATTTCCCAGTCTGCCCCTGCTGCCAGGGTTCTGAGTACCTGAGCAATGGTTAACACTGTTGGCTCTTAGGGGACTAGCTTGCCAGGCCAACGCCAGGGAGAGACCATTCTCCCCACCCTTGGGTTGCTTCACCAGAGCTCAGAACCCTTAAGCCTTGGTCTCTTTCACATGTCCAATCCCATTCGGCAATCTACTCTGAGAATCTTGTCTACCATAACTTCCTATTACCCATCTGGAATCATATCCCTCCAGACTTAGTCCTGAGGGACCCATCCACACAACTTTCATCTCCACCACAGGACTGTTTCATTGAATGATGATTGAGTGATAATTGACCCTTTGGTAGGAGCTGAAATGATTTTGTATGGACAGAAATTGAGGTGCTGGAAAGGTATGGGAGAAAAGCCATTGGCTGGGTTCCTATATACATTGCTAAGATCTGGGTTGTGTCTTTGCCCCTGCATAGTCATAGGAGCTTCTTCCTTTCACTCTCATCTCCACATCTTCTCTTCCATTCTCCTTTCTCCTCAACAGCTTGACCCAGAGTTTTATACCTCAAAGTTGCTCTGGCTGTGGGCCCTTACTCTGAGGGTTGTGGAGGCTGTTCTGGCTTCAGGACCACTACAGATATAAAAAGCCTAGAATAATAATGGCTATTCCATTTCTCCAGAGCCTCAAATGCTTTTCTGGGGTTCAAGACTTGATGATTGAGGAGAGTCATCTTGATACCTTGAATTCTGACATGTGTTCTTTTAATTCCTAATTAGTACAGTGCTTTCTAATTGCAATTTTTTTTATTCTTTGAGTGCTTCACTATATTTTAATGCTCCAGCCTGAATCACTGGATTGCCTTAGCTTAGGCCTCCATTATACCCAGCAAGTTCAAGACTATGTTTCATATCTTGCCATCTATCTTGCCACTGATTTGGAGCTCCTCTGCACCTCCTTTACCTCTTGCTCTGGAATAGGAATCAAATCTGCATTGCTATTGCTTATGGAAATGGTGTGATCACCAACTACCCCATGACTCTAATCACTTTACTATCCCCATGACTCTCCAGACCATTATTTCCCTATATATAGCTATCTCTTCCTATTAGAACTTAAATTCCTTGAGAGCAGGGGCTGTTTCACTTTTATATTTATACCCCAATGCCTGGCACAGTGCCTAGCACACAGTAAGTATTTAATTAAAGATCTGATTGACTGATTCATTACTTGAGAAATCCTATGGAGGTACACACTCCTACCCACATTCTCAGCAATTTGTTAGACTGTGTCCCACCACGCTTTACCTACTCTAATCCCACCTCCTTTCTTAGATGATTACAAATAACATCAGAGGCCCCCCACAATTCAGCTGTACCAGGAAAAAGATAATATAAATAGAAATTACAGATAATCCACACATGCCATTTCAACTAATTTGTCACAAGCCTGATCAATCAAATCTTTTATGAGAACTTCTACGGTGCTTAAAAACAAACTGGTTTGAATTTTACTTCTACCATTTTCCGTTGGTCATTCTTACATAAAAATGTTAATGAGAAACAATACACCTAAAACAACAACAACAACAACAAAAAATATAATAGGAAGCAGTATCTAGTTTATCTATGCACTAGGTAAAATAGCCTCTGGATAGTCAATAGTTATCTCTAGCTCACTTTTAAAAAGGTTGCTAATGTTCAATATTCTAATTAACATTTATTCAGCATTTACAATGTGTTCTTCATAGATTATGCATGGGGAGTAAAATTAATTTTCAATGATGTAGAGTGTTCTTTTTTTGCTGAATTCAACTAAGTATCTATCACTTGAAGAATCTGACCATACTATATTAAACTTTTATAAATACTATTTGATTTATCCCTTTACACTTTCAAATGTGAACTCCCCAAGCCTGCATGGAAGAAAGTTCTTTGACCTCTTCTATGTTCTGCACACCCTGAAAACCTTTGTGTGAGCACAGCTTTGACGGTATTTCATAATTCTTTCCCAAAAGCACACAGGACCAAGCAGTTCATGTGCAGTGCTGTTCTTTTCCCCATGAAAGCATAGAAGTCTCCCACTGGGAGCTTTATAGAGTCCAATATCTGATTGAAGACTAGACTCCTAATTTTTTCAGGACTATCATTCATTCTGTTTTCATTTTATATTTTTTGAGGACAGAAGAAGAATTATCATTGTATCTTTGAAAAGAGTAAAACAGACTACAATTGTGAAGAACTATGTAATTAGAACTATGTTAGAAACAATAAAGAAAAAGCTATCTATTGAGTAGGTTATCAAAAGAGTATCCATATTTCCCTTTATGATAATCCTTAAATCATTGACCACCTGATTTATGGGTATTTGTCACTAAAATAAGTAGTTCACAACTAATTATGTATAATAAGTTACATTGCAATTTGAAGGAAAAAAAATCTCACACTGTGTTGACTTTCAATCTCTTCATGTTTCTGCTGCAAGGCTTGTGAAGCTCTGATTGAATCACCTATTCCCCATTGTGTCCTTAGCTGTTCTGACCCAGGTCCTTCAAGCCAGTTTACAACCTACAAATAAAATATATGTCTCAGGATGATCAAAAGCTTTAAAAAATCATCTAATGATTTTTTTCCAAGAGTCTCTAAAATTCATTTCACAGTCAGTAAAAACATATATGTACTTCAGAATTACCAAGATATATAGTGACAAGGCTTTTAATATTTGTCTTGATGGGGGGTGACTTTTGATAAACTGCAGGCTGTCAGTATAGCTGAGAATCCAATAGGATGAAAGGAATTTAGAATCCTTGTTTGTTACTTCATATGTGTAACATAAAAGATTTGTCTTGAAAAGAGAGAAATGCAGAAATGTAGGAACTTTTACCTGCAAGCAACCTTAGAACATCTAGTCCAACCTTCTCATTTTCCAGAAGAAGAAGTTAAGTGTCCAGAGAGCTTAAATAAGTTTCCCAAAGTCATACGCTATTTGTAGAGTTTAACTCTAGAAGTCAGGTGTTATGAGACTCGCAGTCTATTAGTAAATTAACCTGAATCATTGATTAAATTATCATAAACATGTAAATGACATGAAAAGTAGCTCCTTCGTTAGGGAGACAAAATATAGTCATACAATAATATTAATTACATAGATAGCTATGGTTGTAATAAAAAAATAAACATTAAGACATTCCTGTCATAGAATTATGCTGGTGGGCACAAAATTAATTAGTTTCATGGACATGAATTAATTATTTATAATCACTATTGCTACACTTGGGTAGCTACCACCTGGTGAAAAGTAGTATCTTTTTAACATAATAAAATTCTAGTGATTAGACTTATATTAAAACTGTAAGTAGTAGAGACATAAAATATATATCTTCTACATTTTATTTTATGTTAAAATATACCTGTTCATTAACTAAACTGTTTATGTACCTTTACTTTCTGCTTTATTACTTATAGGTAAAAATTATGTTTAGTGCTATGAATATAGAGGAGGAACTCTCTTTTTCCATTACTGGAGACTGGTTAACATAAGAACAAGTAGATGACAAAAGTCATTCCCTAAGAGATAAGTGGTCAAAGAATATGAACAAAATTTTCAAAAGAAAAATTGCCAAGTACTAACAACTCACATGAAAGAATATTCCAAATCACTAATAAGAAAAATGAAAATCAAAACCATACTAAATTTTCACCTCAAATTTTGCAAATTGGCAAAGATGACAAAAGATGGGACTAGTCACTGTTGGAGGGGTTATGGGAAGATAGGTACTCTAGTGCATTGTTAGAGTTATGAATTATAGCTATTCTGGAAAGCAAGTTGGAATTATGCAAATAAAGTGACTAAAGTGCTCATAACCTTTTAACCTATAGATTATTCCATTACTAGGTTAACCCCAAGGAGACCATAAGTAAGAACAAAATCCCTATTTACACCAAAATATTTATAGTAGTACTTTTTGTGATAGCAAAGAAATGGAAACAAAGTAGATGCCATCAATTGGGGAATGGCAAAACAAATTGTGTTACATAAATGTAATGGAATATTATTGTGCTGCAAGAAATGACAAATGTGATGAATACAAAGAAGTATGAACAGATTTACATGAATTTTTGAAGAATGAAGTAGAGCCAAGAAAACTATACACAATGACTACAACAATGAGAAAGAACCACAAAAAAAATGAAAAGTAATGTTGCAAAATTATAAAAAATTATCAGGGCTCAAAAAAAGTATGAAGAAAAACTCCCATATCACCCTTTTGCAGAGGTGAGACGTCCACAAATATTAGCATTTCACTGTACTTATTTTCAGACTTTTTCAATGTTTTGATCATTTTATGCTAATTTTTTCCCTCTTTCTTTTCTTTTTGTCTGAAAAAAATATTATTTGCTATATGGGATGCCTCTCTGGGAAGGGAAAGAGAAAGGATACTGGGAAAAACTATGGTAATATAAAAAACATATCAATAGAAATGTGTTTTAAAAAAGAAGTAGATGGGTGTGCATGGCAATTCTACTAGACTACCTAGGCATTGGACAGATAATTAAAATGAGGCTAGTATATGCAGAAAACAGCCTATGCTTGCTGGTGAAAAAGCAGTGAAAAAATAAAACATTTATGGTAAGAGTTGGTGGATTAAAATGAAGGAGAAAGAATAGTGTACTGGGCTTAGAGTAAAGAAGACCAGAGTTGAAATACTGCCTTACCCACTTAACTGTGGTGCCCTAGGAAAGTCACTTAACCTCTCTTAGCCTCAGCCTCCTCATCTGCAAAATGGAAATAATGGCACTTACCTCATAGGATCTTAAAGATCAAACGAGATCATATAGGTAAAGAGCCTTACAAACCTTAAAGAGCTACATGTGTTAACTATTCTATTTATAAAGTGGGCTGCCACAGTATTTGGCCTTGGGTATCCTCTCCTCTTAGGTCATGGTCATGGTGGTATTACAGAATCTGTCCATTTCAGATGATGGGTCATGTTGCTCTGCAGCTCATACACAGCAGGCACCAGAAATGAAGAGCAAGCTGATGATAAAAGCTACAGCTAGCTATAGCCTTATGTGCCATATAGGAATGGTACCAGCTGTATCTATTTCTGAGCTTCTAGCAAAAGAAAACAGTGTCAGACAAGATGGTTAATGGCATTGGGCAAATATAACACTTTGTTTATCTAAAGGCTTACTTTTATGTGTATATTTACAGTTTTATATTTCATGCATTTTGTATGTTTATATGATTATATATTTTATACATTAAACTTTATACATTTCATATGTATATAAAAAACTACTATATTTACATTTTTATATTATACTATCTCACAAACAGAAATCACTTTAATCTGTTCTTAATGGTACCTCAGTCACCAATCACTACTATTCTAAATGTTCACACAACATCCTCTTAAGGTATGACTTGAATGGAGTGTGGAATGGTTGAAAATATGCTTGACAGGCATTCAAGATGCAACATTTACTAGCTCTGTGGCTATAGATATGTCATACTCTCTGAACCTGAGTTTCCTCATCTGTAAAATGGGGATAAGAAAACTTGTAGTAACTACCTTACAGGGTTGCTATGAGGATCAAACAAGATAAGTTATATGAATCCGTCTTTAGACTGTGAATCTTTATTTATTTGTGTATGTGTGTGTGTGCACATACATATGTGTGTGTGCATAGAGCAATATCTCCTGTTATTGTTAATTATGTACTTCTCATTCTCTATTAATGGAGGCAGTGTAGGATGGTGGATATAGTTCTAAACTTAGACTCAAAAAGACCTGGGTTCAAGTCTTATCAATGGATAAAGGGAATTTACCAAACTGATGCTGAGAGAAAATCACAAGTCATTTGCATGTTAATTCCCTGTTACTCTTTTAATATTTAATACTCTCTATCTTCCTTGCTTGGGAGAGAATACTCTTTTAATTTCAATTTTTCCTTAGCCTGTTGATCAAGGTCCCCTGCTTCTGCTCCTGCTCTTTTGTAGGTAATGTTGTTAGGGTAATGATCCCTTCCACTGCTCACAAAATGGATGGATGCTGCTGCAGCACAGGGCTCCTTCTCTTTCCAAATGCCTGTTCCTGCAATACCAGTGTACAACCTACTCTGTGCTTCCTTAATCATGGGGAAGAAGAGGTAGAAAGGAGAGTATGGAAACAGATTTATTTTTCCTCTTCAACATTTTAAAATCAAAACTGAATGACAAATTTTAAACAGACATACATAGGCATTTATTCAGCTTTATCAGTATTTATCTTTGTGGATCAAGAGTTCCTCATCTATTACTTGTATTACTCATTCAGAATTAAGAATAGTGAAATGATACATCTTTCAAATGCTTTAAATACTTCTTACAATTAATTGCCTCACTGATTCAAATCACTCACGTGATTTAAATTCTAAAAGTAAAAGCTGAACTAAAGCAACTGGAAAATTTAAGCTCATTAACAATCTGCTATATATTGGAGGCTTTTTTTTTAAATGAAGATTAACACGATATGAACCATTTAAACTTCAATTTTAGAATACTCCAGAAACAATGAAATGATGGTATCTTATATCCAGGCCAAAAAAAAATCATGAAAACTATAAGAAACTACTAACTGTATAGAATATTAAAAGAGTTCAATAATTGTTTAAAAAAATCAAAATTTCAAAGTAGCATAGGAAACAATTAAATGACTACATAGTTCTTTCTATGCTATGATTTAATTCACTTACTATGCACAGCACTAGTAACACAGAGCAAACATATGACTATTTCTAATAAAAATGATGTAAATTAAGGTTGATGCCCCAGTAAACAAGTCTATTTAAATGCATTAATGATGGCAGTTTGCCAAAGAAGGTTATAAAACTTCATTCCAATTTGAATATTAATTTACTAAAAGAAAAAAGTTTCAGATCCTATTTATGTCATATGTCACTCAACAAATGTTTGTATTTATATGAACTTCTATATAACCTTCAAGAAAAGTTCTAACAATCTACTAGGTCAGTAAAATTTGCATAATTCTTTTTTACCTTCTGGTTTTGAGAAGTGCCATAATGTACAGAGTAGCGAATAGTGGGTTCAAGTTCTGCCTCTGACAAATCCTGGCTATATGACCCTGGGCAAGGTTTTTAACCTTGAAGTGACTTCCCTCCCTCTCTGCTCCACCCCCTTCCCTCCAACCTCCCCAAGCAACACTCTAACACTCTTAGTTGGAAAACAGATGCCAGTGCATTCCGGGAGTGTGCTACTATACCAATTAAATCACAGGTCCCAAATAACTACCACACTACTGTCATGGTTATTTTTCACACTCTTGGAACTCTTATGACATCACTACATAAATAACATATAATGAAACTAAGAACATTTGATGCATAGGGATACCTAATCATAAATGTATCTGGCAAGACTGCATTAGGATCTACATTTAATCTAATATAAATAAGACTTGGTAAAGTCTAATATGTTAAATAGTGAAAAGAAAATTCAAAGCATCATTAAAAATGGAGCAAAGACTGTACATACACACACACACACACACACACACACACACATGCACGCACCCCAAGATGATGCTGGCACCTACCTGCATTACCTTCTGTTGAATTTCCTCTAGCTGTGTACGCTTACTGCGCTGCCTACAAACTTCCTGGTAACGTGTGTATTGTTCTCGTAACGAATCTAGCAATTTCATGACTTGCGGCTGGGCAAGCAATTCATCATCCATGGGTGACCATGAGACTCCTCCATCAGAGCCATTAAATCGGCGCTGTTGTAATTCAGATAATAATTCATGACCTTTGAGAACAAAAGACAATTATTACTGTCCCCAATGAGAAAAAAATAGTATCATACCTTCTGTTTTGTTAATTTTAATGATCTTTCAATAACAAAAATGCTACAGTAGCCTATGGACTTAATTTTGTATTTATATAAAACGAATGCTATTTGCTTATTTATGACTGTAATGCATCAATCTACATTCCACATTAATCCCCTATAATGTGATGGCACTTTGTTATCAATCTATCCAACACACTCCTAAGCCACACTAATTTATTACCCTAAATATAAGTTTATCCCAAAGCTCAATCACAGTTCCTTTTCTTTATACTCTTTCCCTTGGTGATTTCATCAAATTATATAGGTTCAATGAACATCTTCAAAAAGACAACATCCAAATTTATAAAGCTAGGCTATTACGCCTAATTTCTTTCATCAATTCTAGTAATGCTTTTCCTACTGCAAATTGTATTATCTTGACCTTGATGTTTTTTCAGAAGCTCAATTTAACACATCCAAAATAGAGCTAATCTTTTCCTTCCCCAAACTTGCGCTTCCTCCAATCTTCTCTAATTATTTTGGGGGCACAAACATGCTTGCAGTCATTTACAAATCCCCTCTTCCTCATAATTCTCCAATTAGCTGCAAAATCATGTGGATTTTATCTCTACAACATTTCCCACATATATTCTTATAGTTAACTACCCTAACAAGTCCTTTTTAACTTCTCAGCTGGACTACAATAGCAGTCTCTTAATGGATCTCCCTCCTTCAACTCTTTTTTTATAAGATATCAACCAAAATAACTTTTCGAGACCACAGAACTGATCATGTCACTATCCTGACCAAAAAAACTACACCTCATAAGCTAGAAAACAAACTCTTCAATCTGGCATGTCTTCTACAATCTGGTTCCATCCTGCCTTTCTAACTTTACTTCACATTGTTTCCCTTCATATGTTCTAGGAAAGCTGGTCTGATGGATGTTTTCTGAATTCAACGATCCACCTTCTGCCTCTGTAAATTTACACAAGCTACTTCCTACACCTGGAATTCACTACCCCCTCAACCCCACCTTGCAGAATCCTTCCCTTCCTTTAAGCCTCAGCTCAGGCCTCACTTCTTCCATGTGGTTTTCCCTGATCTCCTGCACTATTAATGTTTTCTTCCTCCTACAATTACCATGTATAATTTGTGTAAATACTGCAAACTCACTCCATCCCCCACCAAATGTAAATTTCTCAATGGCAGGGACTGTCTGGTATTTGTCTCTGTAGTCCTAGGTTCCAATGCAGAACCTTGCTCTTATTGGGCCTTAATGAATATTTGTTGAATTGAACCAAACTGAAGTCCTAATAGGCAGCTCTAATGGCATCAATAAATCAATCAACAAGCATTTATTTATCTATTTATTTATTGATTGATTGATTTGGCAATGGGGTTAAGTGACTTGCCCAGGGTCACACAGCTAGTAAGTGTCAAATGTTTGGTCTTAGGCTGGATTTGAACTCAGGTTCTCCTGACTTCAGGGCCAGTGCTCTATCCACTGCGCCACCTAGCTGCCTCCCAACAAGCATTTACTGGGCAATTACTATGTGCCAAGCACTGTGTTAGTTTTTTGGGAATACAAAGACAGTAAATGAAACTGCTCTGCTCTCCCATTATGCCTCCCCCAATGTAGTCACTCAGCCTTTTATCTGAAGACCTTTTTAGTAACAGGGAAACCACTATATAATGTAGAAGTCTGTTTCACTTTTGGATAGCTCCATTTGGAAGTTCTCCTTGCACCCAAAATCAACGTCTTTGAGATCAATGCTTCCAATCCTATTCAGAGACCATGTTGAACAAGTCTAATCTCTCCTTCCACATAACAATAATTCAACTATTTGAATAAAGTGATTGTGTCCCTGATGAAGTCTTTTCAATACATTCTCAGGACTGCTGAACTCACAGTTCAACAAGACATAGGTGGCCATCTCATTCAGTCCATATGCAAAAAGAATTCCCATTATGTCAACTAGTCATCCAGCCTCTGCTTGAAAACCACCAATGAAGGGGAAATCTACTCCCCCCTGAAGCAGTCCTTTATGCTTTTGGTCAGCTCTATATGTTAGAAGTTTTTCCTGACATGAAGCTTAAATATAATGATGCTCTACACTACACATCCCTAGTTCCTTCAAGCCAGACTCATATCACAGTCTCTAGCATTCACTATCCTGACCAACCTATTACACTTTAAGATGAATTTCCTGAATATCATAAAATAAGATGTCCAGAACCGAACACAATACTACCTATGTGTTCCAATCAGGGAGGAATACAGTGACATTATCCGTTCCCTTGTTCTGGACATTATGCCCCTATTAAGATAACGATAGCTTGTTTGGAAGCTGTGTGACACTATTAGTTCCTCATGGTGAGTACAAAGGCCACTAGATCACCAGATTTTTCTCAAAGGAACTATTGTCTAGCAATACTTTCCCCACATAACACTCATAAAGTTGAACTTTTGTACAAGAATAGGACTTTAGATTTATCCCTATTAAAATTAATTTTGTTACATTCAGCCCATATGCTGATGTCTTTTTGGAATCCAATTCCACTATAAAATATGTTAGCTATTCCACCCAGCTTTGTGACATTTCTAAGTTTGATAGAATGTCTTCTATTACTTAATCCAAGTTAGTTATTGATTAAAACAGTGAAAAGCACAGGAGTCAAACAGAAATCCCTGTGTCACTTCACTAGAGAACTGCCTTTACATTTGTGACTACTCTTTGGGTCCAGTCATTCTGCCAATTTCAATCTTACATAATTCTACAATAACCTAGACCACATCTCTGTTTCTTCCCAACCTTGTTCAGAACTATCTCTCTCTTCTAGGAATTCAAAGAATTTTTATTATTCCTCTCATGTTCTTATAATATTATCATTATTTGTGTACATTTTTCTCTCTTCTATTGCATTTTTAGTTTCTTGAGAGGAGGGACTTGATTTGCATTTCACTTAGCTCCCACCAGAGTGTCTTGTTTCCTTTTGCAATACTTTTATATTTGGTATATTATCATATTTCAGGATTAGTCCTTAAACACAGCTTCTATAAGAAAAGCAAATAATAATGTAGCAAGTAGGTGAAAGGCTAAAAGAGGAAAAAAATTGTTAACATGATATGGTATCTACACATTTCCTGATTCAAGAAGAATCTCTGGAATATGAATGGATAGTATATCCTATGATGCATGGATTGAATTTAATGCTTAATGTCCAACAGCAAAAGATTAATATATCAACTATAAATCCATTAAGCCAGATAAACTATAAATGTATGAATGATATATAGAATATTTAAATATCAAATGGCAAAACTTTTATTTTAAATAAATTTCAAAAATATAGTAAAATCTTGCTAGGTAGTTACAAATTTGTTTTATACAGTGTATAACTCAAAATTAATTCATTGTTGTTTTTTTTCTTTTTCCCAGTTGTTGGGTAGTGTTAGACTCTTTGTGGCCCCATGGAGTATAGCTGTCCATGGGGTTTTGTTGGCAAAAATACTGGAGCAGTGTGCCATTTCCTTCTCCAGTGGATCCTTTTGTCAGGCAATCAGAGGTTAAATGACTTGTCCAGAGTCACACAGATAGGAAGTGTCTGAGGCTGGATCTGAACTCAGGTCTTCCTGACTCTAGGCCCAGTACTCTATCCACTGAGCCTCAAAACAATAAAAAATACTAAATAATGAGGTTAGTTAAATCAAAATCTCTTTTGTAAATTTAGATAATAGATCAACCCGGTAACCAGTGTTTCATTTTTGAGATATATTTAATGTTATAATACTGTTTATTATTATGAATTTATGACAATATTATTAATAGTGATTGTACTGATGAAAAACACAGGTGTTAGCTAGAAGAAAATAAAGGTGATTCCTGGTTATTTGTGGATTGCAATTTGCAATATTAGAGAAATTCATAAATTTCTGTAAATTCCCTGGAAACGCACTTTTAAAAAATTTAAATTAAAAATGTGTCTCCATGGTAACAACTTCCTGACATGGTATACCTAAGAATGTTTCAGATACATATCTATATCTACACGTGTTTACAGATGTGTATGTATATCTACAACTCTTTAATAATGTTATTTTCTTCATTTTAAAGAATTCCTTAAAAAAAAAGTGACCCAGATACCCAGGGAATTCCAAACACAGAGAAAGGGAATTATGAGGAATGCCTTTAGGAAGTTCAATTACTACAAACCAAGCAGGCTCAACGTAAATATGCATCTATTTTGGCCATGCTTCTAATTTTAGTTCTAAGATGTCCTAGTTCTAGCCCACCAAAAGAAAAATGCTTTTAATTGCTTACACTTAGAATTTGGATTCTTTTAAAGTATCAAATGTAAATTACTTATATGAAATGAAGTTGCAATCTATATAATGCTTTTTACCAATGATTTTATAATTTCTTAATTATACCAACTCAGTGACTACATTCATTTCTTTGGAAATCGTGAAATCTTTAGGCAGTAACACACACACACAAAAAAAAACCTGCGGGCAACTAGGTGATGCAGTGGATAGAGCACTGGCCCTCGAGTCAGAAGGACCTGAGTTCAAAGATGTCCTCAGACACTTGACACTTCCTAGCTGTGTGACCCTGGGCAAGTCACTTAACCCCAATGCCTAGCCAAAAAAACAAAACAAACAAACAAGTTGATACAAAACAAGAAACATTTAGGATTCACTTTCTTTAGTCTCCTAACATAGTTTTAAGAACACCTGTTTTTGAAGGGGTATTTCCCAAAATATTATAAACTATTAAAAAGTTTTAAATCTACTTATAATAATTACACAAATTATCTTCTGAGAATACTACTACTAGAGAAATATCCTGGGTATAATTTAAGGAACATCTGGTTTTATATATTCAAGCTGGTTCTACCTTACTCAAAACAATCATTAATGAAGCATTCAAACCAGAGCATGTTCAGTCAACAATTAATCCTTAGAAGATTAAATTTATGATTTAAAAATATAAATAGTATTTTTCAAATATTTAAAAGTACTCTAAAGTCCTTTTAGATTGAGGCAGAAAAGATAATTTGAGGAATTTCCATTGGGAAGTAGTAATCTAGTGGGGTCAAATGGTCCAAGATTGAATACCTGCTCAATTCCTTACTATGTAACCTTGGGCAAGTTGCTTAACTTCTCTGGCTTCAACTCCTCATCTATAAAATGATGGTATTTGAACTAGATAATATCTAAAGTCCCTAAAGGCTCTAAATTCTATGACTTCTAAGTGGCATGTACACTTAGGTAAATGAAAAAATAAGGGTCTTACCCTGACATGAGAATTTTAAATGTTAAAATTAATATTCTTATTGGGCTTTGTTCTATCTATAACCTGTGCATCATTGCAATGGTCTAAAGTGCAGCTAAGTGCATTCTGACAAAGTAATAAAGTAACAATGGCTGAAATTATTTTCATCTCCAAAAATCTGTAAAAATATTTTGTTCATCAAAGCTTGTAACATTAGCTAAAAAAAAATTGGATAAGATGTATGGAAGAATTATCTCTGGAGACAAGAGTAATGGAGGAGGGGTCCTAATGTTCCATCAAATCTAGAGTTGAGGTATCTGGATGTGACGGCTTTTTAAACAGAGACAACCTACAGTTTTGATGCCATCAATCTTACAATCTGGCTTCTGACCCACTTGAAAGAAATGGTCCTCTCTCCTAAGTTACCAATGCTGTCTTAAATTCTAAATCTGATGACCTTTTCCCAGTCATCATTATGCTTGACTTCTCTACACCTAGTGATACATTAACCACACCTTCCTGAATGCCTTGGCTTTCCAGACACTGTTCTCCTTTGATCTCATCCTTCTTCCTTATGTCTCTTCTTCTTCCCTTCTGTTCTCAAAAGTTTTGGTCTTTTCATTTTTACTCCAAAAATCACAAGCTTTTCAACTTACCTGTTTGAAGAACTGTCTCAGGATCAACCGATGGAAGAAAGTTTAAATCCATGGATCTAATGATTACCAAAATTTTGAAAATAAAATTAACAGTTAAATATTTTTATCTGTGCAACCAAAGAAAATAATTAGAATACACGAAAACTCTGATACACATATACATCATGGCTCTATATACCAGAATTCTGCAAATTTCTAGATAAGAAAGACCACTGGAGATGATTAAACATTGGTAGCCATGGAAATAACATGATAGATTAAAGCTACAGTTGCCAGTACATTGTATTTATTCTGGAAACAAGTTTAGACTGTATTATATTAATACTTTTAAGTGAATCCATACATGATTCACTACAATATTTACTCTGTGAATATTTATTTCAAAATGAAGAACTTTAATTCATTGATGAAATGATACTAAAATGGAATCATGGTACTAGGGGACAAGCTAAACACTACTATCTGTAATTAATAAATAATATCAAGGGTTTCTATTTGTAGTAGATACATAACTAGAGATATAGTGCATTTTGAATCCTTGTAAATAACAAAGTGTATTTTAATGAGGCTTCACTGTGTTTACAAATTACAACCAAAAGATAAGTAATGGGTCTAATGAGTGCTTTAATTCTTTCATATTGCCACGTGACAAATTGCTGGCTTAGTAACCAATGTGTATCCAAGAAAAATAAAGGAGTCAATTTTCCTCCTTAAGAGTTTAAACTTTACTCTGAGAAAGGATTTGGCCCACACACTGAGAAAAATGGGACTTACAAGCTGTTAAGTGCAATGGAAACCTGTTAGAATGATAAATCTGAGAAGTCACACTTTGATATTACAACTGAAAAATACTTCAGTCATATTCATAAAACAGTAAATTTTCCAAACTGAACTCATGAATAGAATATATTATCCATTTTGTAATGAGAAAGTTCCACAAACTAAGCTTGTAAGTGCTATATCATGCTTTAGTTAGGTCATAACAATTTTATTAATATCTTTGCTCCTTTACATACTCTTTCTTAGCACTCAGATAGGTAGAAAAAACATTCAAGTTCTTGCAATTAAAAAAAAACAGCCTCCACATAAAATTCTTATAATTGAACATCTATTCATTATTATAAACCAAAGTAAATGCATAATTATTCATCAGAAATGGCTTTTAGGGAAAAAGAAAAACTTTACTTAAAAAAAAAAAGACTAAGTTCTCCCTGTGGTGAAGCTAATTTATTGTCACTTGAACATGAAATTAATGCAAGATCAGAATGTGAGTTTAAAGTTCAAACTTGTCTACATTAGCTAAATTATCCTGTAGTAACTCAGGAGGTATCTCATTCAAGATTAAACTTAGCTGAGCAATGTTGCATACATACCTTTCTTTCTCCTGCTGGTTTCCTTTATCACTTCCATTATTGATCAAAGCAAGTTCATCTAGTAAAGATGTAGAGTCTTTGGTAAACTTCTCAAAGACCTAAAATGTGACAAAAGATTTTGTTAGAAGCATCTTTTTAGGAAGTACACAAGAACTCACATCTTCTACTTTAAAAATGAAGATTTTTGAATAAATATTCTAAAAATTGAAAAAGATATGTGGGCTTAAAACCAAGAATAATTTAACTTGAAAAGCTAAATAACATTAAGGGAGAGGCTGGGAAGGGGGAGAATGGACCTTTAGTGGAAAAGAGGACTTTCAAGAAATTTCTGATGAAAAGACCAGAGCTGAATAGGAATTTTGAAATATGAACACAAGACTACAGAAAAAAAAGCTAAAAAGGTAAATTTATTTGAATAAATGGAAGGGGCTGTCTGATGCTATGGCAATAACATTCTAAATAAGTGTCCCTCCAAAACCTTAATATCTTCAAAGGCTACTTATGAAGTTAAATAAGTGCAACAGAGGTCCTGGAGGTATATTGCTCTGTTATGGGCGTTTTAAGAGGAGGAAGACACTATAAAACTAATCGAAAAGAATGAAAAAAATAGAAGAGAATGTGAAATATCTCACTGGAAAAACAACTGAGCTGGAAAATAGATCCAGGAGAGAGAACTTAAAAATTATTGAACTATCTGAAAGTCATGATCAAAAAAAGAGCCTACATATCATCTTCCAAGAAATTATCAAGGAAAACTGCCCTGATATTTTAGAACTAGAGGGCAAAACAGAAACGGAAAGAATCCACAGATCACCTCCTAAAAGAGATCCCCAAAGGAAAACTCCTAGGAATATTGTAGCCAAATTCCAGAGTTCCCAGGTCAAGGAGAAAATATTGCAGGCAGCCAGAAAGAAACAATTCAAGTATTGTGGAAACACAATCAGGATAACACAAGATTTAGCAGCTTCTACATTAAGGGACCACATGGCATGGAGAATGATATTCCGGAGGGCAAAGGAGATAGGATTACAACCAAGAATCACCTACCAGCAAAACTGAGTATAATCCTTCAGGGTAAAAAATGGTCATTCAATGAAACAGGAGACTTTCAAGCATTCCTCAGGAAAAGACCAGAACTGAATATAAAATTTGACTTTCAAATACAAGACTCAAGTGAAACATGGAAGAGGTAAACAGGAAAGAGAAATCATAAGAGACTTATTAAGGTTGAGCTGTTTACATTCCTGCATGGAAAGATGATATTTGTAACTCATGACTCCTTTGTTAATATTAGGGTAGTGGGGGGGGGAATTATATGTATGTATAGATAGATAGATAGATAGATAGATAGATAGATAGATAGATAGATAGATAGATAGATAGATAGATAGATAGAGGGCACAGGGTGAGTTGAAGATGAATGGGTGATATCTAGAAAATAAAATTAAGGGGTGAGAGAGGATTATACTGGGAGAAGAAGAAAGGGAGAAGTAGAATGGGGTAAATTACCTCACATGAAACAGACAAGAAAAGGCTTTTACAGTGGAGGTGAAATGAGGGAAAGTGAGAGAGAATGAGTGAATCCTATTCTCACCGGATTTGGCTTAAGGAGGGAATAACATACACAAAGGGATATGGGAATCTATTTTCCCCTACAGGAAAATAAGAGGGGAAGGGGACAAGAGAGCAGGGGGTTGATAGAGGGGATGGAAGATTGGGGGAGGGGATAATCAGAAGCAAACACTTCTGAGGAGGGACAGGGTTAAAAGAGAGAACAGAATAAATGGGGGGTAGGATAGGATGAAGGGAAATATACTTAATTTTTCACAACATGACTACTATGGAAGTGTTTTGCATACTACACATCTATAACCTATATCGAGATGCTTGTGTTTTCAATGAGGGTGGGTGGGGAAGGAGGAAGGGAGAAAATTTGTAACCTAAAGTTTTAAAAACACATGTTAAAAAAAAATTTAAATAAAAAAAATTTAACTTAAAAAAAAGAGGAGGAGGAGAAGTTATGGTAAAAAGAAGAATATACTAGTGTGGAAGGATTTTGCTATATGGAATCTGCTATTTCTCATGATTGGGGTACATGGGAAGAAGAGTATAGAAACATGGGGAAAGGGAAGGGGGGAAAAGAGCAAGTATTTATTAAATACCTACTATGGACCAGGCACTTTGCTATGCAGTTTATAAGCATGATTTCATTTGATCCTCACAACAATCCTGGGAGGTAGATGCTATCATCATCCTCATTTTACAGTTGAGGAAACTGAGGAAAGCAGAATTTAAGTAACTTATAGGAGTTACACAGCTATTAAGTATCTGAGGCTGAATTTGGATTCAGTTTTTCCTAACTCCAGCCCAGTTCTCTATCAACTTTGACATCTAGGGGAGTGGGGATCAGAGAAACCTCCTTTTTATCAGAAAGAGAGGTTCTGCACAAATATAGTTCAGTCTAGAAATACATCAAATTCAACAAAGAAAAGCGGGGATGGGGGAGAGGCTTAAGAGGAAGAGTAATACTGAGGAGAACATAATCATAAGCAAAACAAACTTCCTGATCCTTGTTGGGGGGTGAGGGTGAGGGGGGAAGGGGTTGATTAGAATTTAAAGAATTATCTTAGGATTGCCTTTCAGTCAACTGGGAAATGGCTAAACAAAATGTGGCACGTAAAGGGAAGGGAATATGAATGCACTCTAAGAAATGATAAGATGATTTCAGAGAATCCTAGGTAGTATGAACACAAGAGTGAAATCAACAGAACCAAGGAACAGTTTATACAGTGTTATGAAGAAAATGTTCTTGAGAATAATCTATACAAGCACTAAAGATATGCTTGGTGAAGATATTAGAAGGGAAGAGACAGACTTGTGCAAGTGATATTTATTCCTCAGTAGATCATATCTTTATCACTATACAACTGGCTAAAATATGTAGAGAATAAAAGATTGTTTTGTTAACTACAAAAAAGATTTGCTCCAAATTTTTTTAAAATTTAAAGCAAAAACCATTTTAAAGACTATCTTTCAAAAAAGTCCCTCATGCATATAACAAAATTTTGCAAGATTCTCTTAAAGATACAAAGGAGATAATGTTATATGACCCTATTATCATTAATATCAAAAATGACATAAAATAGGTAAGTATGCTTATCAAACGTGTTCACTCCTAAAGCAAAAATATCTGCAAAGTTTTTCAAGTCAAAGAGAGATGACTCTGCCAGATGTTTCTTTTTGCCGATTAATAATTATAATAAGCCCTTTAATGCTGCAGAACTCACTAAATTGGATTCATAATCACTCCAAAGACTTTGTTCTAATTACCCACACAAGAAAAACCAAATGGATGAAGAATGTCTATTGTTCAGGTTATTAGAATATCCAGTTGAATTAACACTTCACAAAGCTCGTCTATCTTGGATTGACACACTGAAAATGGACAATGAGTTGGGCGCAAAAAACAAGGAAGGAGGAAGGTGGGCTTGTTTCCCATGTTAAAACTGCAAAATCATTTTAATGAAACAACTTTCTCTCAGAAATGAGGGTCTCATCTTTTAAATACCAACATTTTTCTGGTATTGTTTTATGAAATACTACCATCTCCCAAGAACTGAAATTGAAGATCACACAAACTGAAGGTCATTTCCAGGGCAATGAAGAGGGACATGGTCGGTATGAACAGGCTATAATATATTACAAGCAGTATCATTGAAGCTACATATGAGAGAAAATGGAGTAAAAATGGTTATATGGTGACAGCAAGGGATAACTGAGGCACATTCTGTGTGTTCTACTGCTCTCCTCAGAAGGCATCAAGGAAGATTCCTAGCATGTTGGATGTACCCACCGTGGCAAACTTATGGGAGAGTATGGAAAAATCACAGAAGATAGGCAAACATTTGGGAGAAAATATTCACATCAAAGAGATGAGAGGTACATTTGAATATTTTGATAAAATTTTTAGTTTTATCCACATTCAGAATTGTGAGACATGGCATCTCGTATGACCAGATAATAATCAGAAGCCAGGCAATTGTGATTAGTCAAAATCGTAAAAAGAAACAGAAAAATTAAAGATTTGGGAATATTATTATAATGTAGTATTCTGCAATAAAGGACTAGGAATCTGGATTTTGAAAATCTAGTTTCATATCCAAGCTCCTCTACTTACTTGCTGTGTGATCCTGAGAAAAGCTGCATTACTTTTTTGGGCCTCAGTTTCTTCATTGGTAAATGCCTGATAAGGTTCCTTCTCAGGCTAACACTTTTTGATTCTAATGTGGGTCTGATTGATAAATCTTATAAGGAAAGATCTTCCATGTTCCCTGTATGACTCTAAACATTGGGTTGTAAGTCAGAGTATGGTTATCTATGTTGACCTGAGAATTTAGCCAGTTCTCAGGGGATGTGCTCTGGGAACCTGGCCAGTTCATCAGAACATATCAAGTTAATTAATATTCTAAGATGTTTTGCTTGCTCCAGGAACTTGACCAGTTCCTGGACCAAGTGAAGACATCTACTAGAATCATGGACACCTCTGGCACGGGGCCTTCTTTCTTAGAGGCCCTATTTAAATCCTAATTGGGAAAGCCATCTTTGGAGTCTCACCCATGGAGAGGACGCTCTGCCTGGAACTTTTCCAATTGGGACCCTGAAAGCTGTACCTCAGGAATCCCCAGCTTAGACTTCAGGTGTTGGTGCTTCTGCGAATTGGTCATGTTTTCTTACATTATTGCTAATCCTTTGTATTCTTAGCCTGACTATAGTCATATTGCTAATTGTATGTTGCTGTAAATCTACCTTTTCTATACCTATATTATAATCTTAATTAAAGCTACCTTCACTTCTCTCTCTAGCAGTGTGTCTTATTGTAGGAGCGAATCCGAACCACATTTTTCTTCCTTAATCACATAGGGTGTCTTTTTGGTAACTGTATCTACTGGTGACTTAAAGAGGCTGAGTTCATACCTAGTTGAACAAATTAGAGCTAAATAAAAACACCTGAAAGATTAGTAGTAGTTAGAGCACAAGCAAGTAAAGGACACAACAGTTTAAAGACAGCCTCCCCAGACACCTCAATGTTGATCAGGAGCTGATAGCAGTGACAGGGAGATAGCACAGATAGGCTCACAGGATTCAATTTTTAAATTTGGGAAGGGCCTTAGAGATCATCCTATCCAATCCCCTTATTTTATGGATGAGGAAAGTTCAATGATTTGCCCAAGGTCATACAGGTTAAGTAGTAGAGTTAGGATTTGAAAGGTGAAAGGACCTAACATCATTTCTTAAGTAAAATTTGTTAGATAGAATAAAAAGTTCCTAGACAAAATGGAATAACCTGTCCATGAGGGAAGAAACAAAGATTCTGAGAAGGTAAAAAAAAAAAAAAAATTGAAGCCAGTGTTAAGAGTAGGATAATGAAAGAATATGACATGGAAAAGGAAGGAAAGAAGAATTAATAAATCAATGGAGCTCGGTAACAGGTTTAAGGCTCTTCCCACTGTGAGTGAATCCAGAGGCTCATAATAAGAGAAAGGAGGATTTACAAGGTACTATCAGGCATGGGAAAACCTGTTACTGGCCCCAGGAGGAAGAAATAAAAGGTCAGGGTGTATAATGACTTTCTATTGGCAGGAATGGAACACTCTACATGTTATGTCATCTCAAAGTGTGTGTCCAAGTCATTATTGGGAGCCTGATAAGATTCATTAAACTGATTAACACTTCCTCTGATTGCTATGTGAATAACTGATAACGCAAGAAGAAAACTGGAATATATCTCTAGTAACTTTTAAGATCCTGAAAGCCTAGTAAGAATTTTATGTTGTATATTTTTTCTAACAAGCTGTAAAAATTAGATTACTACCAATTATTATCATTTTTTAAACTGTAAAAAAAAATCCAATTATCAAAAAAGTTAAAATAGATAACTCAACTGAAAGGATCTTGCAATGTATTACAAAGAGCTCATAAAATATTTTTGTCTAATATTTTGTAAAAAGTCAAATTTGTTTTACTTCAGTGATCCCTAAATATAAATTCAATACCAAATATCTGTCTACTAATAATGATAAAGTCTTACAGTAACATATTTCTATAAAAGAGTAAAAGTTCAAGCACAGAAATCAGTTATGCTTTAAAATGTTGGTATCTAGGACCATAAATTTAGAACTGGGAAGGACCTTACAAGTTACCTAGTCCAACCCCTTCATTTTATATGAGAAAATAAAAAGAGTTTCAGCAAAGTTAAATGACTTGCCTAATATCACCAAGGTAGTAAAGAACAAAGCCAAAATTTGAATCCAAGTCCTTTGAATTTTCCATTGCATCATCCTGCCTCCCTTCCAAGTAAAACTCAAAATACAATCATATGAACTTAATTTTTAAAATTATCATAAATTATACATTATGATATATAACAGAATTTTATCATCATTCTAATGTACCAACCAGTCTCTTATTTAGCCAATCCATGTGATCATAGGTAAGACTTCCACCGAAATCTTCTGTTAACTGACAGGGCTCTATATATCGGGTTAATTTGTTAGCTGACACTAAAATAACCTGTAAAGATAGATAAGTAATTGTTATTTTGTAAACTTTCACCACAGTATAAACAAAAATTTAATTACATTAACAAAATGGTGGTATTATTCAAATAGAAATGGTACTAATGACATGATTGTAATATGATGTCAATCTACTTGATTGATATATAGCCACGTATAACCTTTGAATAACTTCCAGAAATGTACCTACCATACTATTATCAGTACCATGTTTCTTAAACATAAGTAAAAAGCCATGTTGAAAAAGAGCCTGGTTCAATTTCTTTTTACTAGAACTAGCAATTATGTACTCACAAAAATGAACTATTCTCTAATAGTATTCTAATTTTTATCTAATAAGGAATTTCACATATTAAAACCATCTGTAAGAATTCCAGAAATATATACCTACAACAAATCTGGCAAACAAACAAACAAAAACTAATTTCCTTGTATTACTGTTCTTTATATATCCTTTCCATTCCCTGGTCCCCCATTGTATACTCTTCACACGTGTGCTTATCTACTGATGAAACACCCTCTATTTAAATATACCTCTGTTTAAATACATACATATATAATGGACCCTCTATTTAAATATAAATTGGGATGGTTTATTTTTAAAAATCGTTTACAAATTAGATATATGATGGGGAACAGTGTGTATAAAACTAAAAAATTTATACATGTTAAAATACAATTTTCCTAATCTAACCCTTTGCAAAATGTTAAATACAAATTATAAAAGTATTCTATAAGCAAGTTTAAAAGAGATTCTGGTTCTTCAATTATACCATTTAAAACTTTTTGAAATAGCACCAGATGTTAAAATTTTATTTAGTTGTTAACAGTCAAGTGTGAAATATGCACAACTATTTCAAATGACAATTTAAAGTTACCTGTTGACTATGGATGATTCTATTATATCTTAATTTGCCCAATGTGGGCAATAACTGGAGTTAATTTAGGATTAAAATCTCCATAGAAAATTGCAAGGTTTTAAAACTATATCCTAGAGACAGGATATGGTTCAAAATATTACTGTTATTATTAACTAATGTCAGATGCTATTATTGTATCTTCCGTTTGACTAGTTCCTATAAATTGACCTTGAACAATCTTTCATACAGCAGGCACTTAATAAATAAATGGAACAAAATTACCTCTTTGGCTAATGCCCACTAAATGTTAGTAAAAAATACTAATAACAGTCATTATGAAATAATTCAATGAAATGAAGCTCTTCTGAGAATCACTGAAATATCATCCATCCATTAAAACCCAGCTCAAATGCCACCTCTTCCTGTTTTTTGTCTTCACCACTCTAATGAAACTATTGTTTTCAAGGTCATTATTGACCCATCAATCACAAAATCCTTTCAAAACTATGTCCTTATCTTTAACCTCTTGTGGAATACAACACTATAGATCACCCCTATTTTTTTGTGGCATCTAGGTGGTATGGAAGATAAAGTGCCAAACTTAGAGTAAGAAAATCTGAGTTTGAACCTTAATACCACCTACCTGAGAGGATTGTTGGGAGGACTATATGAAATAATATATGTAAAGCACTCTGCAAACCTTAAAGCATTATATAAATATTAGCTATTATTGTTATTAATACCCCTTCCTCCCTTGGTTTCCATAACATTGTACTTTCATGTTTGTCCTCCTATCTTTCCTCCCTTTTGGTAGTTCCTCACTTTTATCTGGCCCAACAAACATAGGAATTCTCCAA
This sequence comes from Vombatus ursinus, assembly GCF_900497805.2. Taxonomy (NCBI): domain Eukaryota; kingdom Metazoa; phylum Chordata; class Mammalia; order Diprotodontia; family Vombatidae; genus Vombatus; species Vombatus ursinus. Next base: position 36,424,654 of record NW_020954557.1, on the reverse strand, counting down.
GGTTTCTATGATTGTTCCTTTTTTCTTCTCACTCTACAAGCTTTCTTTAATCCATTTACATGGGTTCAGATATCAAATATAGACTATTTCCATGCCACCATCCCCAAAACCCCAGAACTCTAGCTGTATATTTGTCTTCTAAATATCTCCACACAGTTGTTATGTTGGTACCTGAACTCAACATATATCTAAGACTGAGCTCATTAAATTCATCCAACCATAATATGCCATTTCCCTCTAACTCCTCTGTTTCTAATAGTACCAGAATTCAAATAGTATCTCAGGCTTACAACCTAAAAGTCACTTTTGACTTTTCTCTCCTCCCCCCACCCTCAACACATCCAACAAGTAACAATCCCGCCTTGTTGTTTAGATCTTTTTGTTGCTATTGTTCAGTCATCTCAGTTGTATCCAACTCTACGTAACCCCATTTTGGGTTTTCTTGGGAAAAAGACTAGAATGGATTACTATTTTCTTCTCCAACTCATTTTACAGATGATAAAACTGAGACAAACAGGGTTAAGTGATTTGCCCATGGTCACATAGCTAGTAAGTGTTTGGATCATATTTGAACTCAGGAAGGTGATTCTTCTTGACTCTAGGTACAGCACTCTATCCACTGTGGTACCTAGATGCCTACTTGATACCTCTACAATATCTTTATTTGGCCCACCTACCTTTAATCTATCCAACTTCTAATACTTTCTCTATCGTCCTGCCTGAGTAATATTCCTAATGATTATGTTACACCTTTTACTCAAAAGCCTTCACTAGATTCTCATTATGTACTGAATAAAGCATAAACTCCTGACTATGACATTCAAGGAACTCAATTACATGGATACAACCTACCTTAACCAATTTCAGAGTACTTCCTTCCATATATTTAATGTTCTAATCAAACTGGGTTCTCCTCCATCTCTTGTTCTTATCCTGCTGTTCTCTCATTTCTCCCCCCCACCCAAATCAAATGCCACCTATTCCATGAAGCCTTCTTTGCCTTACTCTACCAACTCTTTCTGATCTCCACAAGTGAAAATGACCTCTATTTCTTCAAATTTTCTATAGTTCTTAATCTGAACTTTTCTTTGCACTTATCACATCCTTTCCTATATTTCATTTATGTACTTGTTCTTTGCAGAATTATACTGTTAATTCCTTGATGAAAAGGCCTGTATTATATCTATATTAGTAGGTTTTGTATTTTAGCAGTCATAATAAGTGCTTAATAACTACTTAAATTGGATAGTTTTGAATTTAAAAGTATATAAATATGGTCACATCCAACATAATTAGTTTGCCATAAACTCAATCTGTGAGAGACAATCAGAGAATTTTAGTTCAGATTCTGGAAATGTGCTTTTATGTTCTACAGACATCTTGTCACCTCTGTATTGAGTAGGTTTAGTAAGAGGGCTACCAAGAAAAGTACTTCCTTTACAAGGCATCAATCTGCTTGCTAAATTGATAGTACCCCCAATAAATAACATCCCTGAAGCACTTTCCTTTTTTAAAAGAAATCTATAAACAGAACATGAAGCCTGAACTATTTGTACTCTTCAGCTGTGTCCTGCTTGGCATGATTCTAGTTTATTTTTTAAATGACCTACTTTTGTGCTAGAGCACCCCCTTGTGTTGTAGTTATTATTACTTTTAATGCTATTATATTCTTCCTTGCCTTTCTCAATAATACTTAATATGGAAGCAATAAGAAACCAAAGAAGAAAAGAGACATATGCAGATAATATTCTTTGTACTTGAATACCCAGGCCTAGTATAGGTGCTTAATAAATGCTGGTTGACTGGTATTGTTCATTCTTTTCTTTAAAATACGGCAAAAAAATTGTAGCTAGCTATTACTAACAGATGATTTTCACAGGCCTCTTGTTTTTCCTTTCTCTTCCAATTCTGTATTTGAGTTAGTTCCTTCTTAATAATTGTAACCACAAGCAGAGAGTAGGAAGAGGAACAGAAATGGTAAAACCTGAATAGATATATTTCAGGTGTTGATCTTTGGGTCACAGGAGATGTTAAAAATCAGTAAATACGCATTAATTAAGCACCTACTATGATACTGCATTAAGCACCAGGGATAACAAAGTGATGTAAAAGACAATCCCTGCCCTTGGGGAACTCACAATCTAATGTGGGAGACAACAAATAAACCACGTACAAAACAAGTTATACACAGGATAAATCAGAAATAATGAACAAAGGTAAGATACTAGAGCTAAGAGGGATTGGAAAAGATTTTTTAGAGAAGATGAGATTTTAGTTGGGACTTAAAAGCGGGGGGTGGGGTGGGGAGGGAAGGAGTGTGTCGGTCTACCTCTTTGTGTGAGATACAGGTAAAGAAGGAGATGATAGTAACAGAAGGCATCTAAGTAACATGAGATGAGGAAGAGGAGAGAAGAGAAAACTCTTGGTGAACAGCCTAAATTTTTTATGTAAAATATGAATCAATTTTCTCAACTGAGAGGGAGGAATGAAAAATTTTCAAAGAACCATGGCGAAGAACAGGAAGGATTGACTATTAGCAATGATGGCCCTGTTAAGGTTATATAATATAAATTGGTAGCAGATTCAGGTAGAATGGTTGTGTGATTTTCTCTACTTTCTTCGTCAGCACATGTGTAAGAGTGAAGGCAGTGAATGGTAGAAGTGATCCAAGATGAGACTTGGCAGTGCACAATCAGCAATAAGATAAAGAGGCTAGGGAACTAAAGGAAAGAGTACAATTTAGAGTTTAACTGGTTCACAAAGTGGGGGAAATAGAGGGGCTAGCTCAAGAGTGATGACCTAGAAGAAAACTGAGGGGTCAAGGATTGGAGGTCATGGTTTGGACAAAGAGTAGGTTGTTAAGGAAAGGCAGAGGAAGAGATGGAAAGCCAAAAGAGTGTGATCAGATAGGGAAATTTCAGAATTCCTCAATATGAAGGTGGTGCATTTGTGGATGATAGCAAGTAAGGGTATAACTATCCTTGTAATTGGCTGAGATGGGATGGACGAAGGGGTATGTCATGGGAAACAAGTAGCGGTAGGAACTAAGGAGGTTGAAGTGTTTGAGGGAGGAAAGATTGTCAGCTAGGTACTGAACTCATTGAGGAAGGAATGGAAATATTCTGCAAATCTGCAGAAAACAACTACTAGGATTTTGACTGGGTGGAAGATGTGAATTGTTCGCATCTGAAAAGAGAAGAGGTTCTTGAGTGGAAGGTGATAGGAGGAGAACTCAGAAGTGGAAATGGAGAGCAAGGAGCATTCCAATTCCCTCACCTTGACCAGTAAGCCGAAGTAAATGAGTGAATGAATGTGCAAGTCAGTACTGGAAATGGCAGTTAGGGAAGCTATGTTCTGCAGGTGTGGGGGTGGAAGTAGACAAGTCAGAGAAATAGCTGTTAGTTGTGGGAAATAGAAAGATTAAGTTTGTTGCCTATGGAACAGGCATTCCAGACAGCACAATGTAAAAGAGTAGGTAACATTTGGTTCGTAATTTGGGATGGTGGGTTGAGGGTCTGGCAATAAAGAATTGGGTAATAGGGGATGGATTCTGAACTGTTAGGAAACTGAATTCTTAAAACAAGATTCTTCTCTTTCTGAAAATACTATTTTTCTAGGATAATGTTGCATTATTTTTGTTTTTTATCATAGAGGGAACTAGTTTAGCACCTTCCTCTGTATGGAGGATGGCAAATATTCCATGCTATCTTTTCTAGTTATTTTACCTAGCCATATAATCATATTTTTCTCCTGATAAACCATTTGGTAACAAATGACAGAAAAATTATTCCCTGGTATATACAGGGCCCTATTCCCCTCTGCCAAGGATCTATCCAAACTACTTTGGGGAACGTATACTAGGCTATTTGTATCACACAGGGGATAAGATATCCAAGTATTGAAGGAGAAAAGGGAGGCAGAATTCTTCCACTTGTGGGAGAAAAAACCTAAAGCACTCTCATGGAAGCCTATTTACCATCCCCCACTCCCTGAATCCCTAGCAGAGGAGGAAATGGACTTAACACACACATTAATGCAAAACAGTAACCCAAGGCACAAAGCCATACTATCTTCATCTTAAGTAATATATATTTTTTTAAATTAGGTAATATAGGTGAAGTGATATTTAGGTACTATTCACAGTGTGGCTCTATTGTATATATAATTAATTGTCTGTGTAGATTATTATATTTTCTAATGTAGTATACAATACTTGGAATGATTAATTTATATATGCAAATATGTTATACCTAAGTATAAGCATATATATCTAAATGTATATATATATATATATATATATATATTCACATGCTCACATAGTCTTGCCTCAAAGACAGGAATACCTTTATAAATAGTGGTTGTATGACCCTGGGCTAGTGACCTAATCTCACAGTGCTGCAGACATCTCTCTAAGATTATAAAGCTCCAGAGAAGGTGTAGTTCTGAATTGATAGGGGGAGTTTCCTTACTTGGGAAGTTCCCTATACTAACGTAATTACAAGTCCAATTTCTATTCTATACAAACACACAGTTTTTTTTTATAAAGCATAATGCTGAGTTGGCTAATTGTGACAATTGTAAATTATCTGTGCTTTGGGGATGTGCTATGCCAAAGCTTTCCTTCACCACACAGAAAATGGTTGAAAAAGTGTTGGATCTACTGCTAGGTCTATATCCCAAAAACATTCCAAAAAATGGAAAAGGACTTATCTGTACAAAAATATTTATAGCAGCTCTTTTGGTGGTGGCTAAGAACTGGAAATCAAAGGGATGCCCATCAACTGAGGAATGGCTAAACAAGCTATGGTATTTGATTGTAATGGAATACTGTTGTGCTGTAAGAAATGACAAGCAGGATAATTTCAGAATAACCTAGAAAGACTTACATGAACTGATGAAAAGTGAAGTGAACAGAACCAGGAGAACATTGTACAAAGGAAGAGAAATACTGTTCGATGAAGAATCATAAATGACTTAGCTATTCTCAGCAGTATCATGATCCGAGACAATCCCAAAGGACTAATGCTGAAGCATACTATCCGCCTCCATAGAAAGAACTGATACTGATTGAATACAAACTGAAGCATGCTATTTTTCACTTTCTTTCTTTCATTTTTTCTTTTACTTGAGTCTTGTACAAAATGACTAATATGGAAATGCTTTACATAATTGCACATGTATAACCTATATCTGATTGCTTACCATCTCAGGGAGCAGGGAGGAGAGGTAGGGATGGATAGATTGAATTTGAAACTCAAAACTTTAAATAAAGATGTTAAAAATTTTTTTTTAAAGTGTTGGATCTACAATCCAAGGACTTGGGTTCAAATTCCAGCTCTGATATTTACTAGCTCTATGACTTTAGGCAAGAAATGTCACCTCTCTGAGCCTCACTTTCCTCATTTATAAAGTGAAGGGTTTGAACCAGTTGACCTCTATCTAATTTCCCTTCTAGCTCTAACTCTATGCTCCTATAACTATAAATAACTCCTATGCTCTAATCCTTTAAATACTTAAATTGTGATTTAATTAGAAGGATTTTAAAGGAGGGGTACTTTAGAAAACTGTATACACTTAATTTAGATGATCCATGTAAAAGTCCCTCAATGATTTAAATATATATATATACATACATGTAGACATACACATATATACTAAACTTTGAAATTATGCAAATTTTTTTTTTTGCTAGGCAGTTGGGTGAAGTGACTTGCCCAGGGTCACACAGCTAGTAAGTGTTATGTGTCTGAGGCCGGATTTGAACTTAGGTCCTCCTGACTTCAGGGCCGGTGCTCTATCCACCGCGCCACCTAGCTGCCCCTGCAAATTTCTCAATCATCAATGACAGGCAGCATGAAGTGATGGACAGAAAGCTAGCCTTGAAGTCAAGAAGACCTGAGTTCAAATACTGGCTGCATGATCATGGCCAAGTCACTTAAGCTCTCAGTGCTCTAGACAAAGTTCTAAGACTATAAGTTGCAGATAATGTATGGACCTGCATTGTTACAGGAAATTTACCATTGCAGTAAAATCACAGATCCAATTCCAATCACTTGCCTCACTGTACTCAATACCGTGCTATGTGCTGTGTCACAAAAATATAAGAAATGGTACCTTCATCAAGGGCTTTAAAATCAAGTTGGAGAAGTAGAAACAAGCTTACTATACAGGAGCAGGTAGAGAAAAATTAAGTGATGTGTTATAACCTTGTTGGTACCAACTCCAAAGGAGTTTGAATAAGGATATTCTTAAAGCAACAATGTAAGAACAATCATATTTAGAGAAATAACATAAATTAAATCTATCAGAATATATAATGGTTAAAAAGAAATATAGTGCAGTATAATTCTGACTAAAATTCCCAAGAACATAGGTAGATTTTTCATTAAAAAACAAAACAAAAAAAAAAAACCCTCTAACTTTGAGAACAGATGAATTAGAATATAATTACTATTTCAAAAGGATTTCAATTAAAGAATCCATTAAATAATGAGTTGTACTAGTCCATTTAAAACTAACTATGCCCAAATAAGGTAAGATTCTGAAAAAGTACATTTTCAAAAAAACACACAAGCATATATTTTGCCCCACAAGTCATCATAATGTTCCTAATATGCCTCACCTATTTTTTTTTGTTTTTTGTTTTTGTTTTTTTTGGCTGGGCAATGGGGTTAAGTGACTTGCCCAAGGTCACACAGCTAGTAAGTGTTATGTGTCTAAGGTCGGATTTGAACTCAGGTCCTCCTGATTCCAGGGCCAGTGCTCTATCCACTGTGCCACCCAGCTGCCCCTGACTCACCTATTTTTTTAATTTACCTAGCATAGCACGAACAAGTTCAATAAATATTTTGTAAAGGTATAAATTTAACAAAAAAACTTTTTCTGTTTTCTTTCATTCAGCAAATCGGAATACCATTTCCATTTATAAAGTTTAACTTTCATGACAATATATAATCATGAATAAGGCATTCTTTTCCCAAAAAACTTGCCCTTAAAAGCTATCCTCTTGCATTTTGTATAATAAATATTTAACTAAGTACACTGAGTACAGTATAGTTAGAAAAGTTCATTATGTGATTAGTAAATATGATATATATATAACTTATTAAATATATTTATATGTAATATATACAATATATTAGTAAGTATAATATAAACATTTAAGACCAAACTTAAAATGTATATTGTAGCAATATATTACCATTTATTAATTTGTGGTATGTTTGCAATTGCCTCAGACATCATACTCTCAGTTCTCTAATCAGTTTCCTGAGACACCCCTACAAAAAAAGATACTATCACTGCATAACACGGCCTGAGATGGAGAATAGTATTTGAAAAGAAAAATGCTTCACAGCTACTTTTAGTGATCTTGAATATCAATGAATGTTTATTAAACATGTAGCTAATAACAACTAAAGAAAGTAACTAAGCATGCAAGCGCAATACCTATCTATTATGATTGCTGTTATTTTTTGAGGTCCACTAACACATGGATGGATGACACACTTGATCCATTATTGCAATCTCGGGTCATTCTGGCCCACTAACAAACTTGCAGGGCTATGAAGGAACAAAACACCTCAGGCCATTCCTATTATTCGGATTTGTGATAAGAACCCTACTTCCAGTATCAATACAGGATGTCACTGGAGAACTTCCCAGAGAGGCAAATGCCTCCATAACACTTTATGGGTCTATAGAATTCCCACAACATTTTCCCTCCCAACCAAATGCAGCAACTCTGTAGCATTTCTATATTCCTAAAGCAATATGCTAGGTTCTTGGGTTGAAGTAAAATCAGATTTCACACACACCAGACTTGAGTTAACAGGAAATAAATATTGGTGAATACTACAGCTCTCCCACAGGTCAAGGGTGTGAAAAAAGAACCAGAAACTTTCTCTCTTAAAATTGAGACAATCTTCTTGTGGATTCCAGTCACATTTAGACTGAAGGGGGAAATCATTACCAAGTAATGTCAACTTCCAAAAGAAATGAAACAGATCCTAAATCAAGAGAGCTAGACTAGATTTATTAACATTACATCAAATATGAGTCTATTATTCATTCATATTTTGGTTGTTCTATAGTCTTCATTTTTGTCCTATACACAGTTTAATTTAGTGAGATTTAGTCAAAGAAAGGATAGTCACCAGTCAACACTGGTATTGTAAGTACAGACAATTATACACAAGTCTGACTTAAATTATGGGGTAAGCTTCATAGAAACAACACAAAATTTTAAATTACACGTATAATTTAGTTTGCTGTAGATCAGTATGGTTCCCTCTACTTAATGAAGCTTATCATTGGTAGTAACTTAAGAGAAAACATGTTAGTTGGCACTAGAATTGCTTACATATGAATAAATTAAAATATTAAGATGTTTAAAGAGAAAACAATGTTTTTTTTTAAACTGAAGTCAAAAAGTTCTAGGCACAATGTAATTATAGGTTAATTTTTGTAGGTTAAAATGTTTTCCTCCTTGTAAAGAAGCTCTGTCCCCATTCTTACCCCTCATAGTCTTTCCTAATCCTCTTAGCCTCCAGCTCAATTTTCTAACACATGCTCCCCAAGAACCCCAATGTGATTTTCTCATTTCCCTGAGTCCTGCTACTGCCCCTCAAAACCTATGTTGGGTCACAAATAACATAAAAAGACAAAAGGCACTGTGCTAGGCCACTCTGCTAAGTGCTAGGGATACAAAGGCAAATCTCGAAAATCTTAAGTAACTTAGAGCCAGGGGATTCCTCAACTGTCAAGCAATTGGAAGAAAAAAGGAAGTAGGAGTCCCTGTTGTCATCACCAGGGCTGAGATGCTCCTAATATCCCAGGAAGGAACTCTCAATTGATTGTTATAAATAGTGGGGAGAACCTAGAGTATTATTAGTACAATATATACTTCAAGTACATTATGAGTACATTAGGTACTGAGGTTTAGGTACATTAGGATTTTGTCATCTGAAAACATGGTAAAATATTAATGAATTCCAAAACAATCAGTACAGATGAACTTTTGAAATAATAATTGGAATAAGATGGAGAATGGCTACAGAATAAAGAGGTGGAAAGGAAAAAGAAAAGTAAGGTTCTTTGCCTCACTACTACAGTCTCACTACTCACTGTCCAGGGATGATCAATGCTTTCACCCTTAACTTGAACCCAATGTGGGAATTATCTTGTTGCTATCTCATTGTTATCCTATTCTGGATGGTCACCCCCCTGGCCTTAGCATATCTCATATAGTGACTACTCTTCTCAGAGCTACCCTCTTAAATTTCTGGTAGAGGCTGGAAAAAAGTTTTGACCTATTTCTGCACCATACTCTCTCCTCTGCATTTTGGAAATTTTTCTATCATTCTGAAGCAACCTACTGTTGATCAATTCAATTCTAGTATTTATTAAGAAGTTTCTATGTACAAGACATTGTGGTAGGCCACTGTGCTGGGGATACAAAGGCCAAAAAGAAAAAAAGTCATGAGTTTCAAAGAAGCTTGAATTTTATAGGGGAGGGGGGGAAGGAATAACATGTATATAGATATGTAAATATAAGAGAATCTGATCAGGGAGAGAACACTAACCGAAGTAGGAGTGGGGGAGCAGGAATGGAGAAATGAGAAAAGTCTTCATGCAAGAGATAGCATATGAGCATAGCATTAAAGAAATGAAAGATTCTAAGAGGCAGAAGTAAAAATAGAGCACCCATTCTGGGCTCACAATTTTTATTTTTTGGAGGTAGAAGTTTTAAATGATTATAAGCCATACAGAATCATCAGAAGAATATAGATGTTAAAAAAGATAGGGCTTTCTTTCAACACTAAAATCACTGTAAAATTTCCTAAAGGCAATCCAGCTCTCTCTTTTCCTGGGCCTAGCTAACTATCCAAGAGTAAGTGTTCAAGGTATATCTATTAATGGATCGATCAGTTCTACTAACTATCTATACAAATGCATAACAACCTGGACTAGTATTCTCCAACATTTTTGATTGTACACCCCATCAGTAAAAAGTTTTAAGCACACATTCCTATTTCCAGTATATTGTTGTTATTCAGTCATGTCTGACTTTTGTGACCCCATTTGGAGTTTTCTTGGCAAAGATACTAGAGTGGTCTGCTATTTCTTTCTCTACTTCTTTTTTATAGATGAGGAACTGAGGCAAACAGGGTTAAGTGACTTGCCCAGGGTCACACAGCTAGTAAGTGTCTGAGGCCACATTTGAACTCAGAAGATGATTCTTCCTGACTTCAGGTCCAGCACTCTATCCACTATGCCACCTAGATGCCCTATCCTCAATAAATGTACATATAAATTACATATATGTATACTATATACATTATACAAAATTTAAAAGAATGAAATAAAGATGAAATCAACAACATTAAAGGTCTAAAAATATTTCTGTTCTCATTAAAATGTTATTAATGTCTTACTGATATTATTAATAATGTTATTTTAGCAAGAACTATGTGATTGAATATGCTTTAGTAATTTTAGGAGAAATTCTGCAAATTCTGCAACTTCTGGGCTAACTTGTAAATAACTATTGGAAATGAATTTTCAATTAATTTGATACATGCACTTGACAAAGCAAGTGAATTTCTTCTTTTAAGATAATTTTTTGTTTGTTTAAAGATATACAATATAAAAATCAAACAAGATTTTTTAACAGTAACTAAACATAACTTTTTAGGAGTCATGTTTCCCTACGTATAGATGGTTATCATTCACAATGTAAAAAACCAACAGGCAAAAGTAAATTGTCTCTCATTTCAATTCAGAAACAGGCAAAGTCTAATGCCACTGAGATGGGTCTTTGCCCAAAAGGTAGCATATAACTGCTCCTGAAAAAATTGGTCACCCCTAGGAGGTGCAAGACTGGGATGAAGGGAATAGATCAAATCCACCAAACCTATTTCTTTTAGGAATTTCATGCCCTACCTTGCAATCTCCTATTGGGGAACCAGTTACAAAGAGAATTCATCTTTATGATGTGTGAGGTAAAAAGAACTCAGCATTTCAGCCATGTAAAAAATGTCTAGTTTCCAATTGGGGGATCTGATTCAAATAATTTTGCAACAATAAATCTTCTGTGAGTTCCCCAAGCCTATGGAACTCTGAAGCTATGGAAAACTCTTGATTGGTCCCATCAGACCACACCCTCACCACATTTTGTTCTAGTAACATGTTAGGTGATATTAAACTTCACATGCAGCCTCCTAAGTTCCTTGGTCTTAAAAGTCTACCAGCATCAAAACCCCTTTGGAGGAAGTCTTCCCCTGGAGGATGGTAATAGAGCCAGCCCGAGGTTCTCTTACCATCAGGGCAGGTTCCCAGTTCTTATTCTCATTTCCCTTTTCCCCCAATATAGCCCTAATCTAAATGGAAGTTTTAACATATTCTCCAGCAAACCATAGGTGAAAGACCATGGTTTCTATTTGCAACCTATTGGTGTCAACTCCCCTCTATGTCCCCTTCCCACTTATACCCTACCCCTATCCCATCAGCACTCTTCTCTTCATTTTTGCTGTTACTAAGTCCATAAGTTGTCCCTCTATCTTCAATACATGATCATTGAAAACAAAAATACACTCCTATCTATCTCTAATTGCTTAATACAAAGTGATAGGATTTTTTAAAATTTTGCTTATGATGATGATTAAGCTTTTCTAAAACTATTAACAAGGGCCAAGGAATACTAGTTCCTGCTATACCTTTGCTCTCCCTGCTAACCTCCTTAAGCACCTACTGAGCTATTCCTAAAGAGACAGGGCAGGGGTGGGGGTGGGGGTAACTTTCCTAATCCTATTGAAAGGATATTCCCAAATGCTGCTAGAAATACATCAGTAACAGAACTACCAGACTCCTTTATCTGGGCATTCAAGTAACTTGGGCTCCCCTTCTTCTGCAGCATCGTTTCCTGAACTTCAACTATGAGGTAATCCAAATAAAATCCTGCCAACTACAATAAATATCTGAGTCAGGCCTACCTTGTGCAATTCCGTTAATTCAGATTCAGGACTGTAATGCAATGAAACATTTGTGGTTCATAAAATTAAATAAAAATAAACTTACAATGTTGTTAAAATTGGTTGGGACAAGAAACCATTTTGATATGGTTAAACTGTGAGAGAAACAGCAATGAGTATGTGCTTCTAATGACATTAGGCTGACTCCAATTGTCTGATCTTGAACAGATAAAAACCAGATTGGGCAGTTTCCATACCTTTCGATCACATATCTATACCATTAGAATGTAAGATCTTTAACAGCAGGTACTATTTCATTTTTGTCTTTGAATCTCCAGTACTTAGCACTCTAACAGATTAACAAATACTTATTAACAAATCGAATATTTGCTTCTACATCAAAATATAATAACATCATCAGTGAAACTCTCAAAGATGACAACAAAGTACAAAATTTCAGCTGAATTTTATCTATCAGACTTCTTAAAAGTTTGCATTCATAGGGTCCAATATTTCCATAGCATGTTTCCACATATGAGTTGGGCAGATTTACCAGCCAATATACACATTAAGTGCTAATTAGCTGGTCCACAAACATCTAAGCTCTGATTAAATCATTATTTTTCTCTTTACCCTTCAATGTTCTCACAAATTATTTCAAGCCATCGAATGACTTCTATGAACTGTTGTTTTGTGAGACATGGGAACTAAGAAATAGTCTGTGAAAGAGAAAACTGCTAAAAGGTGCTAGCTATAATCCTGAAAAGATAAATACATTTATATTTTAACTCTTAGCTTCTATGAGATCTAGAAAAGACCAAAATTTTTACAATTAAAGTCAGGAGATATAACTGCAATACATACTATATGTCACAGTTTTTTTCATGTGTTATAACCACAATAAATATAAAGAAATTATCACCACATATCCCAATTAAGTAAGTAGAAGTAGTGAAGCTTAAAGTCCAAAAATGTTTAGAATAACAACAATAGCTTGCATTTACATAATACTTCAAAGTTTATAAAATGCTAAAACATCTTATTTTAGTTGTTACTCACTATGGCCTAGGTGGGGCAAGTATTACCAATTTACACATACAAATTAAGGTTCAGAAATTAAATGAATGGCCCAAGATTAAAAAGCTAATAAACATCTTCCCTGCAATACAAACCTACATATTCTGATTAGTTTTTAATTTATTTTATTTTTAATTTATGCAACAAAACAAGCATTTCCAAAACACAGTACAATAAAAAAGATGATTACACATGAAACTGCAAATCTACTACATACAACTTGCAATTCCTTAAAAAATATAAAACAAAATTATCATGTAAATTTTTTCCACTTTTTTTCTTTCCTCCTCCCCACTTCCCACCTAGAGTTGGCTACCATTAGACACAAATAAGTGTATGTATATATGTATGTATGTATGTATGTGTATACACACCCACATAAATAATTAGTGTAAAATTATTCTATATATACTTCTATTTATCAATTCTTACTGTGGATGCAGTGTTTTCCTCCTACACTCTCCCACAGTACCGGGTTACCTCTTTGATGTAATTTAGTATCAGTTTAAAGTTTTCTTAAACATATGAATACTTAAGAAAATATTTCTCACCCAGATAAATCATTAAAATGATTTAAAATACCAGGAACATGATTTCATAAAAGTTATTGTTGGAAAAATATGAACTTACCTCAAAGCCAAGTCTATCTTTCTCTTTCCAAAAACAAAAATGTGTAACTTTCTTATCCCAAAATTCATCTGGTTTTACTACACAAACAAGTGATACCTCAGCTGGAACAACATTCTGCAAAGTACATTGAAAATGAAATTCCAAATTACACATTGAGAGTAATATAAAAACAACAGAAGACTAAAAGATAAAGATGTTATCTCTATTGTTAGTGCGACTGGTTGGTCACATAACAAAGACCACTGAATTATGCAATTAATATCACTTTTTTGAAAAGATACAAATTTAATACAATATTGGCAAAATTCCAAACTCTATAACATACTCATGACAAGAAAATAAAAATTCACAGTGATTAACAAAGATTTCACAAACCTAATTGACTCAGCAATGTACAGTCAATTATTTTGGATTTTATTACCCTTTCAACCAAATTAATGAAGAGATAGTGAGGTAAAATCCAAATACCTAAGAGTTGAGAAATTTTGCATTTTGTAACATGGGCTTTACATGGCATAAAACAATATAGGATTCCCAAAAGTATTAGCAGTTTTAAGCTCTTAATGTGCTGAAAAATTTTAGGACATTCTCTGTATCTCTCTTAATCAACCACGCAAAAGGAGCTCTTTAGATTAAATAAATTCACTTCCTGGGGGGTGGAGCCAAGATGGCAGAATAAAAGCAGTGACTTGCTTGAGCTTTCCCCCAAACCCATCCAAATACCTGTAAAAATGTCCCTAAACAAATTCTAAAGCAGCAGAACCCACAAAAAGACAGAGTGAAACAAATTTCCAGCCAAGACAACCTGGATGGTTGATTAGAAAGGTCTATTGCACCAGGCTAGGAGAAGAGCACAAATCAGCATAGGTGCGCAGGCAAAACTGGCCTCAGCAAACCTGGAGCAAGCCTCAGAGGACTGAATCCCAGGCAACTGTGGAGGTTTCCAGACTTCTCAACCCATGAATGCCAAAGACAATTTAGAAGGTCAGTAGGAAAAGTCTCCGACTGCAGTGAGAAAGAAGCTTGGTCCCAGTCCCAGTTCCCATGTGCGGCCAAAGGGTGATGGCTGCTTCTGGAGCTTCTGACTCTGGAGCGACTGACACACAGACTGAGGGGGAATTGAGTGGCTGATCAGAGTGGGATCGCAGGGATGGCTTTGCTGGTGCAGGATTCTCTTGCTTTGCCCGTGCTTGGATCTGGGTCATAGTTCTGGGTGGCGGTCCTGGGACAAGGAGGAGTGCTAGCATGGTGGAGCTTGTAATGGAGGTGGAGAGGAAATCCTCCTCACAGTTTCAAGGCAGAAAAGAGTGCTTGTGGTCACTCATAGACCAGAGTACAGGCCAGGAAAGGGGTAAACAACTTGTCCCTTATCATACCACCTTGGCAGAACTGAAAATTTACAGGTCCTTAGAAGTATCTCTGAAAACAGGTACACAAAACCCCTGAAACCTGGGTCAGTACATTCTCCACCCTGGAAGCAGACCCCTACCTTAACAAAGAGTTTAAAACTCAAGTAATTGGCTGGGATTATGAGCAACCCTCACAAAAAAGTCAGACCATAGAATCTTTCTTTGGTGACAAAGAAGATCAAGATATACAACCACAGAAGACAACAAAGTCAAAGCTCCTACATTCAAAGTCTCCAAGAAAAATATGAATTGGTCCCAGGCTATGGAAGAGCTCAAAAAGGAGTTTGAGAAGCAAGTAAGAGAAGCAGAGGAAAAACTGGGAAGAGAAATAAGAGTGAAGCAAGAAAATCATGAAAAATAAGTCAACAGCTTGCCAAGGGAGACCCAAAAAAACACTGAAGAAAATAACACCTTAAAAAATAGCCTAACCCAAATGGCAAAAGAGGTCCAAAAAGCCAATGTGGAGAAGAATGACTTAAAAAGCAAAATTGGCCAAATGGAAAAGGAAGTCCAAAAGCTTACTGAACAAAATACTTCCTTAGGGGGCAGCTAGGTGGCGCAGTGGATAAAGCACTGGCGCTGAAGTCAGGAGAAGCTGAGTTCAAATATGGCCTCAGGCCAAACACTTGACACTTACTAGCTGTGTGACCCTGGGCAAGTCACTTAACCCCAATTGCCTAAAAAAAATACTTCCCTAAAAATTAGAATAGAGCAATTGGAAGCTAGTGACTTCATGAGAAATCAAGATATTGTAAAACAAATCCAAAAGAATGAAAAAGTAGAAAACAATGTGAAATATCTCACTGGAAAAACAACTGACCTGGAAAATAGATCCAGGGAGAGAGAATTTAAAAATTATTGGACTATCTGAAAGTCATGATCAAAAAAAGAGCCTACACATCATCTTTCAAGAAATTATCAAGGAAAACTGCCCTGATATTTTAGAACCAGAGAGCAAAACAGAAATGGAAAGAATCCACCTATCACCTCCTGAAAGAGATCCCCAAAGGAAAACTTCTAGGAATATTGTAGCCAAATTCCAGAGTTCCCAGGTCAAGGAGAAAATATTGCAAGCAGTCAGAAAGAAACAATTCAAGTATTGTGGAAACACAATCAGGATAACACAAAATTTGGCAGCTTCTACATTAAGGGAACTTGGAATTAAGGGCTTGGAATATAATATTCCGGAGGGCAAAGGAGATAGGACTACAACCAAGAATCACCTACCCAGCAAAACTGAGTATAATCCTTCAAGGGAAAAAAATGGACATTCAGTGAAATAGAGGACTTTCAGGCATTCTTGATAAAAAGACCCAAACTGAAAAGAAAATTTGACTTTCAAATACAAGATTCAGGAGAAACATGAAGAGGTAAACAGGAAAGAGAAATCATAAGGGACTTATTAAGGTTGAACTGTGTACATTCCTGCTGATGATACTTGTAACTCATGAGACCTTTGTCAGTATTAGAGTAGTTGGAAGGAAAAAATTATATGAATGTATATATATAGATAGATTGATAAATAGAGGGCACAGGGTGAGTTGGAGATGAAGAGGTGATATCTGGAGAATAAAATTAAGGGGTGAGAGAGGATTATACTGGGAGAAGGAGAAAGGGAGAAGTAGAATAGGGTAAATTACCTCACATAAAACAGAAAATAGAAGGCTTTTACAGTGGAAAGGGAACGGGGAAAGGTGAGAAAGAATGAGTGAATCCTATTCTCATCGGATTTGGCTTAAGAAGGGGATAACATACATACTCAATTGAGTATGGAAATCAATCTTACCCTATACGAAAATAGGGGTAAAGGAGAGAAGAGAGCAGGGGGATGATAGAGGGAGGGCAGTTTGGGGGAGGGGGTAATCAGAAGCACATACTTCTAAGGAGAGAGGGTCAAAAGAGAGAATAGAATAAATGGGGGGGCAGGATAGGATTAAGGGAAATATACTTAGTTTTTCACAACATGACTACTATGGAAGTGTTTTGCATGACACACATGTATAAACTGTATTGAGTTGCTTGCCTTCCCAATGAAGGTGGCTGGGGAGGGAGGAAGGGAGAAAATTTGGAACCCAAAGTTTCAAAAACAAATGATAAAAAAAATTGTTTTCACATGCAACTAGGAAATAAGAGGTACAGGAAATGGGGTATAGAAATCTATCCTGCCCTACAGGAAAATTGAAGGGAAGGGGATAAGAGAAGGGAAGGAAGAGACAGAACAGAGGGTAGATTAGGGGAAGGAGTATTCAGAATGCATGCCATCTTGGAGTGGGGGAAGGGATGAGATGGGGAGAAAATTTGGAACTCAAGAATAAGTAAATTCAAACAATTATAGAAGCATTTCCATTTTGTACAACTATTTCTCATGTAATAATAATTGCTTTTTCAGAATATAAGACGCACTAAGTTTTAAGAAAGAAAATAATTACAATGAAAATATTTCAGGATAGTATGCCAGTACCTCCCATTGCTCTTATTTCTACCCTCTGGTGCCACACAGAACAAGAGCTCACTTTTCCATATGCCTGATCTTTAAATATTTGATGATAGCTATCAGATCTAAGTGTTTTACTCAGCCTATCTACATATATGGCTTCCATCCCTGATAACTCTCTCCTTGATGTACTCCAGTTTACAGTGTCCTTCTCCTAACATTTTGAATGACAGTCAGCTAACATTTCTGGATGAAAAGATCCAAAAATACACACACACACACACACACACGTGTATCAGACCAGAATAAAACCCTGAATCTATGATTAAATTTAATAGGGATTAACATAAAATTCTTCACTTGTGAAAAATCATCCAGATCTTCATCTAAAATGATCTAGGCTTAACGAGTCAATATTATGACACTGTAGCCACAAGTTCTCATCTGAATTTAGAGTACAGGATGAGAAGCTCATTTCTTTCTTTCTTTTTTTTTTTTTTTTTAGCATAAGAGAAGTATTAGTTCCACTGTACCTTTCCCTGGTCAGAAAATATATGGAGTATTATGTTCAGTGTGGATGTTACATTTTAGGAAAGATATTAAAATCTGGTAATTTCTAGGGATACCAAAAGAAACAAAAAAACAAACAAACAAACAAACAAAAAAAACAGAGCAAAAGACAATCCCTGCTCTCAAGGAGCTTACAACATGCAAAAACAATTTACAAAGGGCATAAAGGTATAAAAATCATTTAGAAAGGATTGAATGGAAATAACTAACAGAGAAAAGGCATTAAAATTAAGGAGTATCAGTAAAGACTTCCTGAAGAAGGGTGAATTTTAATTGGAATGTGAAGGAAGCTAGAGAAGCCAGACCAATCCTACCTGGCTCCACTCTTGACCTGTTGGATTTCTAGATGCTTTTGTGTGGGTGTTTCTCTACTCTTTTCAGCTCCCTAGTCTGTGCGAACTTCTCTCATGAGAACATAAGTTCATTGAGAATGAGAACTATTTTTGTTCTACCCTGCCTGGTATTCTCAGTGCTAGGCATAGTGGTGCCAGGCCTGTAGTGCTCAAAAAATGCTTACTGACTTGAACTAACTCACTTAATAGCTAGTGGGCTCACTATTAGTGTCGGTTTTCAAGTGGAAGCTGGATGATCATTTGTTGGTGATGTAGAGGGTTCTTATTCAGGAGTGGACTAGAAGGCATTTAAAATTTCTTTCAACTCTAAGAACAGTGATTTTATGACTCCTAAAATGTTATATTTTTTGATAAAGGCCAAATAAAGTATGGCAATAAATGTATGTGTTCTGAAACTATGACTCCTCTCTTTTTTCAATCCAAAATCAATTTCATTTTTGGGGGGCTGCCATGTCACATTGATGCATACTGAACATACAATCCACTAACACCATTAGATCTTTTTCACATTTATCCAAGGGTATCTTGTACTGATAAAGTTCATTTTTTTCAAGTAAAAATCTAATATTTAATATTAATGTGTTTTAGTTATTATGTATAATATATTTCAATATAATATGTAAATATATTATATGATATTTAATATTTCTATATTAATATTTAATATTACATTTCCTCTTACTAGATTCAACCCTTCATCATCCAAAATGTTAACTATCCTTCCTGGATTCACCTAATTTATAAATTTGACAAGCATGCCTTTTATGCCTCCATCTAACTTCCTGATAAAAATGTTGACCTGCATAAGGCTGAGAACATAGCCAAAGGGTGCTCTATTAGACACTTCTCCCCAACTGTGCAAACATGCAGACTGTATCTATGGGTCAGATTACACTAAGGTAAGACTTACGGTAAAAAATGACTGACAGTCCACCTGCTCTCAAGTTCATCTCATGTTGTGTTATAGGCATTCAAGGCTTTCATATCAATGGTCCAATTCCCTCATTTTAAAGTTGAGGAAACTGAGACCCAGGAAGATTAAGTGGGGTCAGAGGTGGGTTAACAGTAACTTTACATTAACATTTACAGTATAAGACTTATCTTCTTTAAGAAATAACTGTTAATTCTACTGTTAATTTCTACAAGAAATAACCTTTCTTGAATCTAATTAGCTTAGAATGACGATTCGCCTCATTTAGAACTATAACTATTTAAACATATATTCTTAGAAGAAAAATGTCACCCAGAAGCA
The DNA here is from genome assembly GCF_900497805.2 of Vombatus ursinus. Classification (NCBI taxonomy): domain Eukaryota; kingdom Metazoa; phylum Chordata; class Mammalia; order Diprotodontia; family Vombatidae; genus Vombatus; species Vombatus ursinus. Next base: position 36,404,957 of record NW_020954557.1, on the reverse strand, counting down.
ATGTCTTTTAACTACAGGTTCAGAATTCCCTCTTCTTAGTTAATTAAAAAAAAGCTTATATCTATTTTTGCAATGGTAATTAGATCCTATAGAAGCCCAACAACCCACAAAGTTATATGAACATTATGGAGAACTCAATCATTTCTTTAAAGTTCATAGAATGTTTAGTCACAAAATCTAGGCCTTATAAATGAGCTAGGGAATTCTTATTGGCTTGCTCCTTTTCCAAGGAAATAATTCAGCTATTACAATACTTCAATACATTGACTAGCAGCTGCAAGATAAAATAATTTACTCATATAGTAGAAAATTCAATTTACCTGTAACATTAAGACAACTGTTTTCACCACATTCCACTGTGATTTTCTGCCATCCACTATCACAGTAAATCCTCTAGCCTTACACTTCTCACTGAAATAAAAACAAATAGAAGTATAAAAACAAGCTTCAGATGATATTTTAAAGAAAACTATATTTTTAAAAATAAATTATGCAAAATGCAGCTTTAAAGCTTCTTGAACACAGTGGGAATCAATTTGACTTGATCCGAGTTGCAACAGATTCATTTCCTCTGCAGTATCATCTCGGTTTTACCAAGGGAATGATTTTCCTACTTCAGATTAAATTTCATAATTCACAAACTAAATAAGGCAATAAAAATATGAGGACAGGAAGAAAACCCAGTGTTCCAAGGAAAAGCCAAAGAGTCAAAATAATTGGTTCTAGTTTTAGTTTGAATCACAGTATCTTCATCTGTAAAATGGTAACCTTATATTAAACAAGGAAGTCAGTAAAATATAATATATACTGACTACCTTCTACTTCCTCAGAAGTATAATTTCAATGTGGCATAAAACAGGCAAGAAATGAAGCATAAATTTGGCAGGAAATAAATGAAACTTGAGTTACCTAATGCACATCTTACACAGTATTAAACATGTAATGGATTGGTACCACATCTATCTTTGTATTTCATCATGTTAATTTAGTGACAGCAACACTGTTTCTTATGCTAGAAAAGGTTCTTATGATATAATGGAGAAAAAGAAAGTTTATATCAAATCAAATAAGAAAAAACCCTAAAGAAAAGTTCAAATCTTACTAATATATCATAGTCAAGCAACTACTAAACGCCACCTATATACCAAGAAAAATACAGCAGTTTCAAAATATAAGAAAAGCTATACTAACAGCCTAATTGTACTAAAAAAATTTTCCTCCAAATGAAAAATGGCAGTCTGTTATTCTACCTATCATCATTATGTTGTCTCAGACTTTTTAGAGGGAAAAAAAGCAGTATATGTTTTTCTAGAAGACAATAATTTGCTACATGGTATCTTAATGACAAGTAACATGATAAATAGAGAACTGGCCTTGATATCCAGAGGACATGGGTTCAAATCCTGCCCCCCATAAATACTGTCTATATGATTCAGGCAAGACACTTAACTTCGCAGTATTAACTTTCTAAGACTATCAAATAACAAGAAGGTAACCTGCATTAAGAGAGGAAGTTTCTACATCAGGGAATTAGTTCCCTGCCAATGAAATCAGAAGTCATGTCAATATTTCCCTAACTTAATGACAGGAAAGATTTAATAAAGGACCAAAAATACTTCATATTAACATTGTGATGTTTATGTATTAGAATACTACAGCCCACCAATTTTTCTGAGAATAGGCTTTAATACCTTTATTCTTAAAATTTTTATTGCTATCTTTTGTTTTTATACCACCTTTACTTCCAAACATATCCTCCCTTTCCCTCTTTAGTTGAGTAAAACTAACCAACATATTAACTAATACTTACAGCATGTGCGATATTCCCTATCCATAATCCCTGAACTCTAGGAATAAGGAAGTCAAGTGCATTGTTCCCCTCTTATTACTTATTTCACAATATTAAGTTGTATTGATTTTGTTGTTCTCTCCAACTCACACAATTGCCATCACTATGTATGCTGCTATCCTAACTCTACTTGCTTCTTTCTGCTTCTGCTCATGTGTCTTTCTAAGTTTCCCTAAATTCTTAATCATTATTATCTACCCTAACGTAATTCGATTACATTTACATAATACAATTTGTTCAGCCCTTCTCTGGCAGATGAGCATCTATTTTGTTTTTAGTTCTGTTTCCACAAAAAGTGCCACTATTAATATTTTGGAGTACATAAGACCTTTCTGTTTTTGACCTTTTTGGAATTTGCCTACTAAGTGGGATCTTCGGGTCAAAGGGCATGGCTGTTTTAGTTAACCCTTAGCATAACTCTAAATTGCTTTCCAGAATGGCTGGATCAACTCAAGAGTCCTCCCTACTATCTTTATTTAAAGCAAAACAAAGCAAGAAAAAGGAACTTTCATCAAAGTTCCTTAAAATCTGAATTACTGGTTTATTTTCCTAGTGACTTTAACTTAATTTTATATTAAGGAAAACCCTGAATAAATTAACTCCAGGAATAAAATTTTTGTTTTTGTAAATTCCTTTTATTGCTATTAAAACATTTATAGCTGTACTAGAAGAATATTTAATTTAGAACAATCCAAATTCCAAGCAAGTTCTAAGGGTTTTGTGTTTATCTTAAAAATTAATGTATATATCTCTTAAAACTTTGTGCACTATTAAATTTTTTATCACAGAGCTTTCCAAACTATTTTTTCCTGAGAAACATCATACAATCAAGTATGGCTATAATTTTAATCTTGTAGAAAGAAACTATATGACTATATTATCTCCTAGAGTTGCTATAAGTTAATTTTTAATATTTAAACTTAATGCAAAATCTTGGTTTTCTTTTTTCTATTTATTAGGAAAAATAAAATTTTCTTTCAAAAATATAATATGAAACATTTAGTTAACATATTTTAAATTAATTTGTACTTTAGATTACAAAATTAATAAAGCTGGCAAATATCATCTGCAGTAAAAGGCATGAATAATTCTAAAACTATTTTTATACTACTTATCAAAAGTTTTATCAATTCTATAAAGAGCTGAGTAGCAATGGGGCAAAACATACAAACTCAAAGAAATTCAGAACTGCAAGACATGGCCTAAGTAGTGGGTCTTTGGACTGTACAAAAAAAGTTTGCACACTTCATTAACTCTTGAAGTTATAGAAAAAATTCTGTATGCTCTAGCAACAATATAATTCACTTAGAAGCATATTATGTATATTTATCTTCACAACTAACAAAGTTGTTTGTAGGTTTAAATTATTTGATCCATAAACTCCTTTTACTGCAATCAACATTTTTATAGATGTGCTTTGAGAAAAGAAGGTCTATTTGTCACTGAAAAAAATGCTAAATTGTTATAGTCTTAAACATGAAGATAATGATTAAAATAAAAAAGGCAACCAAACATCTAAATCACTACTAATACCAGACAAAATTCAAAAATGGCTAACAACAAAACAGCCAACACATAAAGTGTGTATAAGAAATAGGGTGAACCAAGAGACATCCAACCCAAGAAGGTAAATTTAACCCCATAAGTTCCACTGAGACTTGGAAGGATAGGACTCAAAACAAGAAAATGATTGTGAAAGGAAACATTTTACTGAAAAATAGCAGATCTTCCACAGTTGTTGTCCCCTTCTTCCAGCCACTGCTTTGCTACTCTCTTATTTGCAACTCCTCTGTTCTCTGAGATTACTCTTCTCATGCCCCTTCTTGGGACTGCAAGGACCCTTCATTAATAACCTGCCCTACCTACAAAAAATTTACATCCCATTGTGCTTTATTCAAGATAAGAGATGACGATGTGGCTCTATAACTTGAAGACATGTCATCATAGAGACCTCTGAGTAAAGAAACAGGGAGTAGGTAGGCATCACTAATTAACATTCCCACTTCAATTCTCAGTCTCTCTTCAGTTTCTGCCAAGGAAATGTAACATATATGAGGTCAGAATCCTGAACCCAAAGACTGAATAATTGTTTTGATGACTTTCCAAAGAAGTATGTAAAGCTGTGATTTATTGATTTCTGGTGACTTTGATTTTATATTGAGGATTGTCTTGAACAAATTGATAAAATGGGAGGTGAACAGAAAAAGTTTTAAATATGCTGTGCTGTGGTAGAAAAATCATCATAATTGACCACAACTAAGTAACTACACTAATATTTGGAGGTCCTGCTTGACACAAGGATATGTATTAAGAAGATAAGCTCAGATTTGTTTGGATAACTGTTCTAAGAGATGTGTAATAACCAAGTCATTCCTGTTAAACCTTCCAAATTCCAATTAGAATACTAAAATTTTTATTGACTAAATTGGTACTATTTATTATTATAATTATTAGATGGCCTATTATATTAGGTTTAGTTGATGAGAAATGACTTGTATTTTTATGCATCATACTTATACTTTCCAGTACAGTGGGATATTTTAGATAATAAATGGATCCAGTATATATTATTATTTTATCAGCTTGAAGTATAATTTCATTAAAATATAATAGATGTTTAAAGCCAATGATTATTTTTGGGACATAAGGTTGGCCATACCTATAATGTATTTGATACTGCAATCTTAACCAAGTATACAAAATCAAATCATAATATTTTTACAATATAATCTATTTTATAATGATCAACATTATGACATAATATCAAGGAGTATGCTAAGGCAAAAACTGGGAACTGTCTACAGATCTAATTCTAAGAATAACTATTTCTAAATTTATATCTCTGCTATTATAAGCAAAATACTTCCATATATTTTCCAAATTGCCTTGCTTGCTAATTCTAAAGCATTTATCTAAATATAATTACTGTCCTTACATAATATGAAACCAAGCAAGAAAGCATTATTATTTCAAAAAGGATTGAACAAAAGTTATAAACATGACTAGTGATATTAAATGTTTTCAATATCTTTGACCAAAATGTTTAAATAATTGAAACAAGCAAGGTTCACGTGTGCCTTTACCAAAGATAAAGGATGGAATATATCTTGAATACTCAGATATCTTTTCCAACAAAAATAAAATCCCTTTAATTTTTTTTAATCTGGAAATCATTTTATATACTTTACATAAATCAATAAATGAGTTAAACATTCCACCTATATTATAACTGTTCCCAGTTAAATAATACAGTATTTATCATATCTACTATTAGAGACAATTATTAATGCAACTAAAACTGTCAAGTAAAATGTTTGATACTTGAATATTTTAGAAATGTTAGATTTTCTTTCTTAGATACAGCCAAGTCATCACAAAAACATGAAAATATTTGCTAAAATAGCAATGCCATGTCACTACAAATCACAATTTTTTCATGTTGTATTATGTAACAGGACACTGCACCTGAAAATAAACACAGTTCATTATTTAATCTCAATTACCCTTAAGTATCTGTCCTTCAGAGACATCTTCACATAGGAATTATAGTGAAAAATATTGGTTGTGAAAGCAATGTTTTTCTAAAGACCCAGAAATCACTTATGTACAAAATATTACATATTATATTCTTTCTTATCATCTCAATATTTACTTTCATTGATAATAAACAATCATTTTTGCAATTTGTCTTCTTTTTCTCTCTAGGCAAATTTGGGTTTTATTTCTCATATTTAGAGTATGATTTTTTTTTACCCCTCAGTTACGGTAATCAGACATCTAAGTTTGGTTTGATTTATTAAATCTGACCACTGTTGCTGATCAGTCTAGCTAGTATTCTCTTTTTTAATTTATTAGTTATCTATTTTAAGATTCTTTTATTTTTAAATTTTGAGTTCCAAATCCCCTCCCTCCCTCACACTCCTCTCCCACACATCGAGAAGGCATGCAATAATATCAATTATACATGTGAAATCATTCAAAACATACTTTCATAACTAGCCATGTAAAAAAATACAGTGAGAAAATTATAGTTCAATTTGTACTCAGAGTTCACCAGTTCTCTCTCTGAAGATGAATGGCATTTTTTTCATCATGAGTCCTTTGAAATTGTCTTAGATCATTGTATAGATCAAAGTAATGAACTATTTCATACTTGATCATCATTACAAAATTGCTGTCACTGTTCACAATGATCTCCTGGTTCTTCTCATTTCACTTAGCATCAGTTCATACAGATCTTGCCATGGTGTTTTGTTTTTTTCCTCCCGAAACCACCTCCTTCTTCTTTGCCACCACAAAAAGTGCTACTATAAATATATATATATATATATATATATGTATATATATTTACATATAGGTCCTTTTCCATTTTCTTTGATCTCTTTAGAATACAGACTTAGTAGCAGTATTGCTGGGTCAAAGGTATGGTATGCACAGTTATACAGTTCTTTGGACATAGTTCCAAACTGTTCTCTAGAATGGTTGCACCACTTCATAACTCCACCAACAGTTTATTAGTGTACCTATTTTTTCCCCCATCCCTTCCAATGTGTGTCATTTCTGATCAATGTAAAGTGGTACACAGAACAAATTCTCCACTCCCCCTCCCACTGGCAAGGATTATTCTGTGAAGTTTAGATTCAATCAAAGGGCCACACTGGAAGACCTAGACAGCCACATATGGCCTCGAGGCCGCAGGTTCCCCACCCGTGTATCTAAGCCTTCCCCTCCTTTAACGTGGAAGCCGCTAAATCTTGTGTGATCCTGACTGTAACTCCATGGTATTTGATTTGATTCTTTCTGGTTACTTTCGATATTTTCTTCTTGACATGGGAGCTCTGGAATTTGGCTCTAATATTCCCAGGAGTTATCATTTTGGTATCTCTTTCAGGAGATAATCAGTGGATTCTTTCAATTTCTATTTTACTATCTGCATCTAAGATATCAGGGCACTTTACCTTGATAATTTCTTGAAATATGACATCTACACACTTTTTTTGATCAAGACTTTAAGGTAGTCCAATAATTCTTACATAATCTCGCCTCAATCTATTTTTTAGGTCAGTTGTTGTTCTGATGAGATATTTCACATTTTCTTGGGTTTTTTTCCTTCATATTTTTGATGTTATTACATTGTTTCTTGATGTCTCATAGAGTCACTGGCTTCCAGGTGCCCAATTTTAATTTTTAAGGAATTATTTTCTTTAGTGAGTTTTTATACCTCTTTTTCATTTGGCCAATTCTGCTTCTTAAGGAGTTCTTTTCTTTGGTGAATTTTTGTGCCTCTTACCATAAGGCTAATTTTGCTTTTTAAGGCATTACTTTCTTCAGTACTTCTTGTATCCCTTTTTCTAAGTTGTTAATTCTCTTTTTACTCTCATTTATTTTTTCCTTTAACATTCTTTATCTCTTTCTTTTGAGTCTTCCAGGATTCTTGTTAGGCTTGGGTCCAATTAGTATTTTCCTTTGAGGCTTGGTTGTAGGTTTTTCACGTTGTTGTCTTCTGAGATTCTATCTTGGTCTTGTCTGCCATTGTAGTAGCTTTTTATGGCCAAGTTCTTTTTTTCTTGTTTGCTCATTTTTTACAGCCTATTTCTTGACTTTGAACTTTATGTTACAAGTTTTGATTCTGCTCACCTGGGAGTGAGAAGGATCTATCCCAAGCTTCAAGCTTTTCTGTGCTGCTATTTTCAGAGCTAATTCTAGAGATCTGCAGGTTTTTGGTGCTTCCAGGGTGGTGACAAGTCATGGAGAAATGTGGTCACTGTTCCCCTGGTCTCCACTCTGGTTTTTATCCAGGACAGGGCCCGAATCCCCCCTACTTGCAAGCTCTACTCCTCCTCTTGCCCCTAGACTCAAACTCTGTTGTGACAGACCACAATCACTCCTCTCTACCCTAGAACTGCACATGGGCCACAAGGCTGCCAATCACTGCCAACAGCACCCTCTGCCAGCAAAAGATCTCCTGTATTCTCTTTCTGACTAGTTGTCCAACCCCCTTACCATCTCTGGCCAGATGCCGTAGCCCACATGCATTCTAAGCCAACCTCCCACCCCAGTGTTACAGACCTCTCCTGTCAATCTCCTAAATTGTCGTAGGTTAAAAAATGTCTCACCTCAACCTTTTGTTGGGGTTGCTGATCCAAAATTTAATTTGAGGGGTTAAAGTTGGAAGGGAATACTGGAAGAGTTCAGCTGAGTTGTTGCCTTTACCATCCTGGCTCCATCCCTGCAATTTGTTTTCCATTATCTTAATTTAACCATTATTTATCTTTTCATTCTTTAAATCTTTGTGACTTTCTCTCCAAATCCTGTTTCCTATAGCTAACTCATCACAGGAAAAAGACGAGGAAGCCAGAAGGCCAGTCATAGCAATATTGGAAACTCCACAGAGAAGCAGATAAATATGAACCCTGTCCTCTGATCAATCCACAGTTTATTGCCACACTATGGATGACCCTCTTGCTTTTCCTATTCACTACTTCACCCATATATTCTAAAAAGAGGGAGCAGGAAAACCAGTACTTTTCTGATGTCCAAGTAGACTTTTATGCTTTGCAGTTCTCACATTCTGATTTGTATTATAAACATTTGTGTGCATATTTATTCCCTTTATCAGACTGTAAACTTCTCAAGGGTAGAATTTTTTATCTTATTTTATTTTTGTATGCCCAGATCCCAGAGTAGTACCTTATACATGGCTTACTGAAATGAACTGGACTGAATTAAACATTGGGAAGGGTACAATAGCTCCATTTATCCAGTCCAATCCTCTCTCCTAAACTCCAATACTGCATAACCAACTGCCTAATGGACATTTCACACTAGATGTCCTTCCTATATGTCTTTCAAATTTAACACGTCAAAAAGAAAATTTTCCCCAATTATTATCCCAATTATCCTTACAATTATCAACATAATCTCCAATTATTTCCCTAATAATTATCCTTTCCCCAAATCCCACCTCTCTTCTGAACTTTCCTACTCTGACTGTCCTTTTGGTCACCCAGGATCTTAATTTCAGTGGCATCCTCACTCGTCACTTTCCTTCACCCTGTATCAATTTTTAAGTCTTAGCCCTGCAACATCTCTCTCCTTCTTATGCATTCCCTTCTCTTCACTCAAGCAATCATCACTCTAGATCAGACTCACATCACCTGTACAAAGAAGTACTGCAGTTATCCCCTTGCTTTTCCTCCCTCAAGTCCCTCTACTCTCTAATCCATCCTCCAGTCAGCTCCCAAAGTGATATTCCTAAAGCACAGATTTGACCATGTCACTCTCTGCTAAATAAAATCTAATGGCATCCAATTACCTCTAGGATTAAATAAGAAATCCTCCATTTGGCATTTAAAGTCCTTTAGAAATTGGCTCCAGATATCATTCCCGCCTTACTATATATTACTCCCCTTCACATATTCTATGATTCAACCAAATTGGCAGCTTGTTACTACTCACACATTCTATTCCATCTGAGCCTTTACTCAGATTATCCCTGATGTACCTCCTGTTCTATACCTGGAATGCACTCCCTCCTTACTTCTATGACTCAGAATCTCTAGTTTTTTTCAAAGCCACTTCAAGTCCCAACCTTTAAATGAAGTCTTTCTTGATCTTGCAAGCTTTCAGTGCTTCTCACTCAAAAAATTACCTTCTATTTTTTTGTGTGTATACATATGCATTCTGTATGTATGTCTGTATTCTGTATGTGTGTAAGATATATGTGTATTATGTGTTGTGTATGCATGTGTGCATGTATGTATTTATATGTTACTATGTGAGCTCCTTGAGTGTAGGGACTGTTTCATTTCTGATCTCATATCCCTGGCACCTAGTACACAATTATTCTTACTTATTACTTGTAGACTGAATGATATAGGAAGATTTTCATAAATTATATCAAGAAAGTTTTCAGCTCTTAGGAGATTTACTTTCTAATTTTTCCTGTTTCTTAAGAGAGAATTCTTAAGTGAACAGCAATAACATGGTCTGAATAAAAAATGTTTTAAAATAACTATGCATAATAATTTCCTCACAACGTCAAGAACATTGCTGCAATATACTAAAGGAAGCATCCAATTTCTTATATCGCTTAAGTATAATTTAACAGAAAGGGATAAGGAATGTCTCTTAATGAATAAAGGATCCTTACGACTTAAAGAAACTATGTAAAAAATCCCCTTGTATGGCAAATAACCCTTTTGTAATATAAATTTTGCACAATTCCTAATTGATCTGTTGTATAATGGACTTTTATTACAGGTTTTTTCAAACTTTTAAATCACATTTAAGACACATTTTTTCCTGCAAAGAGAACAGATAAGATTATGGGCTTATGCTTCAAAAGTAAACTTATTTTATCAGTAAGTAAATAAATATACTGAAGTTGGAAAAAATGACACCTTTGGAGTCACCTTGGAATGCTGAGAAGATAGTCTAAAGTAACACTCAATTCATCCATATTTGTCTGTTCGAGGCATAATGGAATTGTCAGAATGAGGCCACTTCGTCTGTCCTTTCCTCCTGGGAAAGAAAAAAAATTACAAGATCATTGCTTAATTGACACTATAGCACTATACAAATAATTCATATCTAGAAACAAAGAAAGCAATTCTATTTGCAACCTAGCTATCATCTATGATAGTTTTTTTTTCCTCCTCTTTTGGTGGGGATGGTTGTGAGTATAGAGAACTCTCAGTATAGGAACTATATCCCTCATGCAGATCAGCAACTAATCTATAACATATAGTTTGAGAGAGTTTATTAGAGCACTACAAGATAAAGTGATTTACCTGTATTGAAATCCTTAACCTACATCTTCCTGATTTCATGGCTGGTCCTCTATCTACTACAATTTAACTGCTTTTCATGGCAACTTGGAATAGGCTAAAAGATGTAAACACCTTTTCATAGGACAAAAATTAGTCAACAACTAAAAGTACTAAAATGAAAACAAACTAAATCCATTACATAATCATATGAAAAAGAACTAGAAAAACTGTTTCAAAGAAATGTAAGAAGTCAGAAATTGTTTTTTTTTTTCCATTTTGTCTTTGAATGTTCAGTTTCTAGCACAGTCTTGGCATACTATAGGTATTTAGTAACTTTTTTCAATTCAACAAACATTTATCATGTACCTATTATTTATAAGGCATTCTAAGAACTTACAGTTTACTAGAGGATACAACATATACATAAATAAATAAATGCAAAGTATAAACAAAGTAATACAAAGCAATTTTAAGATTGTGAGGATAGTGATAACTGGGGGAGGGTTTCAAAAAAAAGATTCCTATAAGATGCTGATGAATTATTTTGAGAAACCTAGGGATTCTATGAAGGTAATTGGTAACAAAGTAATGCATTCAAGAAATAGTAAGTAAAGAGATGTAATGTAGCCCAAAGAGAACAAGAAATAGGTCAATTTGACTGTAAAGAGAGTTCTTGGAGGGGAATATGAAATGGCTGGAAATGAAGGCGAGGGGGAGGGCTTCAAACACACTCAGCTATGGATTACTAAAAATTTTATCCTACACTATAGAATTTCTCAATCTCTCCCTTATCTGCCACAGCTCAGTACTTCCTTCTCTTCCTCCTGTTGCTGGTCCACTCTTTCCTCTCTGCTATCAGATCTTCGAAATCTCTCTCCAGTTGAGGTAGCTCCGCTTTTTATACAAGTAACTCAAAATGTGACCAAGACTTCATTCGTATGTCTTTTACTGCTTCAAGAAGGTGTACTGAATTTGTTCACAACTAGTTCTAATTGACTAATTCAATCAACAAGCATTCTTACCCAAGAAAATAAAGTCCCACTCTTTCACTATAAAAACAAATTAGCATCTAAAAAAAATTTAAGTAACCTCTTTTTCTTCTAAATCCTGTTGTTTTACTTCAGATTCATGTGTACTAAATGAAGAGCAGAAAATTGTCCACTTACAAACAAGTGTATGTATCACTTACCTGCAATCATATCCATTTTATCCATCTATACTCACCAAAAACCTATTACTTAGAATAAGATTATGCTTTGTACTCTGTATGAAGTTGCAGCTTATACTTAACAGATATTTGAAATGAAGACTATTAATGTCAACAGAAAATTGGAAACAACATTTAATAACCATTTAACTGGCTCACTCAAAACTAATGCAGTAGCGGCATGGTGAATAAAGTGCTGAGCCTAGAATTAGAATATCCATCTTTCTGAGATCAAATCCAGTCTCAGACACTTACTAGCTGTGTGTCCCTGGGCAAATCACTTAACTTTTTTTGCTTCAGTTCCTCACCTATAAAATGAGCTGGAGAAAGAAATGGCAAAGCACTACAATATGTTTACCAAGAAAACCCAAAATGGGGCCATGCAAAGTCAGACATGACTGAAAAACTTGTGAACAACAATTTCATTTCTTAAAGAATTTAAATACTTAAGGAATTTAAATAGAAACTGAAAATCTGAAGCAAAAATTTTTTTGCCATTCCACTATGGATTATGTTACTCTCTGATGGATTTCAAGAAAGGCTCTCTCTGGTCTATCCATTCAAACTGGTATATTCAGACAAGTATATTAAGAATATTTATTGCTAAATTTCAATATGCTTTTGGATGGACACTTATTGAGCTTTTATATTAACATGTTTATCTAGGACAGAAAGTAGATAGACAAACTGATCCCAGAGTTAAACAAAAGAAGGAAAGTAGTCCGGAATTTCTTTGGAAAACTTCAAAACTCCTTAACTGACCCCAATCTTTCCTTGAAAGGAAAGCCCATCTTTTAATACTAATATTCTACTCATGTGTTGCTATGGGGTACTGATACATGCCTCCAAAAAATTAAAAATGGGTATCACACAGAAGACAATGTAGCGAAACATGGGGGATGTGAGTAGTGGCAACATATAACCAATGAAGAACTCCAAATAAGAACAGGTATAAATGAGCTCACAGAGGACTTGAATAATTGAGAAAGAAAATGCTTTGGTCACATGACAAAAATGATGGCAATAGAACCAGAGTACTGCAATGGTATACATACAATGTCAAGAAAAAGCAAGAAAAGCCAGATGGACCCCATATGGCAAATTTATTTGAGGACATGGACCTGAGTCACAAGGGTGGGCATATATGGGTTGCAAATCTGGATCACTGGAGACAAGTCCTAAATCAATGAGATAACGAGATCCACTTAAGCATTTGAGTTTGGACACTAACATTAAATATTAAATGTATTAAATATAAGCCCTTAGGTATTGTTTCTATTCCTTTATTTATGGTTAGTTTTCCCACATATGACTCAGTACCACTACTGCTACTGCTATGCTTATTTTATACCTGCTATAGTATCTGCCTTACCAGATTTATCAAAGAACTCTCACTATTCTCCATTTTTAGTTTAAAACCATAGCAACGAGATCAACTAGTATTTGAGCAAAAACATTCTGCCAGTCCCTCATTATATGTAACCTACTTCAAATGGACTTTGAAAAGTACTTTATATAACTGCCTCTAACAGAGGCAACAGAGTAGAGTAGAAAGAGTAATGGATTAGGATACTCTCTTAACACAGTGGCTAGTTTTCATTTAGAAAGTGCAGAATATTTATCAGTGGAAATAAAGAGTAAGAGCATTTCCATAGATTTAGTTCCAGATTAGTAACAAAACTCATCTGGAAGGACAAAAGGTTAAGAATATCAAGGAAATCAATGAAAAAAATGTTAAAGAAGGCAGACTAGAAGTTCAAGATTTCAAATTATATTACAAAATAGTAATCATCAAAACAATCTGGTACTGGCTAAGAAATAGACTGATAGATCAGTGGAATAGATTAGGTAATTAGATACACAATACACAGTTGTACATGACCATAGTAATTCTAGAGTATGATAAACTCAGTGATAAAAGCTTTTGGGATAGAAACTTAACATTTGACAAAAATTACTAGGAAAACAGCTTGGCATCAACTCCTCACACTGTATACCAAGATATGGTCAAAACAGATAAATAATTTAGACATAATAAATAATATCATAAGTAAATTAGAGGAAGATGGAAAAATGTACCTGTCAGATCTATGGATAAGAGAAGACTTTATGACAAAACAAGAGATAGAGGGGATTATGAGAAGTAAAATAGATAATTTTGATTACATGAAATTAAAAAGCTCTTGCACAAACAAAACTAATGCAGCCAAAATTAGAAGCAAAATGGGAAACTGGGAAAAATATTTTGCATCAAATTTCTCTGAGAAAGGCCTCATTTCTCAAATATATAGGGAACTGAGTCAAATTTATATAAATAAGGGTCATTCCTTGGTTGATAAATGGTCAAAAGATATAAAAAGGCAATTTTCAGAAGAAGAAATCAAAGCAATCAATAGTCACAGGAAAAAAATGCTCTAAATAACTAATGATTAGAGAAATGCAAATTAAAACAATGCTGAGATACCACTTCACACTTATCATACTGGCCAACAAGATAGAAAAGGAAAATGACAAATGATGGAGAGGATATGGAAAAATTTGGACAATAATGCACTGTTGTTAACTAATTTAACAACTGTGCAGAACAATTTGGAACTACACCCAAAGGGCTATAAAAATGTGCATACCCTTGGACTCAGCAATACAACTACTAGGGCTATATCCCCAAGAGATCATAAAAATGGGAAAAGAACACACATGTACAAAAATATTTATAGCAGTTCTTTCTGTGGTGGCAAAGAGTTGGAAATTGAGGGGATACCCATCAATTAGGGAATGGCTGAACAAATTGTGGTATAGGAATGCAATGGAATAGTATTGTGCAAAGAAGTATAAATCAAGGGAATGCCAAAATAACTGGAAAATAGATCCAGGAGAGATAATTTAAGAATTATTGGTCTACCTGAAAGTCATGATCAAAAAAAGAGCTTGAACAGCATCTTTCAAGAAATCATCAAGGAAAATTGCCCTGAGGTCCTAGAACCAGAGAGTAAAATGGTCATCAAAAGAACCTACTGATCACCTCCCAAGAGAGATCCCAAATTGAAAAAGCCAAGGAATATTGTAGCCAAATTCCAGAATTATCAGGTCAAGCAGAAAATACTGCAAGCAGCCAGAAAGAAACAATTCAAATGTTGTGCAACCACACAGTAGGATTATGCAGGTAGGGCTTGGAATATAATATCCCGTAAGGCAAAGAAGCTTGGATTACAATCAAGGATCAATTACTCAGCAAAAATAAGCAGAGACAGAAAAGGGCAAATTGCACTACACAGAGAAAAACAAATTACAGTAGAGGGAAAGAAAGGAGGGAGATGAGCATTGTTTGAACCTTATTCTCATTATATTTGGCTCAAGGAGGGAATAACATACTCAGATACAGAAATCTAACTTGCCCTATAGGCAATAGGAGGGGAAAGGAGAAAGAAAAGGGAGGGGGTGGTTAGAAGGGAGGAAAGAAGTAGTAAAGGAAAAGGGAAAGAAAAGGGAGGGGGCTGATAGAAGAGAGGGCAGATTGAGGGAGGTGGTGGTTGAAAGCAAAATTCTAGTGAGGAGGAAAAGGGAGAAAGGGGGAATAAAAACATAAATGGGGATGGGGGGTAGGACGGAGAGAAAGATACAGATAGTAATCATAACTGTGAATGTGAATGGGATGAACTCTCCCATAAAATGGAAGCAGATAGCAGGATGGATTAAAAACCATAATCCTATAATATGTTGTTTACAGGAAACACATTTGAAACAGAGGGATACTCACAGGGTAAAGGTAAAAGACTGGGGCAGAATATATTGTGCTTCAGTTGAAGTAAAAAAAGCAGAGGTAGCAATCCTGATTTCAGGTAAAGCAAAAGCAAAAAGTGATCTAATTAAAAGAGATGAAGAAGGAAAATATCCTGCTAAAAGGCACCTTAGACGATATCATTACTAAATATATATGGACCAAGTGGCATAGCATCCAGATTCTTAGAGGACAAGTTAAAGAAGTTACAGGAAGAAACAGACAGTAAAACTATACTAGTGGGGAACCTCAACCTCCCCCTCTTTGAACTAGATAAATCTAACCACAAAATAAACAAGAAAAGAAGTTAAGGAGGTAAATAGAATTTTAGAAAAGTTAGATATGGTAGACCTCTGGAGAAAATTAAATGGGGATATAAAGGAATATATCTTTTCCTCAGTGCTACATGTCACCTACACAAAAACTAACCATGTACTACAGCATAAAAACCTCATAATCCAATGAAGAAAGGCAGAAATATTAAATGTACCCTTTTCAGATCATGATGAAGTAAAAATTACAAGTAATAAAGGGCCATGGAAAGACAGACTAAAAATTAATTGTAAACTAAATAATCTAATCCTAAAGAATGAGTGGGTCAAACAACAAATCATAGGAACAATCAATAATTTCAAACAAAAGAATGACAGTAATGAGACAACATACCAAAACTGCTGGAATGAAGCAAAAATGGTTCTTAGGGGAAGTTTTATTTTTCTAAATGCTTACATGAATAAAATAGAGAAAGAGGGGATCAATGAACTGGGCAGGCAACTAAAAAAGTTAGAAAAAGAACAAAAGAACAGTTTACCAAATGCCCTTTAGGGCACAGCTACAAATTGCCTTCCAGAATGGATGATATAAGCTCTACTAACAATGTATTGGCATTTGTTTTCCTGCATTGCCCCCAACATTTGCCAATCACTTCTTTTGCCATCTTTGCCAATTTGATGAGTATAAGGTGGAACCTCAGGGTTAATTTGCATTTCTCTAATTAATGGTAATTTTGAGCTTTTTTTTAATAGAGCTATTTTGGTAGCTTGGATTTCTTCCTTTGAAAACTGCCTTTGGAATGGAAATCTATCATACTCTACAGGAAAGTGGGGGGAAGGGGATAAGAGAGGGAGGAGTGATAGGTAAGGCAGATTGGGGGAGGGGGTAATCAGAGGCAAACACTTTTGAGGAGGGACAGGGACAAAGGACAGAATAGATAAATGGGGACTGGGATAGGATGGAGGGAAATATAGTTAGTCTTTCACAACATGATTATCATGGAAGTGTTTTGCATGACTACACACATATGGCCTATGTCGAATTGCTTGCCTTCTCAATGAGGGGGTGGGGAATGAGGAGGGGAGAGAATTTGAAACTCAAAGTTTTAGAAATGAATGTTAGAAATTGTTTCTGCATGCAACTGGGAAATAAGATACACAGGCAAAAGTGTATATATATCTATCTTACCCTACAGGAAAATAGAAGGGGAAGGGGATAAGTGATGGCGGGAGGAATAGAAGGGAGAACAGATTGGGTGAAGGGGGAATCAGAACACAGGCCCTCATGGGGTGGGGTGAGGGGAGGGATGGGGAGAAAATTTAGAACTCAAAATCTTATGGAAGTGAATGTTGAAAACTAAAAATAAATAAATAAATTGGGGAAAAATAAAAAATATATTTAAAAAAGACAAGAAAATTGCCTTTTGATACCCTTTGACAATTTATCTATTAGAATAGTATTTACTCCCACAAATGAATCAAATTCTCATATATTTTGGATATTAAATATTTATCAGAGAAGTTTGCTGCAAAAAATTTATCCAATTACCTATTTCCCCTTTAATTTTAACTGCATTAAGTTCTGTCATACAAAAACTTCTCAATTCTACATAACCAAAACAGTTCATTTAATTTTCTGAGATCTTTTCTATTGCTCATTTAGTCATGAATTCTTCCTTTATCCTTGCACCTCTAATTTGCTAATGATGTCTCCTTTTATATCTAAGTCATGCATCAGTTTGGAGTTTATCTTGGTATACCGTGTGAGACATCAGTATATACTCCATTTCTGTCAAACTGCTTTCCAGTTTTCTTAGCAATTTTTGTCAAATACTGAATCCATACTATAGTAATTAGAGGTCTTTGGATTTATCAAACACTATGTTCCTAAGTTAGACTGCTTCTGTATATTGTGCAACTAAGCTGTTCTACTGATAACCATTTCAATTTTTTAACCCAGTACCAGGTCATTTTAATAATTGCTGCTTTATTATATATTTTGAGATCATGGTATTGACAGATTCTCTTCCTTGTCATTTTTTTTTTCATTATTACTCTGGAGATTCTTAAGTTTTTGTTATTCCATATGAATTTATGATTTTTTTCTGAAAAAAAATAATCTATTGTTAGTCTGAGTGATATGGCACTGAATAAGTAAATTAATTGAGGAAGTAATATCATTTTTACTATTATATTGCTCAGCATACCCACATGCAATTAATTTTCCTCCAATTATTTAGGTCCAACTTTATTTCTGTAAGTATTGTAGAGTTGGATTAATATTGTATCCACAGAACCTAGGATATAGCCAGAGTATAACCCAAGGTCATGTGTGTGTGTGTGTGTGTGTGTGTGTCTGTTGAAAGGAATACATTAGTTAACTTAAATGTCAAGGTAGTTTTCATTCCCCCTAAGCAAAGTCTGCCAATTTCCTCACTGCTCGATAATACAGAGATAACATTAATGGGTTTCTTACACTGAATCCAAAAACAACAAGTTTGTGAAATTGCATAACTTTTAAAGGATAAACAGCAGAAAGTACTAAGCTTCTATGACACTGTTATCAAGCTATATTAATAAGTCATTTTTATTTCCCAATTAATAAAGATTCCTGTTAGGAGTTCATTTAGATTTTTTTGTGAGGTGTACCATTCAACTAATCATACTCAAAATCCTAAAATATTTTAAATAAAAATAACATAATTAATGCATTATAACTCTCCTGTGTGTTCAAACTTCCTCCACTGGAAGGTGAAGGAAGATAATGATACTACAAAAGCTATATTACAAAATCAAATAATTGGATGCCAGTTAGTCAATTATTCTTGGCCTATATTATCACATTTTATAAAAGAAGTAAAAACATTAGAATAACTGCCTTGTGGAGGTTATTTTAATCAAATTAGAGGACAGAAGAAAAAAAACTGGCCTGCCCAGATTTTCATTCAGATTAAAAGATGTCTTACAGATACCTTTGAAAAGGGTTCTTGTGCAAAAACAAACTACATTTCTGTCGAACTTATGTCCAAACAGCTAACTCTAAGTCAAAACTAGATAACAGCTATAAAACATCTGATCAAAAGAAAAAAAAAACATACCAGAAAGGAAGGCTAGTTTTTTCTTCAGAATGGGTAATATTACTGTGGCTTCCATTATACTTCAATTTACTTCTTCACTTCTGAAAACAAAAGGTAAATATTAAGACATGAAAATTACTTCGTCATGAAAATATTTACTGGTTTATTGCCAAATGAGGCAGCCTATTTACTTGTATGAGCATTGTTTTACTTTGAGATAAATGTTTTAGTTAAACTCTTAATTTGGAATATTATTTAAAAACAAAAACAATACTACTCCCCCCACTCTTTGAGCTGTAGATTGTCTAAGAAATGCTCTTGCTATTAGGTTTTCTTCGATTCAAAATGGGAAATCACTCCCCTGTCAAATTTACTAAAAAAAAAAATTGGAGTTTTTTTAATATCTTTTTAAAGATTAATTTATTTTGATTTATCAACAATCACTTCCATAAGCTTTTGAGTTCTAAATTTTTCTCCCCCTCCCTCCCCAAGATGGCATGTAATGTGATATAGGCTCTACATATGCATTCCTATTAAACATATTTTCACATTAGTTATGTTGTAAAGAAGAATTAGAACCAATAGGAGGAACCACAAGAAAGAAGAAACAAAACAAAACAGAAAAAAGAGGAAATAGTATGCTTCAATCTGCATTCAAACTCCATAGTTCTGTCTCTGGATGTGGATAATATTTTCCATCATGAGACTTTTGGAGATATCTTAGATCCTTGCATTGCTGAGAAAGGCTAAGTCTATCAAAGTTAGTCATCACACAACATGGCTGTTACTGTGTGCAATGTTCTCCTGGTTCTGCTCACTTCACTTAGCATCAATCCATGCAAGTCTTTCCAGGTTTTTCTGAACTCCACTTGCTCATCATTTCTTATAGCACAATACTATTCCATTACATTCATATACCACAACTTGTTCAACCATTCCCCAATTAATGGGCATCCCCTCAATTTCCAATTCTTTGCCACCACAGAAAGAGCTGTTATAAATACTTTTGTACATGTGGGTCCTTTTCCCATTTTTACGATCTCTTTGTGATACAGCCCTAGAAGTTGTATTGCTGGGTCAAAGGGTATGCACCTTTTTATAGCCCTGTAGGCATAGTTCCAAATTGCTCTCCAAAATGGTTGGATCAATTCACAACTCCACCAACAATGGATTAATGTTCCAATTTTCCCACATCTTCTCCAATATTTATCATTTTTCTGTTTTGTCATGTTAGCCAATCTGATAGGTTTGATGTGATATCTTAAAGGTGTAAAAACTAGTAAAAACAAAACAAAACAAAACAAAATAAAAAACTAGGCCCCAAAGCAAAATTATGAAGCAGTTTCTTTTCTGTGCCCCTATAACCTTCCATTTCTCCCATCTTGTTCACCTCTCACTATCATCATTGTTCCATCT
Source organism: Vombatus ursinus (assembly GCF_900497805.2). Taxonomy (NCBI): domain Eukaryota; kingdom Metazoa; phylum Chordata; class Mammalia; order Diprotodontia; family Vombatidae; genus Vombatus; species Vombatus ursinus. The sequence goes on along the minus strand of NW_020954557.1, from coordinate 36,384,587 downwards.
CCCCACAAGGCATAAAATCTAAGCACCCCTTTCTTTTCAGTAATCAAGGAAAGAATCTAATAAACTCACTCACACTCAAGTATTCTGGACTAAATATATTACCCTCCCAGGAAGGTATGTATGTTTTTTTAAGTGTGACAGGGAGAAAGTCATTCAACAAACATTTACTAAAGATGTTTGAGGATAGCAGTGTAATCAACTACACAGTACAGGAAATAAATGATAAATAAGGTATATTCCTTATCCTAAAGGGGTTTAAATGTAGTAGGAGGAGATACACCACCAATATTTAAAATACAAATTAAAATATTTTAAACATATAAGTCATCTGGGGTAATTTTATATAGCCCACTTACAGAATCTTTCTACTGCCCTTTGGATCACCTGCAATTTTGATTCTTCTGAGATCCTGATGTTCCATGATTTTCAGCACATAACAGTATCACTGGGAAGTTATTAGGGATTAAAAGTTGTAAATAACTTGGATCTTGTGGATTTGTATAAAGTCATTTTCCATTATGCCTTGTTTATTTTTGTTGGTTATAAAATAACATGTTTATATAAAGATATTTTTCAAAGGAATATTAGTATTAAAAATGGGCCATACAGTTTTGTCAAGTAGAAATCAGCTGGATCTCTTGCTCCTACTGAATTCTGGGCCCAGGTCACTACATCTAGGATGCCTATCTGGGATATATAAGTTGATGGACTAACTCACCAGGCTATCTGTCCAACTACATGGCAGATTCTGGGCAAAGTACATGTTGTCTTAATGCTCAGAAGAACTTGCGTAAAAGCATCATCAAAGATGTGGACTATCAGAAAACGTAAGTTAGCGACATACTAGACATAATAGAATAACAGATAAGCAGACTGACTGCTGAACTGGGGCCTACGAACTATTAAAAGAATCAGAAATAAATGATTTAGTGAACGAATGAATAAATAAATAGATAAATAAAGCAAACCAGAAAGTCTCCAGCATGTTGGGTAGATGCTCTATGAAAGATTTAAAGAAAAGCATGGACAAAAATTGCACGACATAAGAAGACATGTTATATCAATAGATTAATGTATTTTTAAAGAAAAACATGGACAAAAATTGGACAATATAAGAAGACATGTTATATCAATAGACTAATGTATGTCTATGTATAGGTACATATACACATGTATCTATGCATATGCATATGCAAATATGGGTATGATTGTATATATACATCTATACATACATATATTTACATGCACACACATATTTCTATGAGATCAGAGAAGGGAAAAATTACTTTCAACTTGAATCAATAGAAAAATTTAAGGGACTTCTATTTGTTTAAATTTTAATGAGGGCAAAGGGAACCTTCCTGATTCCCTTCAAATCACAAAACTGCCTTTTCTGGCTATACTAGTAACTCAGCTTTACTGTTCCTAAATATATCATTATAGCAATCAACAATTGTATATGCTGATTCTGTCCCATTTCAGTACTATGTTAATGGATGATGCACTGACGTATAAGAACACCTTCAAATACAGAAAAGTCTGAATCAGAAAATATATTTTTTTAAAAAATGCAATCTTATCATTCCTACCGTCCTTAAGTCTTCACTCCCAACATTCTTCTTCACTACTTGCAGATGAACTAAGGTCTCACTTAACTATGTCATCACACATTTTTAGCTCTTACATCTAACTGCATCACTTTGTATGTAGTATTTTTCTCCCTTCTTTCCCTTCTTCAAAATTAACAGCTTTACCTATACCCTCATACCAATCCCTTCCCACCTCTCTGGATCTTCACTCCTCCTAATCTCTCCAGCATCTTCAATTTCTCCCTTTTCAATGCCTTTTTCTCCTCTGCCTACAAATACACTATGCCCTCTTAATGTCGGCCCTGGAATAGTACAGACTATATTCCATCCCTTCCCTTTCATTCAGTACAACTCTTTGTTGTCCATGACATTCATGAATCCTCCAAAGAAGTTCAACCCAATATGCTGAGGGATTCTCCTCTAGTTCTTTTGATACAATTTGGGACAGAATAAAAGCTGTCCTGTAATTTCTCACACCTACCAAATGAACAGTCCATTTTTCTTCTTGTCATACATTTCTTTATGATATCTTTTATGTTGTTCTTGAGCATCAATCATTATTTTAGTAGATTTCACTCTATTCCCACTACGCATCTCTACAGGTCAACTGGGTGATACAGTAGATAGACACTTTGCCTAGAGTCAGGAAGATTTGAGTTCAAATCTGACCTCAGACACTTACTAGCTGTGTGACCCTGGATAAGTCACTATTTGTCTCAGTTCCTCATCTGTAAAATGAGGACACACTGGAGAAGAAAATGGCAAATTACTCCAGTATCTTTGATAATTAAAACTCATAGACAAAGTCCATGGAGTCAACAGTCAGATACAACTGAGTGACTAAACAACAACATGCACCTCTCCATTGTTCTTTGGCTGATTCATAATTTTTATTCTTCATGGATAACATTTAGACATATAGCCAAACTAAATATTTGTGTCAAAAGAATGGGAACATGCTTAAGATCAGAAATTTTAAATTGGAATGGAATTTAAAAGTCATCTCCAATCTTCATAGTTTTTGTTTTGTTTTATTTTGCTTCAAGAGAAAATTTGGAGTAATTGAAAGTACTGCTCTTTTCCAAATTTAATCCAGCTTGCACTCTCCTCCTATTTAATACTGTTTCAAGGTCACTGTCCGTCAGCATTGTTTGTCCAAAATATATGTCCTGAAAGGCCAACTCAAATGTCTGTGTATCCAATTTGATATAGTCTAAGTATTCAATATTCTTCATCTGTTTTGATTTTCCAGTGCTGATAACCTGAATGTTTATGAATAACTATGGATGGGTTCTGCCACACTGTAATCAGCACAATGTTATCCGTAAGTCAGAGTACTGCAGAACTTCACCATCTATAAGAAATCTCTACACAACAGTTACACAAACTTTTTTTGGTTTATGTCTACTTGGTTCATGTCTTGCTTGGGAGTAATTATCAGAATGCCAATTAATAAAGTTATTTCTGCTTCGTCTTTCAAAATAATTATTTTATGATTTTTTTTTTACACATTGGAGACATTTACAGTCAGAAAACTTAGATTCAAATGTCAACCCTATTACTCATTGAGTAACCATGGGCAAGTTATTTAATCACTCTGGGTCTCAGTTTCCTTATTTCCAAAATAAGGTAGATGACTTCTATGGTCCCTGACAATTCTAAATACAGAATACTATAATCTTATTGGAGGAGAGTTGTAGAAGGTAGCCTGCTGATGTAGTGGAGAGAGCACTTGACTTTGCAGTCAGGAAAACCTGAGTTCAAATCCTACATCAGTCATTTACTAATTGTGTGATCATGGAGAAGTCACTTAACCCTCTCAGTCTCATTTTCCACACCTGTAAAAAGGGAATAACAATAGGACCTACTTCAGAGGGTTGTTGTAAAGATCAAAATAGATAAAATATGTAAATTATCTAAAAACCTTAAGTGTTCTATAAACTCAACCTAGTATTATTGCTTTACTCAAAACAATTGTTAAAATAATTGTATGGTGGTATCTTGCATTCTATATACCTTGCAAGCAATTATGTAACTGGTAACAAGTGGTGTACTGAGGAAAAACATGTTCAAAACCCTATTACAGGGGCAGCTAGGTGGCACAGTGGATAGAGCACCCGCCCTGAAGTCAGGAGGACCTGAATTCAAGTCTGGTTTCAGACCAAACACTTGACACTTACTAGCTATGTGACCCTGGGCAAGTCATTTAACCCCAATAGCCTAAAAAAACAAAAAAAAAACATTACATTGTTTTATATTTTCAGTAAGAATCACAAAATCATATATTAACAATCATATATTGGCCTTTAAAGCCCTTAAAAACCCTCTATTCAACTCTCTCATTTTACAGGAAAGGAAAATGAGGTCCAGAGAAACCCAAAGAGCCTTATCCAAGATAACATAGCACTCTGTGCAGAACCATGATTTAACTACAAGTCACAAATTCAGATCATAAATTCAGAGTTGTTTCCACTGTACTATACTGTCTCTTGCCTGTATAGATTATTCTCACAAAAATTATACAGAGATAAGAAACACTGCAGATCGACAGTGGTTAGATCACCTCAATCATTATTCTATAGTAGTAATATCAACTTTGATATCTGCAATCATTCATGACTGATAAATAATGACCAATAAATGAATCAATCATGAGTTTGTACCAGGCCCAGAGGACTCAAGAACATAAATGAAACAGTCCTTGACTTCAAGAATCTTACATTCTGGAGGGGAGAGAAACATGGACCCATGTAAGTACCAGGAAATATACATATATTACTTATACACTTACATACACACACACACAACCCTATATATACACACACACATATATGTATGTATGTATGTATGTGTATATATATCTACAGATATACGCACACACACATACACACACAAGATAATTTGAAAGGAAGGGAACTAGTTACTGAGGTAATCAAGACAGTCTTTATATAGAAAGTGATATTTGAGCTGTTTTGAAGGAAATATATTCCAAGTTAACAGATCAATAAGCACTTATTAAGTACCTACTATGTGCTAGGCAATGTGCAAAAATCTGGGGATACAAAGACAGGCAAAATACTAATAATAATTCCAAGAGGTAAAGAAAGAGCATTCAAGGAATAATAGACAACCAATGCAAAGGTATGAAGATCGTGAAATCTTAGGAAATGTCATATCTGAGAAACAAGTAGGCTCATATGTCTGGATTATAGTGTATAGAGGGAAGTAATGTATAAAAAATATGGAAATGTAAGAAAGGGCCAAGTTGCAAAAAGCTTAAAATACCAGAGGCATTTATGTATGATCCCAGATGTAATAAGAAGCCATTACTGAATGTCAGCGACATAGTCAGAGCTTCACTTGAGGAATATCACTTTGGTGGCTGTGTAGAGGATAGACTGAAAGGGCAAGAAACCTGAGGAAGGGATATCCAAAAGGAGTACCTTGCAAGAATTTAGGTAAGAGGGGATGAGGCTGATGGCTAAGTGAGTAGAGCAAAAGGGACATACATAAGAGAAGCTGCAGAGTTTAAAAATTAAAAATATGACAACTAATCAGATATGGGGCATGAATCAAAATGAGGAATTGAGGATGACATCAGGTTGTAAGACTGGATAACTAGAAGGGTGATGCTCCCCTTGACAGTAATAGGAAAGACCAGAGAGAGGTTAATAGGAGGGAGAAAGATATAGACATTGAAAATTTGAGATGCCTAAGGGATATTCATTTAGAAACGTCCATTTGGTGATACAGGACTGGAGCTCAGGAGAGAAACTAGGGCTGGATACAGAGTTCTGGGAGTTATCTGCAAAAAATGATCATTGAGCCCAAAGTAGCAGAGGTCATCAAGTTAGAGTATACAAAGAAAAAACAAGACTGTCACGTGGTAGCCTTCAAATATGTAAAGACAGCTAGCATGTACCCCTGGAGTCTTCAACCAATCATCCTACAACATGGACTCAAGGCACTTCACCATCCTTGTTACTCTCTTCTGAATGTTTTCTCCAATCAATATCCTCAAATTGCATCACTCAGAAAAGACAATATTCTAAACATGGATTGACAAATGCAGAGTCCAACTTGACTATCATCACTTCTTTATTCCCAAAAGCTATACTTCTAATGCTACTCAAGACCACATTAACTTTTTTGGCTACTCCATGACACTGCTCACTCATACTGAACTTTCAATCCACTAAAACTTACAAACTTAACCATACCCCCAACATCTCAGCTTTGCAAAACTGATTTTTGAACTCAGTTGTTAGCTTTACATTAGTCCTTATTAAATATTATCTTACTAGATTCAGCCCAGTGCTTCCAAGACAGCCAGCCAAATAAATAAAAACCTTAGCACTCGGTGACTTCAGTACAAAAACAGACATAAGGGAGGATAACATAAAAAGTATTGGAAAATGTGGTTCACTAGTAAGAAATAGTGAGAGTTCAAAAGTTTGTAGCTTATACAGAAGACTCACTTGTGCAAGTAACTGTTTTAAGAAGAAATCTAGGAATCCCTGGATAAGGACAACACCAAATACCATCACCAAAAAAAAAAAGAAAGAAAGAAATTGATTTTAACAAATAGGAAATGACTGGTTAATGGGAGTCATTTTAGAATCAGGTGCTATGTATAATCAGACTCTGGACTTACAAGAATGAGCAAAGATCATTATATTAAATTGAAAAGTTTTTGCACAAACAAAGATTAGAAGGAAGGTAGAAAATTGGGAAAGAATTTTTACAACCAGTCTCTCTGATAAGGGCCTCATTTCTAAAATATATAGAGAATTAAGTCAAATTTATAAGAATACAAGTCATTCCCCAACTGATAAAAGGTCAAAGGATATGAACAAGCAGTTCTCAGATGAAGAAATTAAAGCCATCTATAGTCATATGAAAAAACGCTCTAAATCACTTGATTAGAGAAATGCAAATCAAAACAACTCTGAGGTAACACATCACACCTATCAGATTGGTCAAGATGACAAAACAAGAAAATGATAAATGTTGGAGAAAACATGGGAAAATTAAAACTCTAATGCATTGTTGGTGGAGTTGTGAAATGATCCAGCCATTTTGGAGAGCAATTTGGAACTATGCTTAAAGGGCTATAACAATGTGCAGACCCAGTAATATCACTTCTAGGGCTATATCCCAAAGAGATAATACAAATGGGAAAAGGACCCACATGTACAAAAATATTTATAACAGCTCTTTCTGTGGTGGCAAAGAATTGGAAATTGACAGAATGCCCATCAACTGGGGAATGGTTGAACAAGTTGTGGTATATGAATATAATGGAATACTATTGTGCTGTAAGAAATGGTAAGCAAGTGGAGTTCAGAAAAACCTGGAAAGACTTGTATGATCTGATGCAGAGTGAAGTGAGCAGAACCAAGAGAACATTGTATACAATAACAGCCACGTTGTGCGATGACTAATATTGATAAACTTAACCCTTCCCAGCAATACAGGGATCTAAGACATCTCCAAAGGCCTCGTGATGGAAAATGCTATCCACATCCAAAGAAAGAACTATGGAATTTGAATGCAGATCAAAACATACTATTCGCTATTTTTTTTCTTTTCTGTTGAGTTTTGTTTCCTCTTTCTGGCTGTTCCTCCTGTTGGTTCTAATTTTTACTTACAACATCACTAATCTAAAAATATGTTTAATAAGAATGTGTGTATATATATATATATACACACATATATATATATATATATATATATATATATATATATAGCCTATATGAGATGGTGTACCATCTTGGGGAGGGTGGTGGACAGGAAGGGGGAGAAAAATTTTAAACTCAAAAGCATATGGAAGTGATTGTTGATATATCAAAATAAATTAATTAATAAAAATAATAATAATTTTATCAATCATTTGGATAAAGGGATAGATAGTATTCCATTTACATTTTCAAATGACACAAAGCTGGGGGCAGAGCCAAGATGGCGGAGTAAAAGCAGGGACTTGTTTGAGCTCTCCCCCAAACCCCTCCAAATACCTATAAAAAATGGCTCTAAACAAATTCTAAAGCAGCAGAAGCCACAAAAAGAGAGTGAAACAAATTTCCAGCCCAAGACAGCCTGGATGGTTGATCGGAAAGATATATTTGGGCTGGGAGAGGAATGCAATTTGGCATGGGCACGCAGGCTGCAGCAACCCTGGAGGCAGCCTCAGAGGACTAAATCGTGGGCAGCTGTGGTGGTTTCCAGACTTCTCAACCCACGAATGCCAAAGACAACTCAGAAGGTCAGTGGGAAAAGTCTGTGACTGCGGTGAGAGAAGGAGCTAGGTCTCAGCCTCCAATTTCCGAGTGTGCCCTCAGGGCAGCAGCTGCCTCCTGAGCTTCCGGCCCATAGATTGAGGGGAAATCGAGTGGCTGATCAGAGGGGGATTGAAGGGATCTCTCTGCTGGTGCAGGATTCTCTTGCTTTGCCCGTGCTTGGATCTGGGTCATAGTTCTGGGTGACGGTCCTGGGACAAGGAGGAGCACTGGCATGGTGGAGCTTGTAGTGGCTGTGGGAAGGAAACCCTCCTCACAGTTCCAAGACAGAAAAGAGTGCTCATAGACAGAGCACAGGACAGGAAAGGAGTAGACACCTCGCCCTTGATCATACCACCTTGGAAGAACTACAAATTTACAGATCCCTAGAAGTATTTCTGAATACAGCTGCACAAAACCCCTGAAGCTTGGGACAGTACATTCTCCACGCTGGAAACAGTCTCCTACCCTAACAAAGAGTTTATAACTCAAATAATTGGCCGGGATCGTGAGCAAGCAGCGCAAAAAGGGTCAGGCTGTATTATCTTACTTTGATGACAAAGGAGATCAAAACATACAACCAGAAGAAGACAATGAAGCCAAAGCTCCTACATTCAAAGCCTCTAAGAAAAATATGAATTGGTCCCAGGCCATGGAAGAGCTCGAAAAGGATTTTGAGAAGCAAGTAAGAGAAGTAGAGGAAAAACTGAGAGTGATGTTAAAAGAGACCCAAAAAAATACTGAAGAAAATAACACCTTAAAAAATAGCCTAACCCAAATGGCAAAAGAGGTCCAAAAAGTCAATGAGGAGAAGAATGCCCTTAAAAGCAAACTTAGTCAAATGGAAAAGGAAGTCCAAAAGCTTACTGAAGAAAATACTTCCTTAAAAATTAGAATGGAGAAATTGGAAGATAGGGACAATTTGAGAAATCAAGGCATCGTAACACTAATCAAAAGGAATGAAAAATAGAAGAGGTGAAATATCTCATTGGAAAAACAACTGACCTGGAAAATAGATCCAGGAGAGAGAACTTAAAAATTATTAGACTATCTGAAAGTAATGATCAAAAAAAGAGCCTAGACATCATCTTTCAAGAAATTATCAAGGAAAATTGCCCTGATATTTTAGAACCAGAGGGCAAAATAGAAACGGAAAGAATCCACTGATCACCTCCTGAAAGAGATCCCCAAAGGAAAACTCCTAGGAATGTTGTAGCCAAATTCCAGAATTCCCAGGTCAAGGAGAAGATATTGCAAGCAGCCAGAAGGAAACAATTCAAGTATTGTGGAAACACAATCAGCATAACACAAGATTTAGCAGCTTCTACATTAAGGGTCCAAAGGGCATGGAGTATGATATTCCGGAAGGCAAAGGAATTAGGACTACAACCTAGAATCACCTACCCAGCAAAACTGAGTATAATCTTGCAGGGTAAAAAATGGTCATTCAATGAAATAGAGGACTTTCAAGCATTCCTGTGGAAAAGACCAGAGCTGAATAGAAAATTTGACCTTCAAATACAAGACTCAAGTGAAACCTGGAAGAGGTAAACAGGAAAGAGAAATCATAAGAGACTTATTAAGGTTGAACTGTTTACATTCTTGCATGGAAAGATGATATTTGTAACTCATGAGTCCTTTGTCAATATTAGGGTAGTGAGAGGGAAAAAATTATGTTTGTATAGATAGATAGATAGAGGACACAGGGTGAGTTGAAGATGAAGGGATATCTGGAAAATAAAATTAAGGGGTGGGAGAAGATTATACTGGGAGAAGGAGAAAGGGAGAAGTGGAATGAAGTAAAATATCTCACATGAAACAGACAAGAAAAGGCTTTTACAGTGGAGGGGAAATGGGGGAAGGTGAGAGGGAATGAGTGAATCTTACTCTCAAAGGATTTGGTTCAAGAAGGTGAGAGGGAATGAGTGAATCTTATTCTCAAAGGATTTGGTTCAAGGAGGGAATAACATACACACTCAATTGGGTATGGAAATCTATCTTACTCTACAGGAAAATAAAGGGGGAAGGGGACAAACGAGCAGGGGGTTGATAGCGGGGAGGGCAGATTGAGGGAGGGGGTAATCAAAAGCAAACACTTCTGAGGAGGGACAGGGTCAAAAGAGAGAATAGAATAAATGGGGGGTAAGATAGGATGAAGGGAAATATACTTCGTTTTTCACAACAGGACTACTATGGAAGTGTTTTGCATCACTACACATCTATAATCTGTATGGAGATGCTTGCCTTTTCAATGAGGGTGGGTGCGGAGGAAAGAAGGGAGAAAATTTATAACTCAATGTTTTAAAAACACTTGTTAAAAAAAAAACAAATGACACAAAGCTAAGAGGGATACTGAAAACACTGGATATCAAAGTTAGGATCCAAACAGATCTTGACGGTATACAAACTTTGGTTATATCTGGGGATATTAGAAGATTGGGAGATCAGTGTTAGAATATGAATGATATGGCTGACAAAAAATACTATCATCTTTGCTTCCAGGAATAAGAGAAGATAACCCTACTGAACTCTACTCTCTTCACATTGTATATGAAATATTGTATTCAATTCTAGACACTAAACTTTAGAGAGGACATTAATAAAGTGGGACCAAAGGAATGTAATCAGAACTGTGCATGTATTAAAATGTATAAATGAATACAAATGAAAATGTATGTCTTATGTGAGCCTATACATATGTGTGACACGTGTCACAAATAAATATCACTTTTGAATGTAAAAAAAAGAATGAGCAAAGATCAAAATCAACACCAAATTAGAAGAATAAAATCGGAAAATGTGTCATACAACTGTGATATACAATTAAAATAACTCCAATCTAACCTATTAAAACTAACTGCTGAAGCTTTAAAATAACATATGATAAAAGAACACTGAAACCAGCTATCTCTCACCATTAGGTAAGGAATGTAAAATCAATCTATATAACCAAGAGGACGATACCAAAAGAGCCTAGATCAGTCAGTAAACATTTAATCTACTTACCAAACAGAAGAGCTACATGAGCCAAGGACAACACTGCTTTAGAACATAAATTCATTTATGAAATGCTATGAAGGATAGTTGAGAATTATGAGCAGTATTACTTCATAAAATATCAAAGAGTGAAGGGGAAAAACAAGTTTTCAGAAAACTAGGAGAAAGAGCCAACTAAGCAAAATCATTCTGAGTGCACAAAAGGATGAAAATTAAACAGAAGAAAAATATTTATAAAAATTGCTACCACACTTTTCTCCACTAATGACAGTATAGCCATAACACTTGGGCTCTAACATCACGGAAAGAAGGAAGGAAGGAAGTTAGGAAGGAAGGAAGGAAGGAAGGAAGGAAGGAAGGAAGGAAGGAAGG
>NW_020954557.1:36209531-36373341 GCF_900497805.2 Vombatus ursinus | reverse complement strand
AGGAAGGAAGGAAGGAAGGAAGGAAGGAAGGAAGGAAGGAAGGAAGGAAGGAGGAAAGGGAAAGAGGGAAGGAAGGAAAGGGAAAGAAGAAAGGAGAAAAAAATGGGAAAAGGAGTTTTACTAAGCTAAGTATATTCAGAGGAAGTCCTGCTGGAAGTGACACAATTTTGAGATTGTTAAGGACTGTCCCTCAAGATATCTGAAAAGGGGGACTATACCAAACATCTAGGGGAAAAAAAATCATAAAGGGGAGAAAATATCTAAACTCACTGATCTATATGCCTGTTTTCTTATATTTATGAAAATTTAATAAAACTAGTCCAATACCACATTGAGGACATTCTTAATAAAAATATGAAACGAGAACACATAGGCTTTGTTAAATAATGTCACAAAACTGAATGAAAGGTAAAGGGAATACAAGATTACAATAATTATTGTTGATTATAAAAAAGCATTTGAGTCAATAGAGCAAAACATCACATAAAGGTTGTCTTCCAATAATGTCCCCATACCTAGCCAAAAAAAAAAAAGACACCTTGAAATATGTAACAAAAATGATAATTTTATTCAATGACACTGATTTTTAGAAACAAAGTATAAAACAAGGAAACATGATCACCAAAGTGAATGTACAGCTATCATAAAAGATAATTAGCAAAGAATCTAATAGAAGTTTGGCCTATATCCATACGGGAAAAAACCAAGTAGATAAAGAGGGCCTCGTGTCCAGACTATGATATGCAGTTAGATTAATAATCTGTGCAACTGTTCTACATTTTGGAGAGATAATGGTATTTGATGATGGTAGAAATCATTTGAGCCCATAAGTAAATGGGAACAGCTCAGTGGGCTGGATAGCACTAGAAAACTATCCAGTGCTTTTTGGGTAACTGAGTTTCTACTTATGGGTGGGAAAAGATCCCCAAAATTTATAATCTTTATGGTAATAAACATATTGCAAGTTATATAACAATAAAATATTCAAAGAATAGTTTAAGATGCTATAGGAGACTCACTAAATTTCACAGATACAATTAATTTGTCAGATGAATTGTACATTCATTCTTTAAGTACCAAGAGGAGGAAGAGTTCATTTCAGACTGAGAGATCAGAAAAGCTGTGATGTCAATTGGGTAGTAAGCATGAAAAAAATCATGACATTGGGAAAATATAGGATTGCAGGACATGATTTCTTCACTAGAAAAAAGATATTGTCCTTTTTCTCTTTGTATCCCCAGTATGTAGCATAGCACTTTTACTATGTGACCAGCTTCCTCTTCTTGGTCTCACTAATGACGTGCTTTATAGCAATTCTGGTTGTTGTGTGGTAGCAATTTTTACAAATATTTTTCATTTTTCTTGTTTAATTTTCATCTTTATATGCATAAAATCACCAAGTGATTTTGCTTAGTTGGCTCTTTCCCCTAGTTTTCTGTAAACTTGTTTTTCCCTTTACTGTTATATGTGTGTGTGTATGTATACACACACATATAAACATTCTATGTATATATACATATATAATATTATTTATATATATACAAAGTAAGACATTATGTTTGATGCTGGATATACAGATTAAAAAATGACAACACTTTATGCCCTCAAAGAGCTTACACTCTAAGTAAGACTAGAAATTGTGGAAAAGGTGGAGGCCGGCATCGTAAGCACAGTTTCCTTGCCTGGGAGTTCCCTTTGCCAATGAAACCACAAGTTTGGTCCCTATCCCTAACCCTTTACAATAAACAAAGTACTTTACATACATTACTTCCTGCAATCCTCTTAACAACTCTGTGAGGTAGGTGTACTAAATATTGTTATCCCCATTTAACATAAGAGGTAACTAATTGAGGCGGCAGCAGGATGTAGTTAAAAGAACTCTGTTTCAAGAAAAGCCTGAACTGGAATTAAGGTTCAATTTACCATTTGTGTGATCTTGGTAAAGTGACCTAATAACTCTCTAGCTCTCAAGCTCCTCATTTATAAAATGAGGGAGTTGGAATAAAGGATCTACTAATTTCTTTCTGTTCCAATGTAGTTCCAGTAATCTACAGGCATCACAATATGGCAGGAAGAACACTGGATTACACTCAGGAAAACTTGAGCTGGAGTTCCACCTTATACTCCTGTAGGCTATGTTACTCCTGGCAAATTGTTTCACTTTTCTAAGCCTCAGTTTCCTTATTTGTAAGAGGGAGGTAATAATAGCACCTACCTCACAGGAACCTCATGCAGGAACAAATGAGATAACACATGTAAGTGCTTTATAATCCCTAAAATGCTGTATAAACGTGAGCTGTTACTATCCTCTCATAATCTGCCCACGATTATACATGTAGAAAGAGTACTGGACCTGAATTCCAATACCAGCTCTTCCAATCCCAGTTACTTACCATGGGTAAGTAACAACCTTGCTTAGCCTTGGTTTTCTCTTTTACAAAATTGGGATACCTACCACACTCAATTACCATGAGGATCAAAGGATATAATTTATAAAGAGCTTTGTAAATAATAAACCAGTATGTAAATGCAAGCTGCGATTATTATTATTATCCCTGGGATATGGATCTGGCCACAGAACAGGCATAGAAGATAAAGAACCTTAGAAAAGCACTGAGAGTCTAAGTGCAAGCCCAGGGTTCTTCCCTATGGAAAACAAGATGACAAAGGATAAATCAAGGTAAATCTTTGAGTTGCATGCAAAAATTAAGAAAAAGCTAAATCAGATATTAGATCATGGAATAGACTACGAAGCAAATATCTGACTTCTGAGGTCATCTGCAACATCTATTTGCATCAGGGTCTGTTGCCAACCCTACTTCCTTCCCTGGCACTGACAACACAGTTAACAAGTGCTAGAACCAGGAGCCAAATGCAGGTCCTATGACTCCAAATCCAGTGTTTTTTCTACTGTACCACTTTATGTCTTGTGACCCTTCCTCTGTGATCAGTTTACCAATATGATGATGCTTTACGATTGGATAGTGGTTACAGAGAATTGCACTCTGAAAAAGTAAACGATGAAACTTGTCTCTAAAGATCTATACGAGGGGCTAGGTAAGCAAATGTTATTATTTGTATTACTGAACTTGTTTGTATTGCTCTGAAAGCACCCTGAAGTTCATTCATATACAGAGTGTCCTAAAAGTGTTAGCAATGCTTTAAGCTTTAGTGATTTTAATAACTTAAAACTACATTCAGATTTTTGGAACAACCTGTATTTTATTTCCACCAACAATAAGTATGGTAAGTTTGTCAAGGTGGGGGTTAAGGATAACTATGCTTTCAAACTCCCTAGTATTCCCTAATGTTCTTAATGCAGTGCTGCTGGACTAAGTTAGGAAACCAGAGATCTGGTACTGAAACTAGAGAATTAAGAAGAATAATTTCTGCTCTACCTTACTCACAAAATAATTATAAAATCAAAATTATATAATAAATGTAAAATTACTCTAAAAGTAAGATGTACTACTTTTTAAAAAATCAAAGCATGAAAACAGTAGTTCTTTCTTTTGTTTTTCATGGTTGAGACTAATTTTTTGAAAATAACTAAATCTTCCATTGACCAGCAAATGAAATCTCCATTCGAGTTCTTATCATGTGGTTCAATGTTGTAGTTCAAACTGCCTTTAACAAAAGTCCTTTCAGTATATTACTTCAGTAAATTAATTTCTTATAAAGAAAAAGACAAAACGAATAGTTTTCTCTGTAAGGAACAGCATTACTGAAAGGTTCCAAAGCAATATATTCAAGTCCACATTTTTTCACTTATTTGCTTTTCAAATTCCTTACCTAACCCTTTACACATTCCCTTATTTTCCTTTGTTGTAACTTTTTTGAAAATTTACATCAAGATTGTACCCAGGCTGTCAATTAACTCCATGACAATATATTTTTCACAAGAGAGAAAGTTACAAAAAACATATAGTTACAAAGAGAGTGAACCATCCTTCTATGATCTCTTTCAGCTTTAACATTCTCAGGGTGAGTCTACAGAATAAGTTATGTATGCTACTGTATTCAGCATTCAATTACTGTTCTTCCTACTCAGTCCAAAAGCAGTAACATAAATCTAATCAAGGATGCTACTCCTGCTCCAAGCTTCAGAGATGGGTAGGAATAATGAGCAGAAACAGCAATACACAAGAGTTTATTATAAAAATAATAACACGGTCTTAATGTTCAGGAAAGGCAAAAACATGTCAAATTTCCACCAGTTTATAACAAAATCAAACCTCTCATTTGATGTCACAGATTTCTTTTGTCATCCAGTTGAAGCTATTCCAAGCACAAATATTACTGAACTTTTACAAGTAGTTTTTTAATCTTCTAAAACTATTATCATACACTCATTCCTATTAAAAACACTAGAGAGCATAGGAACAAATGGTGTCTTCCTTAAAATGATAGGCAGCATCTACCTAAAACCTTCAGCAAGCATTATATGTAATGGGATAAGCTAGAAGTATTTCCAATAAGATCAGGGGTGAAACAAGGATGTCCATTATCACCACTGTTGTTCAATATCATTCTAGAAATGTTAGCTTTAGCAATAAGAAAAGAACAAGAAATTGAAGGTATTAGAATAGGCAAAGAAGAAACAAAGCTATCACTCTTTGCAGATGATATGATGATATACTTAGAGAATCCTAGAGAATCAAGTAAAAAATTATTTGAAATAACAAACAACTTTAGTAAAGTTGCAGGATATAAAATAAACCCACATAAATCATTGGCATTTCTATGTATTACCAACAAAGCCCAACAGCAAGAGACAGAAAGAAAAATTCCATTTAAAGTCATTGTAGACATCATAAAATACTTAGGAGTCCACTTGATAAAACAAACCCAGGAACTATTGTAATTGTAACACAATTACAAAACACTTTTCACACAAATAAAGTAAGATCTAAATAATTGGAAAAACATAAGTTGCTCAGGGGTAGGCCGAACTAATATAATAACAATGACAATTCTACCTAAATTAATTTACTTATTCAGTGCCATACCAATCAAACTACCAAAAATTATTTTACAGAGCTAGAAAAAATAATAAGATTCATTTGGAAGAACAAAAGGTCCAGAATATCAAGGGAATTAATGAAAAGAAATTCAAAGAAAGGTGGCTTAGCAATACCAGATCTTAAACTGTATCATAAAGCAGCAATCATCAAAACTACTTGGTACTGGCTAAGAAACAGAGTGGTGGATCAATGGAATAGATGAGGTATACAAGACAAAGTATTCAATGATTATAGTAATCTACTGTTTTATAAACCCAAAGACTCCAGCTTCTTAGATAAGAACTCACTATTTGACAAAAACTGCTGGGAAAACTGAAAAAGAGTATGGCAGAAACTAGGAATAGACCAAAATCTCATACCATATATCAAAATAAAGTCAAAATGGGTTTGTGATTTAGATATAAAGGCTGATACTATAAGCAAACTGGGAGAGCAAGGAATAGTTTACCTGTCAGATTTATGGAGAAAAGAAGAATCTATGACCAAACAAGAGATAGAGAACATTATGAAATGCAAAATGGATAATTTTGATTATATTAAATTGAAAAGTTTTTATACAAACAAAGCCAACGCAACCAAGATTAGGAGGGAAGCAGAAAACTGGGAAAGAATTTTTACAACCAGTCTCTCTGATAAGGGCCTCATTTCTAAAATATATAGAGAACTAAGTCAAATTTATAAGGATACAAGTTATTTCCCAATCAATAAATGGTCAAAGGATATGAACAGGCAATTTTCAGAGGAAAAAATTAAAGCTATCTATAGTCATATGAAAAAATGCTCTAAATCACTACTGAATAGAGAAATGCAAATCAAAACAACTCTGAGGTACCACATCACACCTATCAGATTGGCTAACATGACAAAACAGGAAAATAATAAATGTTGGAGAAGATGTGGGAAAATTGGAACATTAATCCATTATTGGTGGAGTTGTGAACTGATCTAACCATTTTGGAGAGCAATTTGGAACTATGCCCAAAGGGCTATAACAATGTGCACACCCTTTGACCCAGCAATACCACTTCTAGGGCTGTATCACAAAGAGATCACAAAAATGGGAAAAGGACCCACATGTACAAAAATATTTATAACAGCTCTTTCTGTGGTGGCAAAGAATTAGAAATTAAGGGGATGCCCATCAATTGGGCAATGGTTGAACAAGTTGTGGTATATGAACATAATGGAATGTTATCATGCTAAAAGAAATTGAGCAAGCAGACTTCAGAAAAACCTGGAAAGACTTCTATGGACTGATACAGATGAAGTGAGCAGACCTAGGAGAATGTTGTACACAATAACAGCCACATTGTGAGATGACTAACTTTGATAGACTTAGCTCTTCTCGGCAATGCAAGGATCTAAGACGTTTCCAAAAGTCTCATGATGGAAAATATTATCCACATCCAGAGAAAGAACTATGGAGTTTGAACGCAGATTGAAGCATACATACTATTTCCTCTTTTTTTTCCTTCTGTTTTGTTCTGTTTCTTCTTTCTTGTAGTTCCTCTATTGGTTCTAATTCTTCTTTACAACATAAATAATGTGAAAATGTTTAATAGGAATGTATATGTAGAGCCTATATCAGACTGTATGCTGTCTTGGAGAGGAAGGAGGAGAAAATTTAAAACTCAAAAGCTTATGGAAGTAAATGCTGAAAACTAAAAATAAATTAATTAAAAAAACTATTATCATTATCATTAAAAGGAAAGCACACAAATTTAGGAGTTAAGAAACATGGGTTCTATCTAGTTCTAGACTTACCATCAAAATGCGATGTAGCCTTGAATTAACTATTTTGGGCCAAAGTTTTTCAGAATCTAAAAGAATCAATCTATAGGATTTATAAAGTGCCTATAATGTGCCAGGCCCCTACTAAATATACAATAACAAACCCAAATAGTCCTATCTTCAAGAAGTTCACATTTTATTGGTGGAGACAAAATACAACACACATACAAAGCAAACTAAAAAGCAACTTTGGATGGAGAAGCACTAGTTGACAGGGTAACCAGTAAAAGGCTCCTATGGAAGGTGACGTGAGCTGAGTCCTGAAGGAAACCAATGATTCCAAGAGACAGAGGAGGGAAAGGAGAACATTAAAGGCATAGGAAACAACCAATGCAAAGGCAGAGACAGGAGATGAAGTGTATATAAGCAACGGTTGGACTATAGAATGCTGGAAGGGGAATAGTGTGTAAAAAGTCTAGAAAGGCAGAAAGGGGTTAGATTATGAAAAGCTTTACCAGACAGAGGGGTATATATTTGATTTCAGAGATCAAAAGGATCCACTGGAGTTTACTGAATAGGTAAATTACATGGTCAGATTTGTACTTTAGGAAAATCACTGACAGTTATTTGGAGGATGTGTACTGGAGATGAGAGAAATTTGAGGCAGGACAAACAAATGGGATGTTATTTGAATTTGAAGTGAGGAGGGCCTGAACTACCATGGTGATAAATGATAACAAATAATAACAAATGATAACAAATTTGTGTCATACTTAATGTAGCTTTACAATAAAATTTCAGAATCATTTAATCATTGAATCTTAAAGTTATAGGTATCTCAAAAAACTTCTGGTCCAACCTGTTTATCTGAACATAAACTCTTTGCTATGTTATGGTTAAGAAGAAGCATCCAATTGAAAAAGTCCAATAAAGGTGAATCACTTCCTCAGGCAACTTATTTCACTTTTAAAAATGACAGAAGGTTTTGACTTACACGTACAGTGGCAAAGAAACAGGGGCTCTACCCCTTCCCTCTAGTTACTCTATCTTTAAAATAATTTCTGGGGGCAGCTAGGTGGCGGCAGTGGATAGACACTGGCCCTGGATTCAGGAGGACCTGAGTTCAAATTCAGCCTCACACATAACAACACTTACTAGTTGTGTGACTCTGGGCAAATCACTTAACCCCAATTGCCTCACCAAAACAAATAAATAAATAAATATAAATAATCTCTGTTTCAGTATAAACAAGAAGGGATATCTCCCTTCAATATCAGTTCTTTTGCAAGGCCAATTCACAGAGATATTTGGTTCAAAGCCCCCAGAGAATAACACAGATGAATAAATTGCTCTTTTCCCTCTTTAAACACAGAAGACTGCCCTTCCAATTCTTAATATTCTACATATTTTTGGTAATTTACTCCAAAGGAGAGCATTTATGTGAATGACTAAAGAACATTTTCATCTAAATCTGCCTCTCTTCACTTTCCATCCCTTCTATTCTTTAAGGAAAAACTGCACTGAGTTGCCATAAAAAGAAATAGCTGTCCTTGTTAATGAAGGAAGACAATAACACAAATTTTTTTATGTGTTAGAAACAGGAAATTTGAGAGGACAACCTCTAAGATCCTTTCAATACTTTCAAGCAAAAATGTCTCTTCAAATCCCCTGGCTATCCATAAAAGTACAGTGAATTTCATTACAGCAACCTTAGTGCCAAAACTACTTGGGTTTAACCAAGTCAGGACATATGCAAAAGATAAACAAAGCCCCAAGAAACTGTTTTCTCTGTTTCAATGGAGTCAGTTAAAGTAAGTGATACTCCTGTAAAATAAATAAATAAAAAGATCAGCTTTTGAAACTATCAAAGAAAAAATGAGGACAAATTTCATCTTTATTTAAGGCACCTCAGAGTTTTCACACAAATATAACTAAGAGCAACTAAGATCTGACTCTAAGAAATGTGTACTCTTTTGAGGTTGGTATGGCTTTATTAGAAAAAAACAAACTGTTTTCTCCAAGGAAAGTAAAAATAAATACTCTCCATGCATTAAAATACTGATGTTATGCTCCAAAACCAAAAGGAAAGAAATTAAGAACAGAAATCAGGTGTAGTGTAAACAGCACTTAATTGGAGTCAAGATTCACAACTGAGTTCTGGCTATGCTCCTAACCTAGCTTTATGACCTTAAACAAGAGAACTAGCTTTGCCATTTACTTAGCTGTGTAACCACGGGCAAGTAACTTTTTCTCCCTGAGTCTCAGTTTCCTCACTTATAAAATGGGGGTGATTCTGCTTAGATTACTCCCCTAGGACACTATAAAGATCTGTACAAAATACAGAATCATGGGATTTTAAAGCTAGAAGGAACCTCAGTGGTCACCTAGCCTAACCCATATCCAAAAGGAATTCACATTATAACACACCCTATAAGTGCTCATCCAGCCTCTGCTTGAACACCTCCAAAAAGAGGGAACTCTTCACCTCTAAAGGCAGCCAATTCCTCATAGAAAGCCCTAATTGGTAGGAAGTTTTTGTTCATTTTTTCCCCTGAGTTCAAGAAAATGTGTCTAAATTTGTCTCTCTGCAACTTACACCCACTGATTCTGGTTCTACTCTATGGTGAAGGAGAACAATTATAATCCCTCCTCCACATGAGAACCCTTCAAATACTTGAAGACAGCCACCATATCTTCTCTTCTCTAAGCAAAATATGATTCTCCTATGACAGAGAATCAAGTCTATCCTTCATTATTGTGGTTACCTTCAGCTTAACAATTATCTTCTTAAACCATGATGAAGAGAACCAAATACACTTTTCTAGCAGATGAGTTCTGATGATGGCAGAATTCGACAAAACTATCAGTTGCCTATTCCTGGAAACTATGCCTCTTAATGCAGTTCAAGACTGCATTAGATTTTTTGAGCTTATAGTCTACAAAAAAAAAAAAATAACCAAAAAAAAACCCCTATCTCTTTCAGAACAAGTACTGTCTGTCTAAACAATCCTCCTCCATTTTATATTTGTAAAGCTAATCTGATTCAAACAATGCTTTAGTCTTCTGGACTCTAACTTTGTCATCTAGTGTGTTAGCTATTCTTCCCAGTTTCATGTCAGTTGCAAATGTAATTTGGCGGGGGGGGGGGGGGGGGGCATCTATGCCTTTATTAAGTCACTGATAAAAATGCAAGTCATTGATTAAAAAGTCCAAGCACAGATCTCTAGGGATACTCCACTACAGGGACCACTTGCTACACTAACTAATAAACCATTAACAACTAATTTTTGAGTCTGTCCATCCAATTCTGAATCCACTTGATTTTATTATTAGTTAATCCATGTATCTCCATAAGAACAAGTATATACTTTATCAAAAACTTTGCTAAAAACTAGGTAAACTATATTCATAGCATTCCCCTCATCTACTAGTTTAGTAATGCTATCAAAAAAGGAAATGAGGTTAGTCTGGCACGGATCTGTTCTTGATGACACCAATCTAATTCCTTTTAATTAGTTTCCCTTTATAAATGTCTGCCAACCATCTCTATAATGATCAATTCTAGATTTATCCTAGGAGCTAAAGACAAGTTCATTGGCATATATAACTCTCAGACTTTGTTCTCTACCCTTTTTTGAAAATCCAGACATTCTGCTGGTCTCCAATCTTGGACAGCTCCCATTTTTCACGATCTTTCAAATATCACCGTCAGTGGCTCAGCAATTATATCTGCCATTTAAGACTCAAAGATATAATATATCACAACTTGAATTGGTTAACTGGAATTTATCAAGGGCAACTAGGTACACTTTTGCTACCTTCTTAATAATTAATCAAAAGTGGAATAGTGGGAATGTCCTCAGAGCCAGGAAGACTTGGGTTCAAGCCCCACCTCTGACTCATATTGACTGTGTGACTCTGGTGAAGTCACTTAACTTCTCAGTGCTCTAGGCAGCTCTATATGTTGCAGAGAAGGTTCCAACCTGCTTTAATAATGTGAGTTTCCTCATCTAGGAGTTCCTTATATCAATGAAATCACAGGCTTTATCCCTGTGGCTGTCCCTTTCCTATCCTGGGTTATCAACTCCTTGATAGGAATTTTTGTTCTGACATTTCCAGTGCAAAGACTATCCTCCCTAAAAGAGAAAACAGAAGCAAATTCAGAATTGAACAACAGTTCCACAACTACACTTTGCCACCACCCATCCCCTCAAGTCCTAGCTATCACCTAGATGCATCAGTGTGATCTTGGGTAAACCTCTTGACATGTCTCAGTTTCAGTTTCTGTATCTATAATATAAGAGAGTTGGACCAGATGCCTAAGGTTATTGTTGTTCAGTCATTTTCAGTTATGTCCAACTCTTCATGACCCCATTTGGTAATTTCTTAACAAAGATTCTAGAGTGGCTTGCCGTTTCCTTTTCCAACTCATTTTATAGATGAGGAAATTGAGGCAAACAGGGTTAAGTGACTCATCCAGGGTCACATAGCTATTAAGAGTCTGAGGCCAGATTTGAACTCACGAAAATGAGTCTTCCTGACTCCAGGCCCAGCACTCTATCCACTACACCACTTAGCTGAGTTCACATAAGTCTTCCCAGGTTTTTCTGAAACCATCCTACCTGTCATTTCTTATAGCACAACAGCATTCCATCACAATCACATACCACAACTTGTTTAGCCATTGGTTCCCATCATTTCCAAAAGAATTTCCCCTTGCTGGTTCCTCTACTTTTTAAGGATGAAATTAGCATGAAGACAAGTGAAAAAGTTAGTAACTGCTCTGCTTTCAGCATAAAGAGGTTTCCAGTAGGTTCCTGACTAACTGAAGTCCCTCCTCACCACTATATAACACCTCTGTGCCAGACTCATGATCTCAGGTAGTACATAAACATTTATTAAGTGCCTACTATGTGCCAGGCTCTATGCTAAGCCCTGAAGATACAAAATGAGTCAAAAGACAGTACTTGTCCTCAAGAAGCTTATAATCTAATGACATTTCCCAAATTCATCTATTTCATCTTTACGTTGAGTTAATCTGTAATATACTCCAATGACAAATTACTTGTTTTTTCCACCATCGACCTTTGCTTAAATACTCTACATGCCCTGTCTCTGATTCCTAGATATCCTCACATAATACTTAACATTTAGATAGCTTTACAATTTACAAGATAATTTACATGCATATATACCTGCTTAATATGCAATGCCACTACCCTCCTTTTACCTATTCTTGTTCTTCTGAGTAAGTTATAACCATCCTGAGCCAGTGCCCAATGACGGGTTTTAGCCTGCCAAGTTTGTATGTTTTTGTATATACTTGTTTATTTTGTTTCCTGCATTATAATGTATTCTCCATCAAGGACAAGGACTGCCTTCTTTGTATCCCCCCAGCACCAAGAACAGTGCCTGGAACACAGAAAATGTTGAATAAAAACCTTGTTGATTGATTGATTCCACTTTCTGATACTTACTAGCTTTATGACAATGGCCTAGTCGCTTAACCTCTCTAAGCTGCACTTTCCTCATTTTTAAAAGGGAATAATAGTTATTATAGGATTAGAGGCTCAAATTAATAACAAGATCTAAGACCTAGAACTGGATAATGTATGCACAAGTGCTAGAATTCTAAATAAAAAACACTTATCATTATCATTAGTAATAGTAGTATTGAGAACGCAGTTAAAGGACACACTCAGATTTTCTAAAAGTCAGATGCATGGGGGGAAAAAAACAGTTCATAATTAGACCAGTACCATATATAACAGGTAGGAAGTAGAAGAAATAACAATTAAAACAAGGAATACAGATAAACAGACAAGACAGGACAGAAAAAGAAGAGACTAAGAGTGAGTGATTTTCCAATATTATAGACATTGACCTTTGTACTGGTAGAGTGTAAAATGGTGTGGTCAACTTAACTTAAATTGTAGCCAACTTAAAAACCTATCCAAGCTAAGAAGCAATAAACAGGTAAAAGAAATAATAATTTTTTAAAAATTGCTATAGGAGTTAACAATGTCAGTTTTCTGGAGAAACTATAAAGAACAACTTGAGAAGCTTAAATCTATCAATAGCAGGAAGCATGGAAACCAAGGAAATCATTCCAATGACCTAAAGGATTGTTTTACAGGCATGCCTATTGATTAAATACAAGTTATCCTCCCTATTTAAGATGCTTGGGAAAGAACTTAAGGAATATCTCTAAGCATAGGTTTATTACAAAGGAAGAAAAACTCATCAAAATGTAAGAAATAACCCAGAAGAGAACTGGGAAGTAACAACAATACTAACAACAAGAAGAAGAAAAATAAAAGTTACTATCTACATAGCACTTTAAAATTTGCAAAGTGCTTTCCTTACCTATTATCTCATTGGATCCTCACAAGGACCTAGGGTTTGTTGCTTACTTAAAGTGCCAAGGGCTAAAGGCTGAGGGTAAAAAGAAAGGCAAATAGGGTAGGGGAAAAATACAAAAGTCCTAACATGTCCTAAGAAATATTGATTACATAAAGTACCTTGCTCATAACAACTGTGTCATATTTACAAAAACAGAAATGCATGGCTTCGTATCTTAGGTTAGGTATTTAAATAATCTGTACTTAGTTACCTAAAACATATACCCTATTTTACTATCATTTCCTAAAACTATGCATCTATTTGAGTTTCCTAAAGAAACTGGTATAAATGAGAGAAATGTTATTTACTTTATTACTTAAATTACTAAAACTAAAATTTTCAGTAATATTTCAGAAGTGTCACAAATTATCAACTCATCAAGAAGTAATCAGTAATGTAAAAAGGCTATTTTATATGAAAATAACTCCGCAAATGGGCAGTCTTCCTTACGTCCCTAAAACAAATGTTAAATTAGAGCAGAGCAGTTAATTTCTTCTTCCTTCCTCAGGGAAAGGACTTAAACAGTCACAGAAGCTAATTGGATTTTTGTCCTTGCTCCTCTTTTTTCTCTACCTTCTCTATTATCTGACCTTTTCTCTCCATTTTTTCCTCTCTCTTCCTTGTCCTTCCCTTGTTGCCCTAACCACCTCTATTTATAGAAATTATAAGTACTACTAAGGCTCTGAAATTGGAAATACTTCTAGTTTTAGGTGTCAGATATCTATCTCACTTCTGTCATATGACACTCAAGAGTACCATACTACCAAAGTCTGATACCTACACACTGGTAGGGAATTTTATGCCTTGGACTAGCTGAGAAACTTGATTTCCAATAGCTCAACAGCTACAATGTTCTGGGCAGACGAAAAATATTAATGAAGTCAGACCAGGACTGCATACCCAACATGATCTCCTATAATCTAAACTCTACCTTGCTGGGCAATGGAATTTTCTGAACTATTTAAAAAAAGATAAGACAGTATTATTAATAATAATAATTCATTTGCATAGTACTTTAAGATTTATGAAATTTTTTCTTCAGGTAGCATAGAGAATTAAAATAAATGTCTGAAAAAACAATTCTTAAATTTAATAAATGTTAAGGTAACAAAAAAATTCTATTTCATTTTCAGAAAGTCAGGTAATCCTTTTTACAATATATTTCATTATATAATAAAATCAATAAATCATTTACAGAATGTGCTGGCACATGATGTGCAAATATGAACCCTCTCTCCATACAAACTTTAAAGGGACAAAGTTCAGAGAAGCTCAAACAAGTCTTCTAAAACACTACTTTAAAGGTAACTGAAATAAATCACTTCTGTTCATTTGTTTTTCACACTATCCTACAACTCAAATTACCACTAATTTTAACTATAAGTTACAATAATTAGCTCTAATAAAAAATTGATTAAATAATCATGTCAAATAAACTATAAAACATATATCTTTAATCACTTAATATAAAAATACTCCATATTCCATTACGGAGTAAAAGTCTGTGCACATAACAGGAACTTAAAAACAACTGTTTGGTGATGATGGTTTGATGAAGTAAAATTCATCCATTATAGAAGATATATGAAAATTATCCACTAATGTCATTTCTGACACCAGCTTCAGTCTTCCATTAGTAAAACAGGAGTAAAAAAGGTTGCACTGCCTACCTTCAGATGGTTGTTGTGAGAGTAAAATGAAATTATAAATGTAAAGGACCACATACATAAATGGTAAACTATCAGTATTCCAATCTCAAGTTTATTTTCAAAATAAAGATTTCTTTTCCCATGGAATACTGAAGATTTTAGATACGAATGAAAGAATGAGATTTTATTCTGGAACTTGAGTAATTTGTCCATTTTACATAGGCAGTCAGTCAATAAGCATTTATTAAAAGTTTATTATGTACTAATTACTGTACTAAGCACTAAGATTAAAAAAAAAAGGCCAAAAGAACCATGGTCCCTGCCCTCAAGGTGCTCACAGGCTAGTGGTGGAGACAACATGCAAACAACTATGTACATATAAGATATATAAAGTACAAACAAGAGATTCTCAAAGGGAAAGACCTCTTACTGAAGGTGGGATTTGAGCTGAGTCTATAAAGAAGTCAGAGAAACCAAGAGGCAGAAGTAAGGATGAAGAGCATTCTAGGTTTGGGAGATAACCAGAGAAAAGGTATGGAGTTGGGAGATGGAATGTCATATGTACTCTTTGATTCAGTGACACTGGCCTGCTGGTTGTTGCACAAAAAAGACCCTCCACCTCTTGGCTCCCTGAATTCTCTCTGGCTGCCCTGCCCTGCCTAGAATACTCTCCCTCCTCTGCTCTGACTACTAACCTCCCTGGCTTCCTTTAAGTCTCAGCTAAAATCTCACCTTCCACAGGAAACTTTCCCCAACCCTCTTAATTCCAGTGCCTTCCCTCTGTTAATTACTTCTTCCTTATCCTTTAATAGCTTGATTTGTATATGTTTTCATGTTATCTTCCCCATTAGATTGTAAGCTCCTTGAAAGCAGGAACTATTTTGCTTTTTTGTATGCCCAGTGATTAGAACTGTGCCAAGTACTAGTAGGCACTTAATGAATATTTATTAATTGACTGATATGTGAAGAATAGCAAAAAGGCCAATGTCACTGGATCACAGAGAACATGGAATGGAGTAAAGTATAATAAGACTAAAGGGGCAGAAGAAGCCAGGTTGAAAAGGGTTTTAAAATCCAGAGAGGATTTTTTTTTTTTAATATTTGATCCTGGAGACAATAGGGACACACAGGAGTTTACTCAGTACAGCGAAGACACAGAAAGATCTGCCCTTTTGGAAAATTACTTTGACAGCTTTGAAGTGGGGAAGTCAATGAAAAACCTATAGCGATAGTCCAGACATGAGGTGATAAGGGCATGTATCAGGTTGGTTACTGTGTGAGTGGACAGAAGGGGACATTATACTAGAGATATTGCAAAGGTAGAAATGAAGGGACTCATTAAGACATTGGATATGTGGGAAGAGTGAGAGTAAGGAGCCCAAGATGATACCCAGTCTAGGTAAATAAAGGCAGCTAAGTGGCACAGTGGATAGAGCACCAGGCCTGTGGTCAGGAAGACCTGAGTTCAAACCTGACCTCAGACTTTAGTTGTGTGACCCTGGGGAAGTCACTTAACCCTGTTTGCCTCAGTTTCCTCAACTATAAAATGAGCTGGAGAAGGAAGGAGCAAAACACTCTAGTATCTTTTGCCAAGAAAACCCCAAATGGGGGTCACAAAAAGTCAGACATGAATGAAACAGTTTAACAACTAGGTGAATAAAAGAAAGACAGCATCCTTGACAACAGGGAAGTTTTAAAGTGAAGAGTTTGGGGGAAAGATAATGTTTGAGATGACTACTGGACAGCCAAGTTAAAGGAGGTGAAGCGTATTTATAAGCATTTATTTATACAGCACCTTCTATGTAGCATGCAATATGATAAGTTCTTCAAAAATAATAATAATGATAGCTAACATTAATACAGCATTTACTATGTGCCAGGTACTGTGCTAAATAAACACTTTACAAATATATCATTTTGGTTTTTTTTTAATTTTTTTTAAAAGCCTTCCACATTGTTTTATTAGGCACAGTAGACTAGCTCACTTGGTGGAATGAATATTTGAAATCCTTACTTATAGGATTAAGGTTATTGAAATACCTGAATCATCAAAAGGCAAATTGGAATTCAAAGAAGATGCTTTGACATGCTACAACATTGAAAGAAAAATGGTCAGTGTGCTTTCAGCACACCGCTATGCCAACATGTGCTCTGCTGATACAGAGCATTTATTTTTTATTTTTTTAAATTTATTTATTTTTAGTTTTCAACATTCACTTCCACAAGATTTTGAATTCCAAATTTTCTCCCCATCTCTTCCCTCTCCCCACCGCAAGATGGCATGCATTCTGAATTCTCCTTCCCCTAATCCACCATCCCATCTCTCCCCGCCTTCTCTTATCCCCTTCCCCTTCAATTTTCCTGTAGGGCAGGATAGATTTCTATACCCCATTTCCTATACCTCTTATTTCCCAGTTGCAAGTGAAAACGAATTTTTTTTATCATTTGTTTTTAAAATTTTGGGTTCCAAATTTTCTTCCTTCCTCCCTCCCCAGCCACCCTCACTGAGAAGGCAAGCAACTCGATACAGGTTATACATGTGTAGTCATGCAAAACACTTCCATAGTAGTCATGTTGCGAAAAACTACGTATATTTCCCTTAGTCCTATCCTGCCCCCCCATTTATTCTATTCTCTCTTTTGACCCTGTCTCTCCTTATAAGTGTTTGCTTCTGATTACCTCCTCCCCCAATCTGCCCTCCCCTCTATCATCCCCCTGCTCTCATGTCCCCTTCACCCCCATTTTCCTATACAGTAAGATAGATTTCCATACCCAATTGGGTGTGTATGTTATTCCCTCTTTATGCCAAATCCGGTGAGAATAAAATTCACTCATTCCCTCTCACCTTCATCCATTTCCCCTCCACTATAAAAGGCTTTTCTTGTCTGTTTTATGTGAGATAATTTACCCTGTTCTATCTCTTCCTTTCTCTCAGTATAATCCTCTCTCACCCCTTAATTTTATTCTCCAGATATCACCTCTTCATCTTCAACTCACCCTGTGCCCTCTATTTATCAATCGATCTATCTATCTATATACATACATATAATTTTTTCCCTCCAACTACCCTAATACTGACAAAGGTTTCATGAGTTACAAATATCATCTTTCCATGCAGGAATGTACACAGTTCAACCTTAATAAGTCCCTTATGATTTCTCTTTACTGTTTACCTCTTCATGTTTCTCTTGAGTCTTATATTTGAAAGTCAAATTTTCTATTCAGCTCCAGTCTTTTCATCAAGAATGCTTGAAAGTCCCCTATTTCACTGAATGGCCATTTTTCTCCCTGAAGGATTATACTCAGTTTTGCTGGGTAGGTGATTCTTGCTTGTTGTACTATCTCCTTTGCCCTCTGGAGTATTATATTCCAAGCCCTCCAGTCCTTTAATGGAGAAGCTGCTAAATCTTGTGTTATCCTGATTGTGTCTCTACAATACTTGAATTGTTTCTTTCTGGCTGCTTGCAATATTTTCTCCTTGACCTGGGAACTCTGGAATTTGGCTATAATATTCCTAAGAGTTTTCCTTTGGGGATCTCTTTTAGGAGGTGATCGATGGATTCTTTCAATTTCTATTTTGCCCTCTTGGTTCTAAAATATCAGGGCAGTTTTCCTTGATAATTTCTTGAAAGATGATGTGTAGGCTCTTTTTTTTGATCATGGCTTTCAGACAGTCCAATAATTTTTAAATTCTCTCTCCTGGATCTATTTTCCAGGTCAGCTGTTTTTCCAATGAGATATTTCACATTGTTTTCTATTTTTTTTTCATTCTTTTGGATTTGTTTTACAGTGTCCTGATTTCTCATAAAGTCACTAGCTTCCAATTGCTCCATTCCAATTTTTAAGGAAGTATTTTCTTCAGTAAGCTTTTGGACTTCCTTTTCCATTTGGCCAATTTTGCTTTTTAGGGCATTCTTCTCCTCATTGCCATTTGGGTTAGGCTAATTTTTAAGGTGTTATTTTCTGCAGTATTTTTTGGGGTCTCCTTTAGCAAGCTGTTGACTTGTTTTTCATGATTTTCTTGAATCACTCTCATTTCTCTTCCCAGTTTTTCCTCTACTTCTCTTATTTGTTTCTCAAATTCCTTTTTGAGCTCTTCCATGGCCTGGGACTGATTCATATTTTTCTTGGAGGCTTTGGATGTAGGAGCTTTGACTTTGTTGTCTTCTTCTGGTTGTATGTTTTGATTTTCTTTGTTACCAAAGAAAGATTCTATTGTCTGACATTTTTTGTGCCTTTGTTTGTTCATGATCCCAGCCAATTACTTGAATTATAAATTCTTTATTAAGGTAGGGGTCTGCTTTCAGTGTGGAGAATGTACTGCCCCAAGCTTCAAGGGTTTTGTGCAGCTGTTTTCAAAGATACTTCTAGGGACCTGTAAATTTTCAGTTCTTCCGAGGTGGTACAATAAGGGGCGAGGTATTTACTCCTTTCCTGGCCTGTGCTCTGGTCTATGAGTGACATAAGCACTCTTTTCTGCCTTGGAACTGTGGGGAGGATTTCCTCTCCACCCCTACTACAAGCTCCACCATGCCAGCACTCCTCCTTGCCCCAGAACTGCCACCCAGAATTGTGACCCAGATCCAATCACAGGCAAAGCAAGAGAATCCTGCACCAGCAGAGAGATCTCTGCAATCCCCCTCTGATCAGCCACTCAATTCCCCTTCAGTCTGTGGGCCAGAAGCACCAGAAGCAGCTGCTGTCCCTGGCCGAGCTCAGGGACTGGGGCTAGGACCGTGCTTCTCTTTCACCGTGGTCACAGACTTTTCCCACTGACCTTCAAAGATGTCTTTGGCATTCATGGGTTGAGAAGACTGGAAACCACCACAGCTGCCCGCGATTCAGTCCTCTGAGGCCTGCTCCAGCTTCTCTGAGGCCTGTTTTGCCTATGTGCCCGTGCCAAACTGTGCTCCTTTCCCCGCCTGGCATGATATACCTTTCTGATCAACCATCCAGACTGTTTTGGGCTGTAAATTTGTTTCACTCTGTCTTTTTGTGGGTTCTGCTGCTTTAGAATTTGTTTAGAGCCATTTTTTATAGATATTTGGAAGGGTTTGGGGAAAGCTCAAGCAAGTCACTGATTTTACTCTGCCATCTTGGCTGTGCCCCCCAAATATATCATTGTGACCCTCACAACAACCCTGAGCTATTATTATTCCCATTTTACAGATGAAGAAACTGAGACAAAGAGAGGTTAAGTGATTCACCCAGGGTCACATAGCTAGGCTATCTGAGGCTGGATTTGAACTCAGGTCTTCATTGATTCCAGGTCTGGTGCTCTATCCACTGCACCCCCTAGCAGCCTCATCTGAGATGTCCAACAGGCAACTGGTGATATGAGATTGGAGGTCAAGAGAGAAATTAGAGCTGGATGAAGAGATCTGAGAATCATCTGCATACCAATGATAACTGAATGCGTGGGAGACTGGATGAGACTGCCAAGTGAAAAGCTATTGAGGAAGAGAAGAGGACCCTGGATAGAACCTTAAAGGACACCCATGGTCTATGGATGTGACATGGAGGAAGATTCAGCAAAGAAAAATGAGAAGAAGCAGGTCAACAGCAGCAGAAAACCTAGAGAGAGGAGAAAGTATCCAGGAGAAGAGGAAGATTGATAGTGTCAAAGGTTACAGAAAAGTCAGGATAGATGAGGATTAAACAGAATATTGGTGATTAAAAGATAACTGGTAACTTTAGAAAGAGCTTTGTTTGAAAGCCATAATGAAAAAGGTTTAGAAGTGAGAAGACGGCTTTTTCCAATAAATTTTACTGTAAAAGGGAGGAGAGATACAGGACAATTACTACCAAGGACAGATGAATCAGGTGAGAGATTTTTTTTGTTGTTGTTTTTGTTGGGAGCCATGCTATGTTGGTAGGCAACAAGGAAGCAGCCAGGAAAAAGGGAATGAAAGATTAGTGATAGTGGAGATGATATCAAGGACAATGTGCTGGAGAAGACAGGAGGGAATGGAATCACTGGTGTACACAGAGGGGTTTGCCTTGGCAAGAAGGTCCACTTCTTTGTGTGAGACAAGCAGAAAAGGTAATAAGGGAAGACATCTCAGTAAAAGGAGATGGGGAGGTGAGGGGAATAAATTCAACTTAAATAGCCTCAGTTTTTGTTTGTTTTTTTTTTCCAGTAAAGAGCAAGTCAAGCATCTCAGCTCAGAGGATGGGAGTAGGGGATACCATAAGAAGCTTGAGGGTAGCGAGTTGATTAGGGCAGTATAAAACGGTTGCCTTGCTGCAGTGAGGGCCAAATTGAAATTAAGTAACATTAATCTGTAGTGGATCCAGTTAGCATAGTGACATGATTTTTCTCTGGTTCCATTCAGCAGTATGTAAATAGGAACAAACCATGCTAAAGTCCTAAAATCCTTTTGACTAATTTTGAAGGTTAAGTTGCTTTATCATTTTTTTTTTGTATTTGTTTTGTTTTGTTTTTAAGGCAGTTGGAGTTAAGGGACTTGCCCAAGGTCACACAGCTTTAAGTGTCTGAGGCCAAATTTGAACACAGGTGCTCCTGACCAGGGCTGGTGCTCTATCCACTGTGCCACATAGCTGCCCTTTATCATTGTTTTTTTAAGAGATTGAAAAAGTGGGCTTCAAACTTCAGTACCTCAAGATTACCTTTAGAATAAGCACTGATTCAAATGCTTTAAATTTTGTTATTTGTTGGGGGGTTTTTTGAGGGGAGGGAAGGAATGGAGTAGACTAAGGTGGGAAGGGAGACATAAGATTATGACTCTAGATGGATACTGGTAAGAAAAAACAAAAACAAAACAAAAAAACCCCAACCCTTCATGAAATAAATCGGTCAACAAATGATACATTTTAAAACAATGCAATCAAACTGTCAGAGGTTCCTCTCTGCTCTTAACAGCTAAATTGCTGGCTAAGAGTTAGAATGTACAATGGTTTATGTGGTCAAGTTTCATATTACCCAAATCCTCTCCCCAACTTTACTGGTAAAATAAGTTGTAAGAGTAGAGGGAACAAATAAATTGAAAGTAAATATGCTAACTTTCCTTTCTGTTTTTCTTTTACCCAGGCTCAGCTATTTCCTAGAGTCAAAAGAGAAAAAGATAACAGTATATTTATTTTCTGTTTTAATAGGTGGATCTTCATACCCCTTGGTTAGGATGTGAGAAAGAAGTAACTGGTGAAGGAGGATAATATGGCTAGACCTTGAGCTAGAAGACTTAAATTTAAATGGCTGTGTGACCTTGGGAAAGTCACTCACCATCTCTGAATCTGCTTCTCCTCAGCTGTAAAACTGAAATAATATCTGCATTATCTGTTTCAGAGAGTTACTCCAAGGAGCAAATGAAATGAGAAAATAAAATGTTAAATATTATATATACCTTAAAACACTATATAAATCTCCTGTCTTACACATTAAGGATGTGTGCATTTTGACCTGTAGATTCTATCTGCTGTGGTGGAACATAATATCTCTACAAATAAGGTGATGCTACTGATGAAAAATTCAATCCCTTTGGGCCAACATGAAGATTCACCTATCCCAGCTTAGCTCCTCTGAACAATATACACTGTCACCACTGGGCCTGTACCCTGCAGCGTGGTAGAACTTTCCAGAGCTTAGACCCTGCTGTTAAAGTCTTTGAGAATTCTAATCACTTCCAACATCACACTGAAGCACTGGATTAGAATTTAGTGGAAAATAAAAATGTTAGATTTAAAAATAAATAAAAATAAGAAATAAATAAATAAATAAAATTTTAAAAATAAAATGTTCGATTTTAAAAATAAATGAATAGAAAGTCCTGCTGTGCTGCCTCATAGTGGCATGAAGGTGAGACTGAGTTCTCAAAGGCAATGCTAGCCAACCTCAAGAACCAAGCTAGAAAGGCTTCAAGAATGGATTCAAAAACAGTTCTGTTTTTCTAATTTGGCCTTATTATGTCTGCAGAAATTCATCACCAATGGGCTGTCCACCAGGTTATGAATGTTTTTGCTTAGAGCATTTCATTAAACCATCTACTAAAGTATGGAAGGGCTGTAATAAGCAATAAAATATTAGAACCTTGAAGGATGAGAAGTAGATGATGCTTAGAGACTCAATGATATTAATATCACAAACAATTTTACCCTTCAAGTACTTTTTTTAAAACTTAGACATCCTAACAAAAAAAAAAAAAACTAAGACATCCTATTCTTTATCATAAGTACTAAGCTCCACATCAGGTTCATAGTTCCAAAAAAAATTACAAACTCTGTTCTCCCCTTTATTCCAATACTGCTGCCTTTCATTATACCTGAAATGTCCTCCCTCACAACTCTACCAGAGGAAATATTTACCCTTTAAGGACCAGCTCGAATGCTACATCATCCAATTCAGTCTTCCTGATCCCCTCAGTCAGAGATGGTCTCACCCGATTTTAAATTATAGCACATTTTCTGTACTTCCTAGGTACTTTCATACTCTTTTACTATCATTTATTTGTGTACATGTTTTGTTTCCCAATATGAGATTTAAACCTGGGAGCCACCTTTTTATTTCTTATGCCTTGCACATAAAAGCTATTCAATTAATATTTGTTTATGTTTGATGAATTGAATGTCAAGGCAAATATCAGGCAAACATCTCCTTCCCATTAAAATTTATTTGGACTTACAAATTTAAAAAAAATTCTAAATTTTTTTTTGACAAGTTCTCTCTCTATACAAGATAGAGGAAACAGGGATAAACAAATATTCCATATCAAAAAGACTCGAGAATTTTATAGAGTATAAACTCAAAAGGAATTGAGTGTGATACGGCAGCCAAAAAAAGTAAATGTGACCTCAGGCTGTATTGGGAGAAGCATAGTGTTCTGAAGGAGGGAGGTTGCAGTTCTGCCATCCTATGCCCTAGTTAGACTACATCTGGGGCATCATTTTGGGGGGGGGTAAGGCAATCGAGGTTAAATGACTTGCCCAGGGTCACACAGCTAGTAAATGTCAAGTGTTTGGTCTGAGACCGGATTTGAACTCAGGTCCCCTGACTCCAAGGCTGGACCTCTAACCATTGTGCTACCTGCTGCCCCTGATCTGGGGTGTCATTTCCAGGTCTGGATGCAACATTTGGGGAAGGACACTTATAAGTAGAAGCAAAAGAGGATGTCTAGGAAGGAGGAAGGCCTTGAGTTCATATTATATTGGGATTGGCTGAAAGACCTTGGAATATATAGTCTGAGGAAGATCAGGACAGGGGAGGGTGTGGGGAAAGGAGATATGGAAGGAAGGCCATGGGAAATAGATGTCTTAAGTATTTGAAGAGCCGTCATATGGAAGGGTTAACTCATGCTACTTGGTCTCACAAGTTAGAACTGCTGCTGTTCATCCTTCATTTTCGAAGAAGACCAATGAGGATGAAATGGACTTAAGTGAGGCAGAATTGCCACAAAGTCATCAGCCTCACTCTCTTCTCGAGTCACTGAAATTCAGTGGCAGGATAAAAGTTAAGACAACCAGCGATGGCCTGGGATTCATTGAATGACCCTGTCATCTTCAATGTCTGACCAAGGTCTAAGCACTCCACAGCACCTGCTTCAGCTGCCTTTATGTCCAGTTGGAACAAATTATTCTCATTGGTTCATTCCACTGGGGAAGTCTTCACATGCTTAGGGTAGACACAACCCCCCCCCCCAATTCACCAACAGGTTTAAAGCTTGTTGGTTATCCTCAATCTGGTTTTAGCCCATCTGCCAGGATGGTTTACCATGGTGTGGCCACTGTACATGCTACCGCTTGGGTGAAAGGTGAACACCAAAGGTGGATGTGCAGCCCTGAAAAGGGCTCAGCAAGCCCTCACACCAGAGCTGCTAGTCCTCCCTTAACACCCCACATCCCCCAAGTCAGAACTAGTACCAATAGGGTAGAGGTTTCAGAAAGGCAAATTCAGACTTGATGTAAGGGAAAAAACTTTCTAAGAATCAGAATCATCCAAATGGGCTGCTTCAGGAGGTTAGTGAGGTTAGCTTCACTAGAGCTTTTTTAAGCAAAGCTGGATGATTACATATTCAGAATGTTGCAGAAGAAATTCTTGTTCAGGTACTGGTTGGAATAGATGGCCTCCAAGGTCCTTTCTAACACTCAAAGTCTATAATTCTAAAGATTAAGACCTAAATCCAGGTTTCTGAATTCTAAAGGAAAAATGTGAACCAAAATAAAGCAGTACTTTATGAATAATGTACACTTTTGTGAAAAAATCCACAAACCTGAGGAGACACAGAGGTGGTAACCCTGTGGTAACAGACAGGAGGAGGCTCAATAAAGGCAGTTTTACAGCAGTGATCAAATCAAATTGGAAACATAGCATTCTATAGAATCTTCGATATGTTAGGATATCTGCTTCCTTTCCTGACTTTAGAACTTTTTTTTTTCTTTTTTGCCCTTGCATACCAATGTTACCGCACCTTCTGAACCTTAAGTTTTCCTCCTGCATCTGGCCCTTCCTTGTTTGTCAGCTAGTACTACCTGTTCTAACGATGGTACTATTGCTAACTGCTCCTGCCCATACTCAGATGTTCTGCGAACATTGCAGTTCATGGTTTGGAGAGTTCTCAATTATGGCTCCCGGCCTGGCCTTGGCCCTGGCCCAAGTCCTAGCCCCAGCCCTGGAAGGGTCAGAAACACAATAAAGCATCCTTTAGAAGAAAGAGGAAGTGACTGCTATTCTGCATCTGATTCTGACCAAAAGAGATGGTAGGTAAAGTGAAAAGTACAACCTTGGAAGAAAGTGACCTCGTCAACTTAAATTTTCTAACGGCCAAGGAAGGCAATAGCATAGATAATCTGACAAGTACCCTACAACTTTGGAAGAGAAAATTTTTAAAAGATCAGAGAATTTTCATCATACTGCCCATCCCTCTAAGAAATTGAGTAAAGAGGAAAATTATAACAGCAAAATCACAACTAATCCTTTTGAGGAAGAGAAGGAAGAAGCATCTAAAGACAGAGCTTCCAGAGAGTTCTCAGATGACCTCAGATTTTTAAAAGATAATGTACAAAAGAAAGAAGCAAGGGCACGTAACTGAGGGCAAAAACAAAAGTATATTCTAGTCCTACATTAATAGTGACAGGAGACTGAAACATAGAATGACTTAGGCTTACAAAAAAAATCTACAGAAAACAAAAAAGCTTTTGTAGTTAGGTTAGGGGCAAGAAAAATAACAAGGAAGCAGAGTCAGAGATTAAGATAAGCAAACTGCAACAAGGGATAGTTTAATATTACTTTTCATAAATACACATATTTTTACCATCAGAAAATTCAATTCACTTCAAAGCACAAAGGTATTTATTATGTGATAAGTCAAATCAAATGTGTTAAAGGCTCAATGCCTTGATCTGGCTCTACATCGAAGACCTCTTGTAATTCTTGAAGATCTATAATTCTATAAATGAAATATACTTACATAAAAATGGAAAACATTCTTAAGTATCCGGAATAACAATATTTTACTGTGATTTATTTGCAAATCATCATATATTAGAATCATCACATATCACAACATGCATAAGCTAGCTAGAACATTTGTGAAAAACAGAGTAGAATAAAAACCTATGTTTTACCTAAAAACAAACTAAAATGGTATTACAATCTGTAATATTTTAGATTATTACCAGAGTTATTAGAATATTCTTTGAATGGCTTTTAAAAGCTTTTCTTCTCCCAAATCATCAAATAATATCAAAGTATATCAAATGAATTTTTAAAAATTTTGTGCTATTAAACTAAGCAATAAGCCCAAAAAAGGGCCCTTCATCCTGCCTGGCAAGAAAACTGCCTAAGAACCCTGACTAGAAAGACAAGATTTTCCACTGTAGCATAGTGGGGCCACTCACCATTCCCCTACTGCTACAAGTACTTTAGTTTAGGCCAATTTGCCACTGCATCCTTAAGCCATCTATTAGAATAACACACATACACACACACACACACACATTCAAAATATTCAAAAAGATCTATGAATTCATGAGTTTAGATGTTCCACTACTGATGTAGCTTACAATTCATCCATTCCTGCCCATATTCCATGACTTCTGTCATGTTCCATAGTTTGTTCGCCACAGAGGGTCTCTACATCAATATTGCCCACATCTTAAGGTCACCAGCAGAGTACTCAAGACTCTCCACTTGTTTTTCCACACTCCTTCCACCAGACTAGCCCAACCTCTTTTTTTGCTCATACAATCCCCTGATGACATCCTTTACTCAAAGGAATTCAACAGGCATTTGCTAAGTGCCTACTATGTGTACTAGAGATACAAAACCAAAAATCAATAGTCTGTCCTAAAGGAGTTTAAGACTCCTTAGGGAAAATAACATGCATATAGATATGCAAATACTATATGCATACATTAAACACACATACATATATATATATATTAAACACAAAGTATTTGGGGTAGGGGAATGAAGTACAAATAAATAAAGGGATAAGGAAAGGCCTCATGGAGGAGATAACAACTAAGCAGAAGCTTGAATGGCGCTAGAGACTCCAGGTGGAATAGATGAGGAAGGAGAGCATTCTAGCCATAGGGAACACCCACCAAAGTCCTGTGTCTTATATTGTAGCTGACTCACTCCCACTGTGCTTTCCACTCCACTGCTCTCTCTGGGACACTGAATTTCAGTTCTCTAGAGACTGCAGTATTGCATGAGTCACAGCCATACAACACCCATAAAGATAGGTCTTTGCTTCTGGAAGAAGTTTGGAGTCATTAAAGGAGCTTTTTAATTTTCAGAAGGTAATCTAATCCACTCTCGTTTAATTTTGGGTGTAACTCATTGTTCATTTGTACTATATGACCCAGCTATGAGAGATAAACTCTATAAACTGTCCATTTAATTGTATGTCATAATCTAAGCAAGTGGTGTCAAATTCAAATAACATTTAGTACAGTGCCTGAAACTGTGTAGGCTCTTAAGAAATGTTTATTGATTATTGAGTGATAAATAGAAATATATCTCTACTGACCCACATACTGACTTAGAAAACCACAAGTTAACATTATGATGTGTTGTATTTTTATTTTGTTAAATATTTTCCAATTACATTTTAATCTGGTTCACATTCCACAGTTTTGCCAGAATGAGTTTGATACTTCCAATCTAGGTAATATACAGTCTTCTTCCCTGTGGTTTTTATTGTGTGGATGGTTGGAACAAATTCTTATACTTGGGTTTCTGAAGTGCTACAGATCATTAGAAGTAGAAAAATCTTGTTGGGATAACTAGAAACTAGTCATTAATTTTATTTGACTATAATTATACCACTAATTTTCAGGCTACAAAGTTATTTTGCAAATAAATTTTATTCAGCATTAACATGTAGTTCTTCCACTCTACAATTAATATTAAAAAAAATTTCTCTTTGTCCCTTAAAACGAACAGGGTAATATATCATTTACACTACCAACAATGCAGGAAGCTATTCAGATACACAATATCTTTTCGATAAAGAAAACATAAAACTCAAAATTCTAGTGTTTAAAACTATAAATTTTACAACCGTAGAGAAAATCTTTCCAAATGTAAAAGAAATACGGTGATCTAAGATCATGAAATCAGTTAGGAATGTAATTAAAAAGGTCAATTTAGTCCAACCCCTTCATCTTACCAATAAAAACACTGAGACTCAGGTTAAGTAACCTGCTCAATATCAAAGGAAGGTTGTAAATATCAGGAAGGGAGTCAAATCCTATAACCCTGCCATATTCAATCACAGAATCCCAGAGGCAAAAAGAATTTCAATTATCCATTCCTTTGCTTTGCTGTCGAGCCAAAACTAAAACCAAACCATCAAAGACAAGTGATCTAAAGAGATCCTAGGAAAGAAATGACATACTTTTCCTCTGTTGGCTATTTCAGTTTTTAAGGACCATCAAGCACTCCCAATTATGGTATCCTTATTTTTATTCATCTTGACCACTTTATCTGGCTCTCCTCTTATCTCTGTGTTCTTTTCTTTGTCTTCTGCACTAAAGTTACAAAGCCAAGCCTTAAACTCAAGTCTTCTGAGTCTTAAGATTAACACTACACCATTCTTTTGCTACACTCATGCCTTCTGGAAGTCAATCAATAACAATAGCAACTCAAATTTTTACAGGATTTTAAGATTTATAAATCTATATCCCTGTGATGTAGGTAATGCAAATATAACTCTCAGTTTACAGATGAGGAAACTGAGGCACAGAATAGGCTAAGAGGTTGTTGAGGTTCAAATGAGATAAATTATGTAAATTACTATATAAAGTCAGTTATCATTACTATCATCATCATTTTTCCCCTGCAAAAATGTAAAATTATGTACTATTGAAAACGGCAACACTACCCTTTCATTTCCCCATCAGGCACATAACCCTGGGTTCATTTGGTCTTGCTAATTCAGGATAGTCTGGTTTCTCTCTCCCTTTTCCTTTACCTTGTATCCATTTGGACCAAACTCATCACTTTGTTAATAATAACAGGCACTAACAGTTTATAACCCACATGGCATTGTGTTCTGGTAAATAACGAAATTATTTTCAGGGTCATGAGAAAAGTTTATCAGCAGAGACTAGGCAAAATTATAAAGTAAGCAATCTGTCTTTAGCAAACTTCTACCTATTCCAGTCATTCTCCCACTTCTGGGTACATCCTATTCATTTTCGCAAATCATTTATGAGGAACAGGCTAAGCAAAATCCCCTACAGTACTTCACAAATGCCTGCCTTAGCCAAAGTACCCTAAACTCTTCTTTGCCCTTCATCATAAAACTCTACTTCTTTAATAAATTATTTCTATTAGGTAATAGAAAAAAAAAGTTATAATCAGATTAAACCTAAGTATGCTGAGATTTAAGTCATTAAATTTAAACTTTCCTGGGTTGTACAGTATTTGTATTTTTAAAAACTGGTTAAACAAAAGTTATCCTTAACTGGAATAATGTAGGAGAGATACTTTTGAACACAGATTGCTTTTCTTTTGTGAGACAATGAAAACAACATAACCCAATTTATTCTCTACTTTGGCTTTCACCACCAGAAAATTTAGAGCTAAATTTATTGCCCAAAGTGGTGTAATCTTTTCAATTCAATTGCCTGAAAGCATCTACTACTCTCCATTTAATCCCTTATCTTGAAGTACGGTTTAGTCTGTAAATTGCACTAAGTACTTTCAGAAGTAGTAGGGGTTACAACGAACCTTAAATAAAGAAGAAAAAAAGTGAGGCTTTCCTAAGCCTTATTTTAGTTCAGTCTCCCTCATACAGTTCCCACTAAAGTGCCAACCTACTTTGCCCCTTAGTACAGCAATTACTTTTGTGCTCAGCACCAATTTGTCCCTAAGTAGAAGAGGAGAAGCCAAAGTTGTGGCAAAATTGTGAAATGTAGAATAAGCACTCAGCTGGTAGTCTAGAAATATGAGAGTCTCTCTGAGTATGGGTTACCTCATTTGTAGAATGAGGCAGTTAACAGTAGATAAACTCTAAAATGCTTTAATTCTAGTTTTACACATTTGCTTTTGAAACTTACTGATATCCTGATCCATTTTCCCTCTTTCCACTTTACCTTTTTCCATCAGGAGTTCTCTGACTGTTAGCTTTATATCATCTACAGGATCTCATCCTTTATCAACCGAAGTGGAGTGGGGTGACAAAAAGAGGATTGGCTTTGGGCTCAGAAGACCTGGGTTTGTATCTTGGTACCAATACTAAACATATACATGACATGAGGAAAATTTTGTTTCAGCAAACTGTGTATGACAGAGTAAGACATTTTATTACCACCCTTAGGGAACTTTCAATTTTCCCAGCTATCCGCATTGTATGCCTTTTACCTAATTTGGCAAAGAATTGTTTACAAAAAATTGTTACACACCTTGGATAGGTGGTATCACTACATTATCTCTATTTTGCAGATTACAAAGCTAAAGATGAGAAACTGGCAATGACTTGCCCATTGTTACACATCTGCTAAGTGTCAGAGATGGAACTAAAACTCAGACCTTTCCGAGTCCAACACACTTGCCCTGGTGCTCTATACAAGGAAAGAGAGAGATGGTGGGGACAATTTTTTTAAAAGCACCACAGACCTTCTCTTTGAGTCTATAAATATACTATGTCTAATACTAGCCCTCAACAAAAAAGCAACACCATGGACAGAAGGCTGGACTTAGAAGATCCATGACCTGAGGTTCAAACACACTTACTGGCTCTGTGGCTCTGGGCAAGTCATTGATTGGTCAACAACATGTCCCAGGCCAAGCTCACTTGGCCATTGTTTGAGCCCTGATTGGCTCAGAGTGAATATAAATATAAAGGTAAATATAAACAGAAATTTGGTCAGAAACCCTGAGGATCTTTCCCTCCCAGATTGATTTTTTTTTTTTTTTGACTAGGTAAAGATGCCATTCTCGGCCTAGTTTCTTACCTAGCCTTAATCACCAAACAGGTATTGCCTCAGTCAAACTGAGACATGTTAAAGACCTTAGCTTAAAAAGGCCCACTGGGAGCAGCTAAGTGGCTTAGTGGATAGAGCACCGGCCCTGGATTCAGGGGGACCTGAGTTCAAATCCGACCTCAGACACATAACACTTATGAGTTGTGTGACCCTGGGCAAGTCACTTAACTCTATTGCCTAGCCAAAAAAAAAAAAAAGGTCCACTGCATCCAGGGCCTTCTCCAGTTGTCCTGATCTACATCTTGCCACTGGACTGAGCTGGCTGTGGAGGAGCATCATGGTCCTCTTGAAGAATGATGGACAAAACAGCAACAACCCTGGGCAAGTCATAACCTCTCAGCCTGTGTTTCTTCATCTGTAAAGTGTGAATAAAAATAGTACCTATCTCCCAGGGTTGCTGTGAACAGTCAACGAAGTAACATTTCTAAAGCACTCTGTAAACCTCAAAGCACTATATAAATGCTAACTATTATTATTATTAAATGTAAATGTACTTTAGTCTCTTTTCAGGGACCTGGTCAAAAGAAACAGGATCATGCTTGTGCTGGTCTTCTCCCCTTCTGGCCCTAGTTCCTTAACTCTACCTAATCCCTCCCCTCAATTTCTGAATCTAAACGAAGTCTTTTAAGGTCAGGGGATCTAGATTCAGCTTCACTATTAGCCTCTCCTCTGTGCCATTACCTCATACGTAGGACTTCATTCCAAAAGAGTAGGGCTGGGGGGTGGGAGGTGGGGAATGCCCTGTACAATGATCTTGTTTCACTCTTAAAGCACAAAGTCCACAGAGAGTTTTATATTATGGACCATAGTTGCTGCTGCCTCAAACCCTCAGGAGGGAGCTTGGGTCTGGAGGCAGGGGATAGGGGACAGAAGACAAAGAGCTACTCAAGGGGGAAGGGAAAGGAGGAGAACGAAAAGAAAAGGCTAGGGGTTAGAAGCAAAAGTGTAGAGGGTAGTAGGGCTGTAAGTAGAGCAAAGGAAAAGGGTGAGGAGAAATCACTCAATCAAGGTGCAATCATCAAGTGCTTACCTAGGGGACAGGGGACAAAAGAAAAAAATGAAATAATCCTCAGATTATTGTGGGAAGTGGGAGAAACAACTGCTGGAGAATATGTTGCTATGAGGTTAACACCCACAACTACACCAGAGATCCCAAAGCTATCTCTCCTTTAGTTTTTTAGGCCTTTGTGATTTCTTCACCCTTATATAGAGATTTCCATTCTCTGGCCTCTTGCTAACTAATTTTCTTCACTCTTGCTGGGCTAGCTTCTCCCTAACTGAGTTAGTTCAGCCCTCTAGCAAAGGCCCACCTACAGTGGCTCTTTAAGGCCTGGGCCTCCACTCCATGCCTTTACTCCAGATCAGCTCCCCACCAGCTCTCAGGTAAGCTTCTCCTACCCCCCATACCTCCCTACCCTGCCTCATGCACCCCACACTGGCCAAACAAAGTTAACAGCCACAATAAGAACCAAGAGAATGAATCACTCAGTAAGTGATCCAATCACTTGATCTACCTCAGGTCCAACAGGCCACTGGCTGGCTCCACTTGGCTCCCTGTGGGGACAGGGACCTCTCTCTACATATATGTCAAAGATGATCATAGAACAATAGATCTGGAGCTACATGAGACCTCAAAGAACATCTTTTTCATTTTACAAATGAGGAAACAAGGCCCTGTGAGGTTAAATAACATGCCCAAGGTCACACAGGTAATGTAACATGGCATCACGATTAAAGAAAAAGTGCAGTGCAGTATAGAATACTGGACTTGGAGTCAGGAGAAACCTGGACTTGAATCTTACTCTAGAAACTTAGTAGCTATGTAGCTATGGACAAGTCCCTTAACTTCTCTGAGCACTAGGTTCCTCATTTGAAAAATGGGGATAATGGTCCTTATCTCACAAAATGGTTATAGGGATCAAATGAGATAATATACATAAAGCACCATAAAAATCTAAGTTATTATTATCAGTTTATGGAAACACAAGAAAAAAACTGTCAGTACTTTTGCTAATTATAGATACTAGAGAACAAACTGAGAAAAGGAAAGATAAAAAGCTGAATTTGCTGTGCAAAAGTAATATTAATTATAGTCATTTTTGTAAACTGCATTCCACAGTGCCTAACTTCAACCTAGAACAATAATGATCAAGTATATCTAAGGACTATAAACTTAGAATATGATTATCTAGTCCAACCACCTAATTTTACAGATAAAGAAACTGAGCTGGGGCAGCTAGGTGGTGCATTAGATAGAGCTCTGGCCTTGGAGTCAGGAGGACCTGAATTCATATCTGGTCTCAGACACTTGA
Source organism: Vombatus ursinus (assembly GCF_900497805.2). Lineage (NCBI taxonomy): Eukaryota > Metazoa > Chordata > Mammalia > Diprotodontia > Vombatidae > Vombatus > Vombatus ursinus. Next base: position 36,339,774 of record NW_020954557.1, on the reverse strand, counting down.
CACTTACTAGCTGCATGACCCTGGGCAAGTCACTTAACCCCAACTGCCTCACCAAAAAAAAAAAAAAAAAGAAAAAAGAAAATGGAAAAGAAACTGAGCTCCAGAGAATTTAAGTTAACTTACCTAAAGTCACACAGATGACCCAAGCATGGTTGGTATCTGAACCAAGGCCTTCTGACTCCACATATACTCCATATACACTTCTAACTCCACTACACTATGATGACCCTTCATTAAATAGGTAAGTTTAATTTTGTGTTCAGTTTTCATTAATTACAATAGTAAACTCCATGCACGTTCTGAGTCTCCAATATGTTGTTCATTTAGCATGGTTGTCTGCCAACAACTTTAAAAAATTACACTAACAGCCTCCCAGATTATAGTGGGCTTTGATTATCAAATTAAGGATTTTGTATTTTATCCAAAAAACAATAGGGAGCTATTGATGATTTTTTAGTATGAAGGTGACATGGACAGATCTGTTTTAACAATATCAATATGGCAGTTTTGCGGAGGACTAATTAAGAGAGGGGACAAGAGTAGAAGCAGAAAGACTAATTGGGAGGCTATGGCAACAGTCCAAATGAAAATTGGTGAGGGCCTAAAGTAGGATGGAAGAGAGAAGGGAAGAGATTAGGGAGACATTAGTGGTAGAATCAATAAAACTTGGCAAATAATTGTGGGTTGAGGGTGGGAAAAAGTCAAGAATAGAAACTTGGGTGACTGGAAAGACGGTCATGATGTCAACATATATGGAGAGGTTGACAGAAAGGATGGGTTTTGGAAAACAGTGCAATTCTGCTTTGGATATGTTGAGTTTGAAATGTCTAGCCTAGCAGGCAGTTTGTATTTTGTAACTGGAAGTGAGGAAAGAGATTAGGGCTAGATATATAAAGTTATCTGCAAAGATAAGAATATCTAGAGACAGGATAAAGACCTGGACAAAGTCTTAGGATAGGTCCATACTTAGTGGTCAGGAGGGAGGAGGCTGTTCTTCTTACACTCAAGGTTCCTTTCAGACTGGCCTACTTGTTGTTTCCCATACACTGTCATTTCATCTCCCACGTCTATACCCTTGGACAGGCCATCCCTCCAAGCCTAGAATGGTCTCCTTCCATACCTCCCCTTCTTGGAACCTCTACTACCTGGAGATAAGTGTCATGTCCTATACGTCTTTCTTGATGTTTCCAGTTGTTGGGTGTTCTCTACTTCTCAAAAATAAAAACAAATGAACAGAAAGCACACAACAAAAGGGCTTTTTATTCTGTACATCTTTTGTAATTATGTATCTATGTACATCCCTTTCCCTTCCCCATCAGTAGAAAGTACTTACCTTGAAGTTAGAAATTGTTTCCTTTTTGCTTTTAGATCCACAGTAACAAGCATATCTCTAGCATATGGTAGCTGTTCAATAAAAGCTTTTCAAATAGAATTCACTGCATTTAAGAAGTGAAGGACTTAGCATCCTACTTCTGAAAGGGGATAACACCTCTTCCTGGTTTCCCTGCTTATCTTGCTTGCTTCCCTGGTCTTATATGGTACCAAGGAAAAGAAAAAGAACACTGGATTTGGCCCTGGGCCCAAATCCCACTTCTGTCAGTTACTACATCTGTGATCTTGAGCAAGTCACTTATCTTCTACTGTCCTCAGTTAACTCATCTGCAAAATGAGCAGGTTGGTCTAGATGGCCTTCCAACTCTAAATCTATGACCCTATCTTATTATATCTGTTTGCTAAAACATTTTTCATCTCATCACAATTCAAAGGCCTACAACAATGATTTTCTACTGAATAGTATCAAATCTATTATTCAAGGTCCACCTCCACTATTTCCCCCCCACTTCAGGTTCTCTCTCATCACCTCAATTTCACCAATATCTTATCTTTTAGCCCTAATCTTCAGAGATACAAAGAACATGAATTGGAAGTAGAAAGGACTAAAGAATATGAGCAGAAGCAAGGATGCAAAATTTAGCAAGTCACTTGTAGAAAAACTGAGGAGCTTAGAGCCAGTGTAGAAGAACCATATTAGGAAGTAAAGACAGATCCGTTTGGAAAGGTAGAAGGAACTAAATAAATGCCAGGCTGAGTTGTTTGGATTAATGTGATAGGCCAAGAGAATCTCTTTAGGTTCATAAGCAGAGAAATATGACTGAAGCAAAATGTGAAGACAATTATTCACATGGCTAGTTGTGAGTGAAGAAAAATTAAAACCAAAATATACTGGTAGAGAGATATATATGTAAGGGCCACTATTATATTGTGGGCTCCCAAAACTGAAAATAATAACTTTGATATAAGGCAGCTAGGTGGTGAAGCAGTGACTCAGGTCAATAAGTCCTGAGTTCAAATCTAGCCTCAGACATTTACTAGATGTGTGACTCTAAGCAAGTCACTTAATCTCATTTGCCTCAGTTTCCTCATCTGTAAAATAGGGAGTCAGACAGGACTGAACAACAACAACTTTGATATGAACTACATAGGAATATCTATATAGCATCTAAGCACTATAAATACTTAGGATAGAAAGCTAGAAGGCTGAAAAAGAATTATAAATAACACCAAAATGATAAGCCCTGGGTAGTAGGAAATTGGCTGATAACATTAACGGCGAATTTCTAGTTAAATAAATCCATCTGGCCACCTTTACCTCACCTTACACTTGTGAAGCTCATTTTTAAAACCCAATTATAGGGTTTTACAGGTATTTTCATTCAATTTCATTTCATTAGATTTGACCTAATGTTCTAACTGGTCATTTTTTGATATCCTGATTCTGTCACCTAACGTTGTTAGCAATCTGTCCCAGCTTGGTACTATCTACAAATTACATAAACATGTCACCTATGTCTTTATGGTAAACAACACAAGGCCAAAGACAGATTGATTCCTGGGAGCTGCATTAGAGAACTCCTTCCAAATTACTACTGAACTATTCATTAATAATTATTCTTTGGATCTGGCCATTCAATCAACTCTGAAGCCACCTAATCATACTATCTAGTCTCTATATCTTGTCCATACAAAATGGAAATGTTACCTTCAATTCAACAAATAGCTATTAAGTGCCTGATATTACCAAAGTAATGTGCTAGTCCCTGAGTAGACAGTGAAAAATGATATAGTTCCTGTATTCACCAAGTTTATAGGCTACTGTTTCAGAAATTGTGATAGCCAAAAAATGTAACATTTAATGGCCAACCTTCTGGTGGTGAGCATTTTTGAACCTAGTGAGGCTGGTAGACAGATGAGAGTCACTGGAAGCTTTTAAAATTAAACAAGACCTGACAAGACTTGTGCTCAAATATTTAACATTTAAAAAATCATCTCTACTATAGCACATGGCATCTATGGACTTAGTCTACACTGTATTAATTTGCAAGCTGTACTATATTTTAAAATACGCTTTTATTGTTGCTGCTTTTATATACACTGTGTATGTAGGTATGCTTTCTAAGGTTCAACCACAGCTTCTTTCAGATCCCTCAGTAAGACCTATTAAGTTACTCCACATAGAGACACTAGATGAATGTTAAGGACTAAATTCAAGTATTAAAAACTATAGAGTGTGATACATCTCTCACTATAATTTATCTACCACGAAAATACTAATTCCTACAACATATAGACTGAAATCAAAATGAAGCTTTAGTAGACACTCCTAAGTCAGTGATCCTTAACTTGGAGTCTACAGAACCCCAAGGGGTCCACAGATAAATTTCAAGGGGTCCATAAACTCGGATGGGGGAAATTTCACATCTTTATTTTTACTAACCTCTAGCTAAAATTTAACATTTCCTTCAATTATTTAAAAATATGATTCTGAGAAGATGTGCATAGGCTTCACCAAATTGTCAAAGAGGCATACTATGAAAAATAACAAAAAGGTTAAGAACCTCTGCTCTAGACTTTCTAGGCTATGACTCAACAGCAATTTCATTTTTAGGGTTTCACTACTATCTTATGCATAAGACATCCAAAGGCATGGAATCAATATTACTGGACCTTCCATAAAAACCAAAATGAAGCTTTATAAAACAATTACTGTTACAACTCTTGTCAGAAGAAGAATATATGTAAATCCTTGGAGAACATAATCAATATCTCTTTACTAACCAACTGGCAAAAGCAAGTTCATTTTTTTATGACCCTGCAGGTCCTGCATAAAACAATAAATTGTAATAAAGATTTTTTTCCCCAGGCTTTTACAGGATTCTGCAGACTCTGCAAATGGCTCGCTGCAGGAAAACCGTACCTTTCAGCTGTCTACCAATGGTAGACAAAACCTCTGCCAAACCAAACTTGTATTTTATTTCATGGTTACTATCTTCCTCCTCCTCCTTTTTTTTTTATTTTTTAAAACCAGGCCATTAGAACAGGCAACCAAGGCTGTTTAGACAAAAATCAAAAGAGATTACAATAGAATATTTTTGAACCCCAAATTATTGTACTTGTGGAATGGCAATAGGACACAAAAACAATGTCTTATCAAACTAACATAAAACAAGTAAAGGGAACCAATTAAGTAAACAAGTATCACAGTGCCAGAAACTATATACATAATGCAAATGTCCAGCAGTTATTAAACCCACTTAAATTGAATTAAATCTGGCCTGCAAAACTTAAATTGACCTTTCACATTCACCAATGCCCAATGCTTTCTTTCTTGGCCCTTCTTCCTATTTGCTACATTCTAGAGTAACAGAATATAATTATCTGCCTTTAGTCAATAGAGTCATTCTCAAGAAGCAGATACCCATGATCATCTAAAAAAGTAAAAAACACTATGTGTGTGTGTGTGTGTGTGTGTGTGTATTTGGTTTCTTTTTCCCTCCCAAAATCTGATATTCTTCTGGGGCATCTTGATTTCCTTTAAGCTCTCAACAAATGAGACCATCTTATATTTTTGTAATTGTTTGAATTTGTGATCAAAAGATTCTAATTAATGACTTTCAAAATGAGGATTTTACTTTATAGAAAATGCTGGGACCCTGACTTTTTCAAAGTCTATGTACCAGTGCCTCAAAAAGCATTCTATTCTCAGTAGATTACAAGTTCTATGAGGGCAGTAGCTGTTTTTAATTTTTATGACCACATCACCAAAATAGAACTCATGTTACATGAGTACCTTACATACACTAGGCACTTATTTGGGATTGGATTAGATTCTAGATTTTATACTTCATGTATTCACAAGAATAGAAGCTAGATGGGGGCAGCTAGGTGGTTCAGTGAATAGAGCACCAGCCCTGGAGTCAAGATGACCTGAGTTCAAATCCAGTTTTAGACTAGACACTTGACACTTACTAGCTGTGTGACCTTGGTCAAGTCACTTAACCCCAATTGCCTCACCCAAAAAAAAAAAAAAACAGAAAAGAAACTAGGTGATATTCATTACATACTAAATGAAAAAAAATATTTTGTCCATGATTATTAAATGAACTACTTTTTTGTTTGAAATATGGTGCCAAAAAAAAAAAAAAAACCTAAGGGTTCCTAACAGCAGCATTAAAAAAATATATATATATTTTAACAGGAAAAGATCAGGGTTTTTTTCTTTTTTTTCCCTAGAATGTGAAAATGCAAAGTTTCATGATGTCAGTGAGCAGAAGAAAATGAGGCTTTAAATTCAAGGAAAAGAGACCTAGGCTCTGACCTGTGCCCTTCATCTAAATTCTATACGCCTATTGCTTCCTATGTAGAACCTGCCCAGAACTTCTCTTTGGGTTATCATGAAGACTCTTGCACACAGTAGATACCTGAATAGTTGTGGATCTTAATAAATACTATAGGACCACAGGACCAAAAGATTATAGATATAAGTCTGGAAAAGTACCTTGGAGGACATCTAGCCCAACCTCCTCAATGTGCAAATAAGGAAATTAAACAGGGAGGCTAAGTACCTTGCCAGAGTCCACACAGCTATTAAAAGTGTCAGAGGCAGGATTTGAACTCAGGTCTTCCTGACTCCTGCTATAAAAATGAAAGTTATTATTAATAAAAATAAAAACACTCAGTCTTAAGCTAATACTGAAGTAAAAAGTAAACTGTTCTAAGTTGGGTTTATTTTTTGATTTAAATGTTTTTAAAGTCTCTTTGTTAGCTTAAAGTCAGTGGAAAAGTGATAAAGAAGATGCTCACTTCAAGGAGTCCCTTAATGTTTGTGAAAGATGAATTGGGAATTGTGAGTGACATTTTAGTGGTTCATCTGAACATGAGTCATTTAATTATCAGACATCTATGAAATAAGAATAGTTATTGACAATACCACAAACTTAAGTACAAAGAACACTGGTTTTGGAGCAGAGTTAAATCTTTCTAGTCCTAAATTCTAGTATTTAATACCAGTGCAGCTTTGGGCAAGGTTAGTAAGTGGAGAGAACACCAGTACTGGAATCAGAAGATATGGATTCCAATACAGACTGCAAGTTTACCATACCTTAGGCTAGGTCACCCCACCTCTCTGGACCTCAGTTTCTTTTTAATTTATAAAATTAGGTCAGAGTAAATATTATCTCTAATGTTCCTTCTAGTAATAAGTCATACAAACTTTAGATGCTCCTTCATAAGCCTCCTCTAAGCTCTTCTGACTTTTTTTTCACTTACCCTGAGATGTCTCCCATTACTTCTAGATCCTGGTTGTTAAGTAGACCAGGTTCAAAATATGTCACAACAATTAATTAATCTTCCAGTCTGTGCTTTTACAGGTATTTGTCTTAAGGTTAATTTTAGTCTGAAAAATGATTGCATAAACATGTTTACAGCATAAACATATGCTGCAAAATTCTTTCCTGGTATTCTGGGCACAAAAAGAAAATACTGTAATGTTGAGTAACTGTGTAACCATGTGCTTGCCACTTCCTTTGGGATTTTTGTATTTAGTCACAGGGCAAAAACATTTACCAGCTTTGATCCACTTCAGGTTTCCTGGTTCCAGAACAATGAAGTATTTTACTGGGGGCTTTGGGAGGTGGGAAGGAGGTAACAGGAGTATATGTTCCTTTCATTTTGTATTGTTCCATACAAAAATGGTTTGCAAAGGCAACTAGGTGTAAGAGTTTTTCTTAGTGTGTTTTCCTTTAAAAAAAAAAAAGGCATGTTCGTCAAAAAAAAAAAAAATATTTTCAACATAAATGAAATTCCAGGATGTCAATTTTAAGGTGAGACCTTAATAGCTGCCACTTAACAATATGATTTGGTAATGAAAAAGAAAATCTAAGAAAGTAAGTGACCTGTCAAATTCAAACCGCAGTCACAGAGTAGCTAGAAAGCACATCAACCTGATGGAGACTGTATGGGGGGAAAACAAAAAGAACACCAAAGCACCAATGCTATTGTGACTTAAATGGGGCCAGTCTTAAACAGGACCAATAAACCTACACATTAGAAAGCAAAAGAAAAATAATTAATAATTATATCTCCTAAAATATATAGAATATGTATATACCCTAAAATATTTTGGGTATATTCAATTTCACCATATGCCTATATGGATATAGACAGATAGAAATATGTGATATATATCTAGACAGATGTAAATATATAGATATATATCCTAAAATACTTTGAGTATATGCAATTTCTCTCTCTTCATAAACGGATATCTATATGGATATCTCTATGTAGATAAAAAAAAGGATATAGACAGATTTAGATACAGACATATATTTACAATACATATATACACACCCTAAAATACTTTGGGTGTATACATGCGATGCATATACCCCAAGTATTTAAGATATCTACATCCTACCAGCTAGCTAGCTCTGAATTTGGCTCTCCAGTCTGTCTTTTAAACACACACACCCAAACCGTGCTCCCCACGCAGGACACCACCATCTTCTTCCTTTTGTGGCCGTCCACAGCCTGCTGGACCTTCGCCCGGCGCAGGCCCGGGGCGCAGCGGCTTGGAGCCGGTGTCCGGCACAAACCCCCAGCCTGGGCAGGTCCGGCAAGCGGCAACACAAAGGAAAAGGAAAGCCCGGGGCTGGCACGGAGGGGAACCGCCGCGGATCCGGCCGAGGGCGGGAGGGAGGGAGGCAGCGGGCGCCAACGTCCAGACCTGTTACTCCCTTTCCCCCTCTTCGGATTGGAAATTTTAAACTGCCTTTTCCCCAAAAAAAACCCTTTCCGGTTCTCTCCGTTTGAAAATAGGGCGCGTTGGGCGCGCGGGGTCCGGGGCTGAGGAGGGGGCTGCCGGTGCTTTGTCTGCGGTGGGGCCGGGCCGGTGCTCCCGGGCTGCTCCTCCGCGAGCCCGCTGGGGCGACCCCCGGCCCCAGCTCGGCGGCGCGTCCTCCCCCCTCCGCAGCGGGCCTCGGGGCCTGCACGCGCAGGGGCCGGGGCCGGGGCCCGGGCCGCCCCGCGCCGCGCCGCGCCGGGCGGGGGGCGCACACTCACCTGGGCGCCTGCGGTGGCGAGCGGCTGCGGAGCGCTGCGCTGAAGGACGCGGGGAAGGGAGGGAAGGAGGCGGGCGGGCCCAGGCGGGCGGCGGCGGTGGCGGCGGCGGCTCCAGTCACTGCAGGCAGTCGCTGTCCCAGCCCCTCCGTGCGTCAGGCGGGGGGCGGCGGCGGCGGCCCAGTGACCCACTTCACACCCCGCCCGCGCGCCCTCCCCTCCCCTCCCCCACGGCGGCACGCGAGCGCGCGCGGCCCCCGCCCCCCACACTCCGACCGGGACCCGAACCTGCACCCTGCAGGGCGCCGAGCAGCCGGCCCCTCCCCCTTCTCCTGTGTGGCCCCGGAGATCTCGGGAGGGGCCGCAGGGCCCTTGTCTACCCTGGGGCCCTCGCTACCCCGAAACCCTACAAACTACCACGAATTTAGCTCTTCCTCCCTGCCCCCGCCCGGGATTGTGTGTGGGGACCTTGGACAAGTCACCTCAGGGTCCTCATCTGTAAAAAAGATGGGGAGGGGGCCTCCCAAGTGCTTTCCATCTCTAAATCTGGTAGAGGCTACTTCTCCTTCTAAAGCCCTTTGATTATGGTCCCTTGTCTGGTCCCCACTGCCAGGTGCGTGGGGCCACAAGTTCTTCTGAGAGTGGTAGGCACTTTTAGCCCCCGAACCTTCGTGGGTGAGCCCAAGGAGTAGGTGAGAGCAATAGATAGCTCTGATGAACGGGATTGTTAGGGATGGAGAAGAAAGGCCTCTTCAACCCCTTCATTTCAGGGATGTGGAAACTGAGGCCCATAAAGGGATAATAATGGTAGAGGAGAATTTAAGGGAGAGGAATGAGGGTGGGAGAGTCTTGATTTCAGTGCTTTGCTTTCTCTTCTGGGGGTACAGCCAAATCCTATCTACCAAGACATGGTGGATTCTCTACTATACACTGGAAAACTATTGTAACTCCAGGAGGGCAGAGACAACCTATCTTACCCAGTTCGTTTGAATGCCCCAATATCTACTCCAGAGCTACCTCTCTGCTCTTCCTTCCACCCCCATCATTACTGACCTTGTTCCATTTTCTTACATTAAAGCCCAGTACATTCCCTTTCTCCATGAATAAGTTGTTTTTATCCCATTCCATTAGATATTTTCATAAACAACCTAACTGCCATTTTAATTTCCTTATCCTCGCCCATCAGTACTACTGATCTCCCAATCCCATTCCCCTTCCTTATTCTTTTCCCAATCCCCATTCTCTCCTTCCTTATCCACACCAGGCTACAAATAATATCTTGTTCAGCTCCCTGGCCCTCACTTGAGGTACTTCAACCCACTTAGGAAACTACCCTCATCACTAAAACCACCTCAGCCTTCAAGGAATTCTGTTAGCTGCTGGTTCCTTCCCTTTACTGGGGTCCCCCAACATCTGTCCCTCCAAAATCTTCCCATCTTGCCATCTCCAACGGCCTTTCAGACATCTTGAGTTGGAAGCCCAGTAGATGTTAAAACAAAACACATCTGTCCCCCTAAAACCTACTGCCCCAAATTCCCTATTACAGTCAAGGGCAACACTGTCCCCTCAATCCCCCAGGCTTGCAGCCTACATATCATCCTCAACTCCTAGCTCTCACTCTCCCATATCCAAACTATCACCAATCTATCAATTTCACTTCTTGAAATATCTCTCTCTTCTCTCATCTAACACAGAGACCACCATGGTACAGGCTCTCATCACCTCATGTATGGACTATTACAATAGTCTGTTGGTGGGTCTGTCTGCCTCAAGCCTCTACCCCCCCCCCCGAATCCATCCTTCATTCAAAGTAATTTCCTAAAGCACAGGTTTGGCCATGTTCCCCCCCCCCAACCCCCATTCCATAAACTCCAGTGACTGCCCATCGCCTCCAGGATCAAATACAAAATCGTTCAGACCTTCATAACCTATCCCCCTCCAGCCTTTCCAGTCTTCTTATACTTTAGTCCCTTCCACTATTCCATCCACTGACAAGGATGTTCTTGCTGATCAATGAAGAAAACAATTCATCTCTCAGCTCCCCAATTATATTGTGAGCCTCTTGAAGGCATTTTTCCCTCTTTTTTGTACCCCCAGCACTTAGCAAGTGCGCATAGTAGGTGCCTAATAAATGTTGACTGATTGATTGATTCCAGGAACATCTAGCCATTTATTTTGAGCTCAGCTAGGCCTCCAGGACGAAGTCTTTTAGATGTGCAAGAAGTGAATGTGGCTGAAGAGTTGTCAGAATCAATGGGGGGATGTGGTATATAAAGAAGAGAATGATTTTCACAAGGCCCTGGGACCAGGTTTATGAGGCCTGCACAACCACTACTCCTCCTTCCCCGACCTGGATTCCCAGGGCAATTTGTGAACCTTGTACATGACCCGTAGTGCCTGTAATGACTTCCCTTCTTTTCTGTCTGTTTGATATTCTACTTAGCATTCAAGCTGGTGCCACTGCCTCCAGGAAATCTACTTGACCTAACCAGTCAGGGTTCTGTAGCACTTTGCTCTCATCATGTTTCATTTAATATTACTGTTATTTGTATATGATTCCTCTCACTCTATTTGACTGTGACCTACAAAAGGGCTAAGCATAGGGGTCCTATTTATCTTTGTATTCCCCACACTAGCCTAATATAATGTTCCATACCAGTGGTGTCAAAACTAAATAGAAACAAATGTTGACTTAGAAAACCACAAATTAACATCATCTATGTTGTTTATTTTGTTAATTTTTCAATTACACTTTTGTTTTATATATATATTTAATTTTCTAAAATTATTTTTAAATTTTGTTTTATTTTTAATTTATGGAATAAAACAAGCACTTCCATGACATAGTACAATAAAAAAAGATGCTTGTACATGAAACTGCAAATCTACTATGCACAACCTGCTATTCCTTTCAAATATACAACATTATAATGTAAATATCTTTTTTCCTTTTTTTCTTCCCTCCCCCAGATGACTACCATTAGACACAAATAGGTGTGTGTGTGTGTGTGTATATATATATATGTATATATATATACACACATACATGTGTGTGTATGTATGTGTATACATATATATAATTATCCAATTATATTTTTATCTGGGTTTGGCTGAATTCTGAAAATTTGCGGTTACTTTTAACAAATGGCAGTCAAAAATTCAGCAACATAATATATCAATACGCACTTCAGCATTTAATTTTATAATATCATACATAAGATCTTCCATATCCCAATTGTCAACTAACTTTGAGTAAATTAGAAAGCATTTCTATCTCAAACTCATTCTCCTCTATTACTACACTCAAAAACCCCAAAGATCAGGTTTTGAGGCAGTGGTGACAGATAACACCTAGATTTCCCCAGTCACCAATCCTGGAACCCCCTCAAAGGAGGGACCAACTTCCATATATATCAGAGATGGTATTTTCCTGTCCTGAAAGAGAAAGGTGGGAAGTCATCTAAATCTAGGGAAATGCTACACTGTTCATCACCCCAAACTAGAGGCAGATTTGGAATCCTGCACCATCCCACTCCTATCTCCAGTTGGTTGTAAAAAAAAATCACCTAATAAATCTTTGTATGACACACATTTTGTGGGTGGGTTTCTTCCTTTCTCACTTTTCTAGTACAGACTCTTTTGTTGTTGTTCAGTCATGTCCAACTTTCTGTGACCCCATTTGAGGTTCTCTTGGCAAAGATACTGGAGTGGTTTGCCATTTCTTTCTCCAGCTCATTTTACAGATGAGGAAACTGAGGCAAACAGGGTTAAGTGACTTGTCCAAGGTCACATTGCTAGTAAATGTCTGAGGCCATATTTGAACTCAGGAAGATGAATTTTTCTGACTCTGGGACTGACACTCTATCCACTATGTCACCTAACTGCCCCAGTATAGTTTCTGAATTACCATGTAATCATTCATTTAGAAGGGCATTTGTCACCAAATTAAATAATTGAAATAGCAGGAGAAAATGAGTAAATATTCTTTTTTTATTTTAAATTCCTTTATTTCAGAAAGTTTTCATTCTAGTTGCATCAATCAGTAATCCTAATTTAAGCACCTGAGTTCAAACTCTGAGCTCTGATACTTAATGCCACTGTATGACTTTGGACAAATTTCTTCACTTCTCTTGGCCTCAATTTCTTTACCTGTAAAATAAAGTCTTTAGACTATATGAACTAGAAGGTCTCTTCTAGCTATAAATCTATGAACCTATGTATGACTCCCTTATCCCAATTCAGGAAGATATTTAATATAATAATATATTTATATAGTGTTTTCCATGATCTCATTTGATCTTCTGAACCACTCTGTAAAGTTTATATTATTATTCTCATTTTATCATTCTATGAGAAAGAGCACAGCCCCAGAAAGCTAAAGGTGAGGAGGGTAGAATGGAAGAGGGGAAGCGAATCTGTGGGAAAGGATTCAGGAAGATCTGAAAGATAGGAAAGTCTGACTAGGCTAGGGAAAAGGCAGCACAAAGATACACTAAAAACTAGTTTCCAATATACTTGTAAGTAGGATACTATTAATGGACAGACTTCTGTTAACATGACCATTTTTCCCCTTTTTTCATTTTAGCCCAAGAATGTTTTCCTTTTACTGTACAGTAATAAACTCTTTTAAAAGAAAAGCTTGTTAATGGTTGGGAGCTCTTTACATGAGGGAGGGGGAATGGAACAAAAAAACAAACAAAGATGTAATGCTTTTTCAGTGGTGGAGATGAGGAACCAAAAAAATAGAGGGAAAATGTTGTTAACTCTAATCATGAAAGAGGCACCTGTAAGCATAAATCTGGGCTTGTTGGTGAAAAAAAATAAAGGGATTATAGTGTTCATTCCACTGTGCCACACATTTAATGTTCCCCTCTGAACTACCTAACATTCTTTGTTTATCATAAGACTTCTGTACTACCTGACATTCTTTACTTATCATTATCCACAGACCAGTGGCAGAATTATGAATATTTTACATAACATACTGATACTTACTCTTATCCACTAAGTCCAAAACAAATTATCCAATTCCTTAAATAAAGGATAACTGTGTTATGGCAGAACACTGAACTGGAAGGCAGACGACTTGTATTCTAGTTCCATTTCTGCTATTAATTAGCTACAATTAAAAATTCTCTAGGCAACGGGTTCTTAACCTTTGGTCAATGGACAGATTTCAAGGAGTCCATGAACTTGGATGAGAAAAAAAAATTACATCTCATTTTCACTAACTTCTAACTGAAATTTAGTGTTTTCTTCAATAACGGGCAACAAACTTTTATTTTGAGAAGGGATCCATAGAATCCACTAGTCTGTCAAAGGAATCTATCACCCAAAAATATTAAGAACCCTGTATTATTAAAATAAAGGTAAACATGATAGCCTGGAAATAACTTGAAAATCCTACGATATAATATCCTTATTCCAGAAAATTAAAAACATTGGCCTAAACAGGTGTATATGTGTATGTATGTTGTCCAGAATGCAATGGGATGACCTTGGCTTCTTCAAACCTGACCAAGCCCTAAGCTGGTCCCAGCTCCCTTTTCAGTGACCTTCATGGCCATTGGAACAAATTGTTTTCATCTGCCCAATGTGCAGGGGAAATCTTCACATGCTTGGGGTAGCCATCCCCCTAACTCATCAACAAGTTTAAGGCCTGTCCATGTGTGTATGTATGTATGTATGTGATGTATAATATATGTGGGTATGTTAGCCAAGGGGTGTGTGTGTGTGTGTGTGTGCGTGTGCGTGTGTGTGTGTGTGTGTGTGTGTGTGTGTGTGTGTAGTGGGGGATAGGGAGGGGGAAAGGGGACCACAGGACACCCTGGCCCTGGATTCAGACAAAGTAGGTCTTCTTCTGAGAAATTGCTGCAGAAATCACCTGCTGGTCAATTTGCTCCTGACCTCTCAAACTCACAAGGTTACTGACTGGTTGGAACGGTGGAAAACATAAAATTTAAGAAGTAACAAGGACGTGGTAGGAGCAATATCCTAAGGCTCTATCTCATAAAGGCTAGATGCTTTTTTCTCCCTTAAAATACATTGAAATCTTCCTTTAGACTGAATTAACTCAGGAGACTAAAAGCTTGGGCTATTGTAACTTTTTAGTGCCCTGAGTGCAAAATCAGGGTATGGACCATAATAGGCAACATGGGGCAGGGGGGAGGAACTTGCACCAAACTGAATCAATGCTGTATTCATGCTGAATAGTCTCTTCCTGCTTTGTATATCTTCCCCTGATATGGCTAAGTAAGCTTTCATTTGTTTATTGTCAGATGCTCTATGAATGTCTCATGTCTGGACTGAGTCAGTCCTCACCTATTCCACGGGATACTAAGATCTGGTAATACTCATTCAGGCAAGGGGATGGGGAAGGGTAGGTGAAGTACAAGAAATAACTGCAATGTTTGTATGTGTCCCAAAAAAGAGCCTACCTCAAAAGAAACTGGAAGTCATTTCTACTCACTCCTTACATTCAATCCACTGAGTGGACAGCTCTTCCTGACTCAGTCTCCATTTATCTATGACACAGCCACCAGTAACAGGAACACAAAAAGGTTCTAAAAAAACACTAAAAAATCTACTGGCAGCTCATGTCCTCTAGTAAAGGGGCCAGGACACGTATCCATCTCTATAGAGCTGAGACATGAATGCCTAGGTCTATATGAGGTGCCTCAATTATCAGAGATGTGGGTTCTCTTGATGACCCTGTTATTTAGAGAAAAGAGGCAAAAAATATGAAAGGAAAGAGGTGAAAAAGACAAGCTTCACCCTGAAGGGGCAAATACACGTGCATATCTATATGTATACAAACAAGTACATATGCATGCACCATCATGGAGGATGAGTCTCTAGCTACTAAAGAATTGCATGGTTTGGACTAGACTGTTGTTCAGGTTTATTTAAAAGGAAGAGTACAATATGTTTTTCCACTTTGAAGAGAAGCTTGTCTTTCCCCACCTCTTTTCTTTTATATTTTACATTTTGTCCTCTTTTCTAGTTATAACCAAGCTGATAAATAGATATGGGCAGGTAGGTGGTGCAATGGATAGAACACCAGGCCTAGAGTCAGGAAGATGTGAGTTCAAATGTGACCTCAGATACTTAGCTAGCTGTGTGACCTTGGACAAGTCATTTAATTAGCTCTTCTTGCTTCATTTGCAAAATGAGCTGGAGAAGGAAACGGCAAACCACTCCAGTATCTTTGCTAAAATAAAAAACCCTGAATGGGGTCATGAAGAGTTAGACAGGACTGAAAAAACTGAACAACAACGATAAATAGAACCTTTTATTGTTTAGCTCTATGAGAAATGTGTCTTATTGGTCTTCTCAAAAAACAACACCATAGGGTGTGTGCACTAGGAATCCCCTAATGCCAGGCCAGGGTAGCAACAGCAACAGCACTTTCAGCCTGGTGTCAGTGCTAAGATGCCCTCATGCAAAAACTGCACCAATTCTCCATGTCAGCTTGCTAGCTGCCTATTTTCAAGTAAGCCTCTCTCTCCTTCCTACGTTAAAATGACTTCTGTGCTATCATTTGAATATATACAAAATCTGTAATAT
This sequence comes from Vombatus ursinus, assembly GCF_900497805.2. Lineage (NCBI taxonomy): Eukaryota > Metazoa > Chordata > Mammalia > Diprotodontia > Vombatidae > Vombatus > Vombatus ursinus. The sequence goes on along the minus strand of NW_020954557.1, from coordinate 36,323,811 downwards.
TACTAAAATAGTAAATATTCTCTCATTGACTTGGTGACCCCACCCCAGCTTTCACTGAGAAAGAGCTCTCTTCTCCCCTGTTGGATTTGACTACCCTTTTTCCGCACATACACAGGCACGTAAATTCATAGAAAATGACCATATAGTCTTTTTCCCCCCTTACTAGTATTTTATGTTTTTTCAATTACATGTAAAGATAATTTTCAACATTCATTTTTGTAAGATTTTGAGTTCCAAATTTTTTACCTTCTCTCCCCAAGACAGCAAGGAATCTGATATAGGTTATATAAGTATAATCATGTTAAACATATTTCCACATTAGTCATGCTGTGAAAGGAGAATCAAAACAAAAGGGAAAAACCATGAGAAAGAAAAGAAGTGAAAATAGTGTGCTTTGATCTGCATTCAGACTCCATAGTTCTTTCTCTGGATGTGGATAGCATTTCCTATCACGAATCTTTTGGAATTGTCTTGGATCATTGTATTGTTGAGAAGAGATAAGTCTATCACATGTACAATGTCCCTTCACTCAGCATCAGTTCATGTAAGTCTTTCCAGGTTTTTCTGAAATCTACCTACTCATCATTTCTTATAGCCCAATAGTATTCCATTTCATTCATATACCACAACTTGTTCAGCCATTCCCCAATTGATGGGCATCCTTTCAATTTGCAATTCTTTGCCACCACAAAAAGAGCTGCTATAAATATTTTTGCGCATATAGGTCCTTTTCCCTTTTTTATGATCTCTTTGGGATACAGACCTAGTGGTGGTATTGTTGGATCAGAGGGTATACATAGTTTTATAGCCCTTTGGACATAGTTCCAAATTGCTCTCCAGAATAGTTGGATCAGTTCATAATTCTACCAACAATGCATTAGCTCCAATTTCCAAATTCCAATTTTTCCCACATCATCTCCAACATTTATCATTTTCCTTTTCTGTCATATTATCCAATCTGATAAATATGAGGTGGTACCTCAGAGTTGTTTTAATTTTCATTTCTCTAATCAATAGTGATTTAGAACATTATTTCAACCATGTAGTCTTAATAACAGCTTCAAATTGCATAGTAACTTGAATCATCAATTAAAAGAATAAACTTTCTAAATATTGCCTCAGTGACATCCAAGGTGGGGGGGGGGGGTTAGGGGGAATAGTTATCTTTCTTTCTTCTTCTATTCTTCCTTCAGTCATAGAAGAAATTTTTTTTAGGTGAGCATATAGGTATGGTTCTCCCTTATAATAGTCCATTTCAGGATAGCCCAAGCCACCCAGCTCATTCTCATTCACTGAGATCCACATACAGATACACATACATATAATTCAAATCTAAACACAAAGAAAGATTAATGAAGTTATTATTCTCATTCAAAATTGTCATAAAAACATAGACTTTTCCTCCTATATCGTGCATTTAAGTATTTATTTATAAATCATTAACTACTTGACAGAGAGGTTTAGCCCAAACATTGGGAACTATCCTCAATTCTAGAATATCAGAACATGAGGATAATAAATTTTTAAAATGTATAATGTATCAGTAGGAAACTGCACTTTTAATATGCACAAATATGTTTTACACCTAATTTTCTAATAGCACATTCACTGCATAAAACATACAACTGTGTGCACTTTAGAGATCAAGTTTTTTATACCACCTCTTGCCCTTTGCCCACTTGTGCATTTCCTGGCTAAGGAAACTACAAAACTACTATCTACAAAGACATTACTTTCTCTCATAATTATAATAATTGTGCCCCACTTTTTAAAAAAATTAAAGAGGAGAATAAAATCCAATTTTAAAATCATTCTCTTTGTTAAACCAACAAAAACCTTTTTGTTTTCACAACTTGGAAACACATTTAAAAATTTTGTCTTTATTCAACACAAAGTACTAAAATTTTTAGTAACCGTAAAACAATATTATAATATTAAAATTATGGCATTTATTTTAATTTAAATCTATAGTAAAATACAGTAGCAGGCATATGTCTTAATTATTAAATTCAAAATAAGCAAAAAAGATTTTTAGAAAAAGAATAAATAATTACTTTGGATCCCCATTTTTGTGGATTTTATATTTATAATGCATGTGAAACATTTAGAAATATCAAGGAATTATATAAATATAAGCTATTAAGCTGAAAATTTCCTTTTCATTTCTTTAAAAAAAAACCCTAGATTAAAATAAAGTATCTGCTTCCTCAAGTTTTTGAATTTATGTAACCTTCACTTTTAAATAAATTCTTACCATCTATTGACTCATAATCTAGGACAACGCCCATGGGGTCCTTTAGAGGACAGAACATTTTTTCATAAACCACATTCATTGTGTCGATTTTTCCAACTAAACTTTCATAAGGTGTTTGTAGCAAGCAGGAAGTCCAAAGAAAAAGTAAACAAAAAAAAAGTAGTTCCTAAAATTCTAAGCTTTTTAAAAGAAATAAAATCTGTAAAGTCTGCTCATATTCGAAAAATCAACTGCACAAATATAGAATCAGGGTGGTATGATTAGACTACAGCTCATTAGAGAAAGTCCTGGGGTTTTTAGTGGACTGCAAACTTACTATATCAACAGTGTGACATGGCAGCCAAAAAAGTATACTTGATCTTAGATTGTATTAATGGAAAAAGAGTGACCAAAACAAGAAAAGGGAGAATTCCACTGAACTGGGGGTGGGGAATCTTCAGCCTCAAGGCCACATGTGGCTTTCCAGGTCCTCAAGTATAGCCCTTTGACTGAATCCAAACTTTACAGAAAAAATTCCCTTATTAAAAGGATTTGTTCCACAAACCTTGGACTCAGTCAAAAGTCTACACCCAAGGACCTAGAAGTCCCCATGTGGCCTTGAGGCCGCAGGTTCCCTACTCCTGCTGTACTCTTCTCTGTTCATACCACACATGGAATGCTCCATTCAGTCTGGACTGTATTTAAGTAAAGACTTTGACAAACTAGGTTATATCCAGACAAGGATGCTGATAAAACCTAAGACCATTTTTCACAAGGATCAGTTTAAAGATCTAGGAATATTGAGTCCGATAAGAGAACCCTTAGAGGGAAGGGTTATTGTGTGAAGAGGATTAAGTCTTGTTCTGTTTTGGCCCCAGTGATCAAAATGGATAGAAAATACAGAGAGACAGATTTTACCTTAATATAAGCTTTTTAACCATAAAAACTCTTCCAGTGTGGAATGAGCTGTCTCAGCTGGTAATGTGCTCTCCATCACTAGAGGTCTTCTAGTGGAGAACAGATGATCCCTTGTTAGGTTTATTGTCAAATATATTGTTGAAGAAGTTTTTATTGAGGCAAGGGTGAACTAGACAACCTTTGAGGTCCGTTTCAATTCTAAGTAAGATTCTGTGATTTTGATAGTCTTTTCTAATCAGTCAGAATTTTAGAGCTAAAGATGATCTTAAAGCCAATCTCATTATTAAAATGAAGAAACTAAGACCCAGAGGAGTTAAGTAATTTGCCCAACATCACATACTTAAGAGCAAAGTCAGAAGTAGCACTCAAGTTTCTTGGCTCCCAGTCCAATACTTTTTAAATCATATGACCCTACCATTTAAAATGTTTTTATTTTATCAAAATATATGCTGCATCATTCTAATAACATCAATAATAATTTAGATTCTTAAATAGAAGTATATACATTAATGTTTATTATGTAGACATAGTCAAAAGTAATTAAAAATTTATATCTATAGTATGTTTTCTTCACAACAACCCTGTGAGGTATAATTATCCCCATTTCACATATGAATCTAAGTTTCAGAGATATAAAGTGACTTGCTCTTATTCAAGTATCTAGTAAGAGTTAAAGTTCATCTTCTGACTCTCCATGTATGTAATGTAGTAATATATGTAAATTTTATGATAGTACACAGCATATGCTTGGGATATTTTAAAAAGGGATTTCTCATTTAAATATATGTATTTACATTAATATTATATAATTATACATAATATATCATTAATATTAAATATTATATGTATTTATATTATCCATATGAATCCTAAAATCTCCCTATGCATTAAAATAAAATTAAACAAAATTTCAGATCAAGAAAAAGTCCATCTTTTCAGGGCTTAAAATTATTGTCATACCTGATTGAAAGAAACCTGATCATTGACATCAACAAAGAAAACACAATGGAAAGCAAACAAGTTGGACAAATTAGTATAAAGAGTATATGGTCCTTTGGGAACATTGTACAAATTATAATTTTTATACAATGAAATGCAAATTTTCATAATTTTCTTCATGAGATTATATTTCTATATTCTAATACTGTAGTAGATATATTATCTTTTGGCTAGGTGGCTCAGACTCTGGAGTCAGAAAGACCTGAATTCAAATATGGCTTCAGACACTTAATAACTGTGTGATACTGGGAAAGTCAATTACTGCTTCAGGTTCTTCATCTGTAAAATGGTAATAAAAAAGAACCTACCTCTCAGAGTTGTTGTGAGGATAAAATGAGATAATAGTTGTAAAGTGCTTCGTAAGCCTTAAAACACAATATAAATGTTAACTATTATTATTATTGTCCCATGGAATTGGGCATTTTTTCCAATGAATGGTCTTTTACAGAATTCTAAACCAGTAGAAACATACTCAAAAACAGGGGCCAATAATTCATGCATAAGGATCCCTGGGGATGTAATACGTAATATTATCTTTATGTTATTGCATTTTCATTTACTTTGTTAAATATTTCCCAATTACATTTTAATCCAGGTCATGTCACACTCAGGAGTGTTGAGGGTTCTTGGGCTGTATGATCTACCAGTTTTGCAGTGCTAATGATGTCAGTGGTGGAATATCACTATGCATATAGATTATTCTCACAAAAGTTTTATATAGATGAGAAAGTAGGCAAGTAAAATGGGATTTAGTTATTGGTATTCTCTTGGTTTTCTTTGGGGAAAGGGATGTAATAAAGTTCAAGATTTTTTCCCAAACCTTTAGTATTCATTTCTTCCTAAGCTACCTTGAGAGTCTCTCAATGCTTTCAAAATTGTATCACCTCCAACACAGTTATCTTGTGTATATACTTGGTCTAATCCAGCTGCTTTACTCATTTTTTATTTTCTTAAATCCAGGAGCATGATACTAGGCAGCATGAAATAGTGAACAAAGTACTGTACTTAGAATCGGAAAGATTTTGGTTTAAATCCTGTCTCTGATACAGTTCTCTCATCTGTAAATTGGGAATTATAATGTGAAGTACTAGTTTAAGAGGAGTTTTATGAGGCTCAAATGAGATCATGTATGTAAGTCATTTTGTAAACTTTAAAGTACTATGTGTCAGCTATTATTATTATTAATCTAAATATGCTAGCTCTGATATCCTTGATGGCAAAAAAGTGAGGAATAAAAATCTTTGCAAATCTATCTTTTATCTGTTTTTTTTATTCTCCTTTCAGTTTAATCTTTAAATGTCCTCAAGATGATTTTGTTTAGTTAGGTTTATTATGCTTTCTTCAGACTTGTTTTTCTTTTACTGCTCTTACTGTATTATGAGGAAATACTGTTCATAATCTTCCAGCAACTTCTATAAGATTTTGCAAAAAAAAAAAAGTGTAATCTAAACTGGTGTTATTCTTGGTTTCTATATCTCTGCCCTTGACAAATAGATGAAACATTTACTAACTGATGTTTTAGTCTCTTTTGGTCTCTTTGTTACGACAATTAATTTTTATCTGTCAAACTTCTATATGACATTGTTAGAATTGGTGTTCATGTCCTCTTTGAACATATTTCCCATTTTTGGAATCAATAACTTGCTTAAAGAGATCTAGTTAAAGTTGTTTTCATTGTAAACTATGTTTTCCCTCATTTTTATTCTTTCTTAGTAAGTCAGTGGTCTGACTCTATACAGACAATTGATTCAGGAATGACTCCAACATCAGTAATGAGTCATTTCCTATCTGTTAAAATATAATTCATTTTATTTTCATGAAACTATTTGGTGTTCACCATATTCAGCTTCCCAGTTTTTTCTCAATTAAAGTATTCATAGTATATAGATTTGAGACTATTTTGGCCCTTTCATTTCTTACTAAAGAGCCAAGATTTCTATCACATTTTTTTTTTTACCATCCTAGCTTTTGCATTAAAGTCACTAAATATTGAAACATGAGTAAATTTTATTTGGAAGATATTATAAAGTTTTTCCAAGTCTAAAGCCATGGTTTGAGGGCCCTAAAATCTGGGTTAAAATACCACCTTTGACACTTCCTAGTTGTGTGACCAAAAGCACTTAACCTTGCAGAGCCTCAATTTCCTCATTTGCAAAATGGAGATAAAAATAGAGGGAGGGAGGATGGAGAAAACTAGATTACAACCTGGTGAGAAAAGAAGAGATGGTTAACTTGAGTACACTCCTTAGAGGATCCATTAAATCAGAGGAAGGGGCCATAGGAACTAAGGGTACTTCTAAGAAATGAATTCCAGGGCTGAAATGATCTTCCAAGATGGAGGATTTTCTTGACCATGATCAAAGAGTCTGGATTTTAGCTTTTGAAAAATGAAGAGAAGACTAGCCTGGGTACCCACCATCAAGGGCAAGAAAACATGGTCTTGCCATCTCATGGGTTTTTTTTTGTTTGTTTTGTTTTGTTTTTTTCCCTCCTTACTATTTACCTCATAGTTCTTTAGATATAACAGCTAGTTCGTGAAGAGGCAGAGAGGTATAGAGACAAGACTACAGTAGACCCTCAGCTTAGCTACAGAGTCAGAAGATGTCAGGATCTCCATGCCAAAACCACCCTTCTTTTTTCATTCCTCTCTTTCTACTATTAGGAAACACTCTTTTCCATAGGCCCGGCAAGCAAGCTCTGAACTTGGCGTAACAGCAATCCTTTGTGTTCACCCTGTGGATGAACTCTGACCCAGCAAAATCCCAGAATTCTTTCACACCAGCCCCAGGTGGTCACTGAGTTTGAACAAGCACCTGTACGAACCACTTTCCGGTCATGAAGTCTTGCTATGAATCGAATTCACCTCATTGTTGCTGTTAACCCTTCACTGCCACAGCTACAGCTCACTAGGTGTTTCCTTGTCTAGCCACCAGTATGTGTATCAAGGCTTGGCCTCATTGTAGTGGGCTTCTTCCTAGAGGAGATCCCAGCACGCATGTCTAGTTTTCTTCTTCCAATGGAATAAATAAAACTCTTTGTTTCTAACCACTGTTAGGTATTTGCTTTTAATTTAATTTAATTTAATTTTGTTATTTTTCAGAGTTAACAGTGGTTGCATAACCTCTGGGACTCTTTGGTCATTTATTTTCATAGTTGACAAAGAGATCTCAGAAACCATCTAGTCCAACTCCTTCATTTTATAAATTACTTTATAAATGAAGACTCCAACACCCATGGAGGTTAAGTGACTTGCCCAAGGTCACACAGGTAGATCTTGAGAGTGGAATACTTAATGTACTAACTGCAGAATGACCTAAGAATACCAGGACTCTTTCAAATAGAATTAGTTACACTAGAGAACTCTTTGTTTTGTGTTTAGTTCTTTTTGAGAACAGCTGTAGTGTCTGAATATGGGGGCAAGTTCTGGATGTTAGTAAGACAGGGAAGAATGCTAAAAAACAAGCTTGATCCAAGTCATAAGGTCCACTTGTTTTTCTAATGTTTTCCAGTTCTCTGCTGGAGTGAGTAAAATGGCCAAAAATGTTAACATAAGAGATCATGAATCTGGACTCTAAAAAATTACTTTAGGTACAGAAGTGTTTGTTCTTCCCTTCAGTTCTTCAATAATCAAGAATGGCTCCCTTGTTTAATGTTCTCTCTGACCCCCAAATCTTTAAACAAAATAAAGATAAACTGCACTCCAAAATTGTCTCCACCTACTGGGGAGGCTTTGGATCCAGTCCCTATTTCCAGCTGTTCTGGAGAGAGAGATACGAAACTCTTCAGTAATACTAACAGATTGAAGGTTGCTGGTAGGGCAGCCTGGTAGCCACATATTTGAGGGTGGTTTGGGGGCGGGGGGGAACAAGAGTAAGGAATTTATTTGGTTAGGGGGTTAAGAAGGAAAGTGGTAAGAATTGCCTTTTGTGACAGTCTGGCTTTTTCCTTTCCTTCTGAATAAAACATTATTATGTAACAAAGGGCCTTTAAGCAATTTCTTTCTTTTTTTAATTGGCAATTTGACAATTGTAGTAAAATGCTCTAGATTGTGTCATCCTGGGCTTCAGCCACTTCTTTGGGTGTGGAGTTCCTTGCTTGATTCAGGCTTTACAGATCAGCGTATTCAGAACATAAGCACAAGGGAGCGACATGTTTTTGCGTAGTTTTATTTCTTGCATTTATCATACACTAAAGAGGGCTGAGTACAAGTGGAAAGAAATGAGGAGCTCATTTTCCTCCAGGTGTTGAGGTAAAGAGGCTCTGAGCTGGAGCTAATTCACCACTCAAGCACTTTTACCTCCCTGACCTTGAATAAATCTTTACATCAACATTTTATGCTAAGCCATAAGTGTGTTTCCTCTAGGCAAGTTCATTTTAAGCCATTACTGAATGTGCATAACTGATAGCCACAGAGTGCACATCAGCAAATATCGATTAGCAGCGACTGCAAGCACTTCCCATCCCCCACAGTCTCTCCTCCACCTTCCCACCCCCACCCCAAACTTTTATCTTTGGTCTGGTACAAAGAGGAAAGGCACTACAAGAACTTGGTGGAAACAAACAGAATTTGAAAAGGGGTCTAACATTTCCTTTATGCTGGTAAAAAAAAGTGAGAATGAAAATAGCATGCCTTCCCCAGTCAATAAAAATGTTTATTTTAAATATTAATATTTGCTTTGCTGAGGAGGATGGTATAATGGATAGAGTTCTTGAACTGGAGGCAGAAAGGCAGAAAGCCTGATTTTGAACCTCATTTCAGACAATTATAAACTGTGTGATTATGGGCAAGTCACTGACCCTCTCAGAGTCAGTTTTTTAATGGTCAAAATTTGCAGAATATTACTTGAATGATCCCAAAATGTTCTGTTGACTCAGGGCTTTGCATAAAATTATAAACAATTTTGCAAATATGAATAGAACTCTACTTCCACTCTATCCTGAGACTCAGAGACAAAAATGGAGAGGGAGAAGGTAAGGGAAAGAAAGGTGGAAGAGGGAGGAGGGCAGGGAGAAAGAGAAAATTTTTCTTTGGCCGGTTAATGCCTTTTGAATGCACAATCCATTTTCTCAGTAGCCAATCAAAACTCTACATCTTCACTTTCTGTTTAACAGAGAGTAAGTAGTAACAGAGTGCTTGCAAGGATTTGGTCCAAGTTCACATGGGAAATGTATCAAGCAGAGCTCTTGTTGGGCAGTTCCTTATTACATGAATTATTATAAATGTATCATTGTTTTCTGATTTGTTTTTTTTAAATCAAGATCTGTTGGATTTTGGGAGAGAAGGATGGTAAAGAGCAGTACAGTCTAACCCAAATAGAAATAGGGGCCATTAATCTGTACAAAAAGACCCCTGTAGGCTTATTGACTCAACTTTAAAACGTAACATTATCTGTATCTTATTGTTTTTATTTATTTTGTTAACTATTTCCCAATTATATATGTATATATACAATATGTATGTTTTATATACACACATATATATTTATATTTATGTATATACACATGTATATTTATACACACACACACACACACACACACACACTTTTTATTGGAGGCAAGAAGAGAGAAATGACTTACCCAGAGTGATACAGCCAGTAAGTGTCTAGGGCTGGATTTGAACTCAGGTCCTCCTGATTCTAGGGCTGGTGCTCTATCCACTGTACCACCTAGCTGCCCCCTAGCTACACCTCCCTCCTCCAAATTATATTTTAATCAGGATTATTGTAGGTCAGATGTTTGACACCACCTATAGTGGATGGAATACTGGACTTGAAACTTGGAAGACCTGATTTCAAAATCAGACAACCCTAGGCAATCACTTAATCTTTTAAAGCTTTAGCCTTTTCACCTATAAGATGAGGATGTTGGACTAGATAGTGTCCAAGGTACCTTTCGACTCTAAGCCTATGTTCCTATTAATGATATCTAGCATTTCCATGGAACTTTAAGGTTTGCAAAGTGCTCTACAAGGATTATCTCACTTTAGTCTCACAACCCTGGGAGGTATATGTTGTTATCGTCATTTTACAGCCAACGAAACTGAGGTGTACATAGTATAATAGAGCTAATATCTACCAGCATTTCCCTATAACGTGGTTTATTAGGTCCATATTTCCTCCTTCCTCCTCAGACAAAGATTAGTTTTCTGTAAATGGAAACAAAGGTGCCCCTAGGACCTGATTGACTCATACTTCCTTTGACACAGCTTTCTAAGTCACCTAAGAGTTTAAAAAAATTTTAGCTACTTGGTTTCAAAGCCTCTCAGACTTGGTGGGTGCCTGAGTCTGAGGAAGTTTCACTTAATGAACCAGATACTAACTACTAACCAGATACATTTCCAAAAGAGAAGCAAATTGTATCTATCATTACTGAAGATACCATATCCTTGTTGCCTTTTCCTGTTGTGATAGGGCAAAGTCAACCTTGTTTTTGTTGATTGTAGGATGACTTACACATGCCTCATTTTCTCCCCAAATCTAACCTGAACTGAGAGGGTAGGCATTAGGCCAGCCTCTAACAGAAAAGTTAAGTGACTTGCCCAACATCGAATAGGTAGTAAGTGTGTTGTTCAGTAATTTTCAATTGTATCTCACTTTTTATGACTCCATTTGGGTTGCTTTTGCCTTTTTCTGTTATAGTTTGTTTGTTTGTTGTTTTTGTAGAGTTATTGGAGTGGCTTGCCATTTCCTTCTCCAGCTCATTTTACAGATGAGGAAGCTAGGGCACACAGAAAGTAATTGTAAACTCAGGTCTTCCTGACTCTAGGTCCATTCTACCCACTGTGCCACCTGGCAGCTCAATAGCCTGTCCATGTGTCAATTGATAAAGTAGAGATTTTCCAGATGGGCCTGTCCGTTCTATTTAAATACTCAGCTCCCTCAGGGTAATATATAAATCATAGTTTTATTGTCATAAGTTATGAAATCTTCAGGAAATATCATTCTTGTAGAGACACATGGCACAAAGTAGGGGATGTAGTTCCTATGAGGTCACAATTTGGTCCCAGGATCCCCTGGAGAATACAGGACAGTTAGTAATCCTTTTTGTTCCTATCATGGACCTATCCTCTCTTTCTACACTGGGCCCATAGTACATTCCAAGAGTGGTGTAGGAAATTTGAAGAAAGCCCAAGAAAAAGTAAATAAAAACTAAAAGGACGGGGAAGTAATATTTGTGAATTAATGGGCTTTCGACTTCCTAGGCCTAAAATTTTTATCTGTAAAATGAAAGGAGGGGCAGGTTGGTGGCACAATGGATAGAGCACTGGCCCTGGAGTCAGGAGGACCTGAATTCAAATCTGGCCTCAGACACTTGACACTTACTAGCTGTGTGACCCTGAGCAAGTCACTTCACCCTGATTGCCTCCAAAAAAATAAAAATAAAAGGGCTGGTTGATGATCTTTAAAGTCCCCTCCAACTCTAAACTTCTCTGAACTGAGAAGGCAGCATGGTGTATTTGAAGGTATGACTCCTAGAGTAAGAAGAGAATTGGGTTGAAATTCTGACTCAAATATTTACTTAGCAGTATGATTGTGGGCAAGTCACCTAAACTTTCTGAGATTGTTTCCTCATTTGTAAAATGAGGGTAATAATAACCATAATACTTAATTCACAGGTTGTGAATTAGGCTCAAATGACAATGCATCTGAAATAGTTTAAAAACCTTAAAGCATTAAATTATTATTATTATTAGTCCATGAGATTCTCAAAAATAACAGGGATTGAAGAGAAAAGGAGAGTAGGGTTAAGAAAATCCAAATTCTATTTATATTTCAGTGCTCAGCTCAAGTTTTACCTGCTGTTATGAATTTTCTCCCAGCTGAATCTCTCATAATAGAAATGGCCTCCTTTTCTGAATTAATTTAGCTACTTAATCACATGCTGTCTTGTGTTAGGTGATAAGAAGTGAGATATGGTGAAACTGGTGCTTAGTGTCAACAAGGCTCAAGTTTAGACCCTAACTTTGACACATTCATTATTATAATGATAATAACAATATTACTGATAATAATAATTGTTATAACTAGCATTTAAATGTCACTTTAAGGTTTGCAAAATGTTTTATAAATATTATTGCATTTGATCCTTAGAACAACTCTAGGAGGTAAGAGCTATTTTTATCTGCATTTTACAGATGAAGAGACTGAGGCAGACAAAGGTTAAGGAACTTGCCCAGGATGACAGTAAGTGTCTGAGGTTGAATTTAACACAGATAGGTCATCCCAGCTCCAAGTCTAGCATTCTATTGATCATTCTACCTAGCTACCTTTGGGTTCCTCTCATGCACTTGAAAAAAAAAATAGAAGAAAATATAAGATATGTGATATCCAAAACAACTGACCTGAAAAACAGGTCAAGTTGAGATAATTTTAAAAATCATTGGACATAGAAACTATGATTTAAAAAGAGAAAAAAAAACCAGGACACTATTTCAAGAAATCATTCATGAAAACTGCCTAAATCTATTAGAACTAGAAGTAAAAGTAAAGATAAAAAGCATCCGCTGATCATTTCCTGAAAAGAACTCTAAAAGGAAAAGTCCCAGAAATGCCATAGCCAAAATCCAGAGCTTCCACATTAAAGACAAAATACTGTGGACATCCAGAAAGAAGGAGCTTCAATACCAAGGAACTAGAGTCATGATCCCCCAAGATCAGGTATCTTCTACCAAAAAAAAAAAAAAAGCGAGATCTTAGAATACAATATTCCAAAAGAAAAAAATAGACAGACTTACAACCAAAAATAACTTATTCTGAAAGTTATAAAGGGGAAAGTGGATCTTTAATAGAATAGAGGACTTTCAAGTATTTTTGATGAAAAGACCAGAGCTAAGTTGGAACATGGAAATAGAAACACAAAAGTCCAGAGAATCCTAAAAAGGTAAATGTATTTGAACATCTTGAAGGAGCTGTATAATGATGCAGCACTAACATTTGAAAGGCGGAAGAAGAAACAAGTGTCCCTTCAGAACCTTAATACCTTTAGAGGGAACTTAATTAAAAAAAAAAAAGGTGGTCCTGGGGTAGATTGCTTCTGATATGAGGGTTTTAAGAGAAGGAAGGGTAAAAAGAAGAATGTACTAATGTAGAAAGGATAAAGCAGGGTGCAGAATTTGCTAGTTCTCAAAATTGGGGTATGTGACAAGAATATATGAATGTAGAGGAAAGCATGGGGGAAAATGAACATTGGATTAATCTGCTCTTATTAGAAAAGTACAAAGAAAGGTTGAAACATATCTTGGTTTGGTGTAGAAATTGATCATTGGAAAACAAGCGGAGTTAAAGGTGAGGGAGTGATAAAAGGGAAGATAATACTGTGGAAGGAATATCCACAAACAGAAACAAGCTTCTTAGCACCATAGAGGGAATTAGAAGGGAGGAAAAAGAAAAACAAAGAGTAAGATTCTAAAGGGGGATGCCATAGATTGCCTTTTAAACAATTGGGCCATAGGAATATGTTGCAATATTATTGTGCCTTGAGAAATGATGAAAATGTTGATTTTAGACACAGAGTGAGGTGAGCAGGACCAGAAGAACAATTTATAAAAGGACAACACTATAAAGGAAAATAACTTTGAAAGACTTAAGAACTCTGATCAACGTAAGGACCAACCATGTCTCCAGATGACATTTGATGAATCATGTTACTTACCTCCTGACAGAGAGGAAATAGGTACAAGGGGCACAGACATAAACATTTTTGGACATAACCATTGTGTGGATTCATTTTACTTGACTGCTAATTTGTTAAAAAAAAAAAAAAGAAAAAAGATTTTTTTCCCTCCACTTTCTGTCAGTTATTGAAGGGGGGCAAGGTTAGCAATGGTGATGCAAAAAAAGAATTACTATAACATTTTTAAAAATGCACAGAAGAGATAGGAGTAAGTTCAGGAAGAAGCATAGGCAAGTAGGGCAGTTTTGAAAATAATATGGAGAATTTATTATATACTTTTAATTTTTATGTATTTTATTAAATAATTATACATAAAAGACATTTTATTATAATTTTTTAAAATCAAGTGATGAGTAATAGAGAAACATGTTTTCATATAGAATTCTCTTCTGTGTTCTGCTTTTATTTATGGAAATGGTCTTTGGGGGTGTTTAAGTTTGGAATAAAAAATGTTCAAGCACATTGCATACCTTAAAATGATGTACAAATGTGTTATTATTATTATAATATCATTCTCCTCTTTTCTGATTAGGTTTAGATAGAAATGGTCCTGGGATAAGTTATCATCCTGCCATATTCCTTCATATTGAGTTATTGTGGAAATGTTTTTTTTCCTTTTATTCCTCCTGCATGTTTTGGTTAATATCAACCTCACCTGACAAGAACTGTCCCCCAGGGCATAAAAATTTACTTAAGAGTCTTAAGTATTCCTTAGATAAGAAGCTAAAGGAAGAATTTCAACTGTCCCTGACTCCTTGGAGACAAACAAATCCTTCTCCTCAGTCAGTCTAATCACGAATCCTCTAATTGTAGTTTAATCTGTAACCTGATTCAGTTTACCTGTAAATTTGTTTCCTTAGGGGATGTATGAGATTATGATTCTGTTTAACTAAATTTGTTCAGCTTTTATGACATTGAAGGAAGCATGGGATTATGGATCTATCTTCTCTTTAACTTTTATGGCTTAGAGGAATGTACAAGATTGCAATATATAAAAGAATTATTTCCTTGTCACTCTGATGTAATTTCTCTTATAAGAAGCCTCTTCAGAATTCTCGTAATTTCTCTGAAGCCTGAACCTATGCTTGAACATAATAATAAAACTTAGGTTTTTACCTCCACAATTTCTGCATTGTGGTAAATACATGTTTGGCAGCAATTACCCAACACATCAACTCAGAAAGGAGATATTTCTTCCATAACACAGTATTCTATGGATTATGTACAGGTGGATAAAACAACTGCTTTGCTAGTTGAACAAAAGCATTAGGATGTAAGCTCACGTACAGGAGACTCACTGAAAACAGCTGTTTTGGATATGGATAGCATTTTCCATCAAGAGACTTTTGGAGATGTCTTAGATCCTTGCATTGCTAAGAGCTAAATCTATCAAAGTTAGTCATTGCACAATGTGGCTGTTACTGTGTACAACATTCTTCTGGTTCTGCTCACTTCACTCCCCATCAGTTCATGTAAGTCGTTCCAGGTTTTTCTGAAGTCTACTTGGACATCATTTCTTATAGCACAATAGTATTCCATTACATTCATATACCACAATTTGTTCAGTCATTCCCCAATTGATGGGAATCCTCTCAATTTCCAATTCTTTGGACTTCTTCTCTTTAGGGTCATCTATTGCCCATCTCAGTTCCTGTTTGCTAAGGTACAATGACTAGAAAGCCTCTCTCTGTCAAGGGCGAACTGACAACTTTTAAATTTAAATCCAAAAGTAGGAGCCACTATACCCAGAAAAAAGTAACTGAATAAAAAAAGCAAGCCAGAGTACTCCCAGGCCAAAATTAAATCTATTTTTTTTTCAGTCTGTGTGAAGTGCTGATTTGAACACTATTGTCCCAAATAACTCTGGTGTATGGCTAGGAAGTTCTATATAATTCCTGTTTAACCCTTGAGAGGGATCCTGTGTTGCCAACAACTCATTTGAGGTCTCTGACAAAAAACAATAACAACATATGTTGAGGCTAGGGCTGAAAAATTCCCCCAGTGGGCATATCCTGCCCCCCTTTCTCTCCACAAAGATACTGAAGTGGTTTGCCATTTCCTTTTCCATCTCATTTTATAGATGAGGAAACTGAGGCAAACAGGGTTAAGAGAATTACCCAGGGTCACACAGCTAGTAAGTGTCTGAGGCTAGATTTGAACTCAGGTCTTCCTGACTCCAGGCTCAGCACTCTGTCCACTGTGCCACCTAGCTGCCCTCATCTATCTACCTATCAATCATCTATCTATCTATCTGTCTCTATCTCTTTCTTTTCTGTCTCTCTGTCTGCCTGTCTGTCTTATCTGTCTGTCTTCCTATGAATGTATTCATTAATTTATTTGTCTATTCCAAACTATCTTTCTATTTATCTCTATCCATTAATCTAGCTAGCTATCTAACTGTAAAATCAGTCACTAATGCAGAATCATTCTGAAGTGACCCCACGTTTTAACCTTGCTTGACTTTAGCTCTATGAAGCCAGCCTTCAGGAAAGGATGGTCCCCATGTTCATTAATCATATCTCCTCAGCACTAATCCCATTTTGTCATAAGTACTCATACAATCAAAAATACTTTTGCCTTTATATGAAAGTTTCTAGGGCAGATTGAATTGAGGCTAGCACAGGAAGACCCGAGTTCAAATCTTGCCTCAGATACTTACTAGTTGTGTGACCTTGAGCAAGTAACTTAACCCTGATTGCCTAAAAGAAAAAAAAGCATTGAGGTTGGCCACACACAACTGCTCCTAGTTGCCATGGTATGTTAAATAAAATCTTTTAAACTTTCTCTCCTGAGTTTCCTCATTAATCAGGGCAAAGCTGAAACAGAACAAGTTTTTTTTTTTTTAAACATAACTGTCTTCCTATTTATTTGTCTATCCTTCTGTCTGTTTATCTGTCTATCTGTCTTTATCAGTCTGTCTAGTTATCATAATAAAGTCTTCTGGTTTTTGTAATGTATTGTGGTTAGTACTAAACTTTTATGACACCCCATGTATACTTTTGAAATGTTACCTCAAAGAGTAGGGATGCAAAGTCAACATTCAGAAGAAAACAGTCCTAGGAGAGCAGCAGGCCTACTGATTTTATCATTTCTCCTTCTCCCAAGGTGGGGCAGGTAGTATATCACCATCAAAATATATGTGTCAGGGTCCTCATCACCTAACAGGCCTGGTTGGTACTCAGAGTTATAACCCACCCAACAATGACAATTACTTCTCAACCCAACCCAAAAAGCCCTTCTTAGACTAAGGACATTTCTAGTAGGAAGATCTTAAATCTTTCACAACTTTAGCCTATTCACCAATTGGAATTGTTCCTATCATATACTTCTGTGGTTATCAAATCAAGTTCCAATGTGCCTACATCCCTACCTACATATCAGCTTTCAGTTTAAAGGGAAAACTTATAAGGTTCGTTTATACTGTGGATCAATTATTAAAGAGGAAATGATACATTAAAAATAAAGTTAAATTATATATAGACTATTTGTACAGTATTTCCCTCCTCTATCAGTCTTAGTAGCTATGTCAAAAAAAAAAAAAAAGGAAATAAGCATTATGATACCTGTTCTTGGTGAAGACAACTGGTTCATTGTGCTCACTGGTTCCTCTTCTGCATAGAGCTTCACTAACTATTGCTTTGATATATGGGTTATCAATTTTTTTTTGTATCATGGACCCATTTGGCAGTCTGATGAAGCCTACAGATTATTCTCAGAATAATGTTTTTTAAATGCATAAATTAAATACATAGTATTACAAAAGGAAACAAAAGTTAATAAAAATAAAGATGTAATTTTTTTCCCCATCCAATTTCATGGACTCTGAAATCTATCAACAGACTGGGTGGGCCAAGGTTAAGAACTCCCATTTTAAGAAGACATCCTAGAATTTCACAAGGGACTTAAGTCAAACTCATTGACTTGAAGTCTGTAGGTTATTTTCTCTTCTTTCTCTTCTTTTAAAAAAAATGAGACATTTACTTTTTTCCATTCCTAAGCCATGCTCCCATTCTTTACATTCTTTCAAAGATCAGGGATAATGACTTAGCAAAACACATCTATGGGTTGTTTCAGTGCTTTGGTGTTGAGTTCATCTGGATCTGGTGACTCCTCTGTCCTCTATCACTGTCTCATTCACCTTGTACAGTGATTTTACCATTTCTTTTATTTTCCTTTTTTTCTTCAAGATACCTTAAAAAATTGTTTTTTGTTCTTCTTTACTTTTTAATCAGCCTCAGCTCATTCTGAGCTCAAACATTAACTAATCCATATTTTCTATTCACCCTCCACTGGGGAGCAAAGCCAAGAAGGGGGCAGAGCCAAAATGGTGGAGAGAAGCCAGGAAGTTGTCTGAGTTCCCCCTAGTTTCCTTCGGAAAAAACAATAAATCAAGCTTCTAACCAGATTCAGTAGTGATAGAACCAACAAAAAGACAGAGCGAAACTATTTTCCAGATTAAGATAACTTAGAAGGACTTCAGGAAAGGTCTGTCACACTTGGGTAAAAGAGGAGTACAGCCCAGTGCAGACAGTGTCTAGGCAAGACAGCATCTAGGCAAGACAGCAAGAGGTTCTTAGCCACAGCACAGATCAGCAACTGAGGTCCCACTATTCTAACTCAGCAGGCCAGTGGCACAGAAGGTCATCTGTGAGGCCTCCAGCCTCACTGCAGAAGGCAAATTACCATTCCCAGAATCTAGGGCACAACAGGTGCAACTAAGCTAGGCCACCCCAGAGCAGTGAACAAGCCACCAGCACCTGAGGCCCCAGCACACCAAGCCAGTTACCATGCCCCTGACCCCTAGCACAAGAAGTTGGGACAGTACCCCTTGTGCCCCAGGAGCAGAGCTCAAATTTAAAAGCCATAAAACAGTCAAAAAAATGAGCAAGAAACAAAAAGCCTGGACCATAGAAAGCTACTATGGTGACAAGGATGATCAAAACACAAACTCAGAAGAGGACAAGAAAGTCATAATACCTACATGCAGAACCTCTAAGGAGAATATGAATTGGTCTTGAGCCTAAAAAGTCTTCTTGGAAGAGCTCAAAATGGATTTTAAAAGTCAAACAAGAAAGGTAGAAGAAAAATTGGGAAAAGAAATGAGAGGTATGCAAGAGAGAATCAACAGCTTGGAAAGGGAAGGACAAAAAAGACAAAAAGATGAAGAAAGCAATTCCTTAAAAAATACAATTGACAAATGGGAAAAAAAGTCCACTGAAGAAAGCAACTCCTTAAAAAGTAGAATTGACCAAATGGAAAAAGGGGTACAAAAGCTAACTGAAGAAAATAATTTCTTAAAAATTAGAATTGGGCAAATAGAAGCTAATGACTCTAGGAAACATCAAGAATCAATCAAACAAAATCAAAAGAATGAAAAAAATAGAAGAGAATGTAAAATACCTCCAAGGAAAAACAACTGACCTGGAAAATAGATCAAAGAGAGATAATTTAAGAATTGTTGGACTACCTAAAAGCCATGATAAAAAAAAAAAAGAACCTAGACAACATCTTTCAAGAAATTATCAAGGAAAATTGTCCTGATATTCTAGAACCAGAGGGTAAAATAGTCATTGAAAGAATCCACCTATCACCTCCTGAAAGAGATCCCAAAATAAAAACTCTAAGGACTAATGTAGCCAAATTCCAGAATTATCAGGTCATCCTCCATTAACTGCTCTTTGTCCAACTTCAGTATGGATATTTTTTAAACTTAAATTGGAATTAGGTAACACAGTAGATAAGAGTGCTGGACCTGGAGTCAGGAGGACCTAAGTTCAAATCTGGCCTCAGACAGCTATGTGACCCTGGGCAAGTCACTTAACCCTGCTTGCCTCAGTTTCCTTATCTGTAAAATAAGCTGAAAGAATGGCAAACCACTCTAGTATCTTTGCCAAGAAAACTCCAGATGAAGTCATGAAGAGTCAGACACAAATGAAATGACTCAGCAACACATTCACATGGGACTATTTAGACAGTAGTCTTTTCCTCCTCATCATTAAGATAAATTTTCTTTGTATTTTCAGATTTTCATTCTCAAGAGCATTTCGTCCCTCCTGAGCTGATTTTTGTAGAATTTAGACCATGGAATCTTACCTATCCTTTTGTAAGACTAGAACTTCATTGATTAACTCATTCCACTTAAAAGTAATTACCTTTTTTGTTATGTAAGATCAATTCTTGAATGCACCAATCAATCAGAACTAGGTATTCTAAGATCAATTCTCTTTAAATCAATCAAAAGCATTGTGTGAGGAACTTGGTCAGGCCACAAATGATTTTTTATAAAATGAGGAGCTATCTCATAACTAGAGAAAAATTCTGAGGTCTGGTAGCAGAAAAGAGAGAGGGGACATCCAGATCTGAGCCAGAAAAACCAGCAGCCCAGAGGCAACCAGTGACCAGAAGAGGAGAAGGTAGGATTAAGTTATGGGGAGGTGGAGGAAGGCCACTGGCCCTTTGGACATCTTGGAGCAGAAGACTTGGGCTGATACCAGGTGATATACACACCACTCAAGCACTGAGAGAAGTTCTAAGAAAAAGGTTTTTTCCCACAACTTCCCTTTTGCTAATACTATGCTGCTTCTGTTGAATTTTGCCTCAAGCATAAACAAACCAGCAGTTAACTAGAGATAGAGATAAATGTAAATTAAGGCAAAAGGCCAAATCTCTGCCTAAATGATAGGAATTTTCCTAACTGGGGCCTTAGAGAGATTATGACTATTCTTCTGACTTTTCCTCTAAAATAAATTCCCTAAAGCTTCAGAGGAGGAAACACTTTTCTTGAATCCTTTGAAATCTGTTCTCCCAAAGTCTAGAATTCCTATCAGGTTAATTCCCCTCCTTCTCCATTACAAAGTCTAAAATGAAGAACTCACTTTCACTCTTCTCTTCCTCCCTCTACAACTTAGGGCTATGACAATTGATGTACATTGTGTTTGTATCCTCCACACCAGCCAGCACTTGACAACCACACCCTGTTCTGTTCAGTCATGTCTATCCCAGTACCTGTGCTAAATTCAGCATTATGATAATGTCAGCCCCATGACCCTTCTCTCCCCAACACATACAGACCTACTTAATCAAAGAAGCTTTTAGGACTCCTTAAGTCTGTTGTTTTTTTTTTAAATTAATTCTTATCTCCTGCCTTTTGAACTCTCTCAGTATAACTTTTAACTGAACTCAAGTCAGGAAGTTCCTTTTAATTCCTATTATACCTCTGGTTGTGGCAAATCATTCTCAGGTACTCAGTATAGAAAAATTGCAAGGAAGCTGGGAGGTACAGCGGTGAGTATATTCTTCTCAGCCCCATCAGAATGCCTTTTTGTTCCATACAAATTTCATAGCATCTGGTGACCTTTATGTTTCCTGCACTAGAACCAGAGGAATAGAGCTCCTAGACCTTGGTTCTGCTATGCTCAGTCAACACTTTCCCCTAGTCTTTCACCTCTTCCCTTTACCTAGTATTTCCCCAACCACTTTAAGTAGGCTCCTGCCAATGCCAATGCATGCCCATGCTCCACCCTCATCCCAGAATATATCTCCAATTTATAATATTGTTCCCAAACTTCCCTTCCCCCCCCCATGTAGAAGCAACCAGGGGGTGAAACGGATATAATTCTAGTGACAAAAATACAACATTATTTATTATTTATTAAAATTATTTGAACCTAGTTATATGCAAATAGAAAATTATCTAACCCAAAGCTTATGGTAGAGGTAAGGCTGACCTCAAAGTCACTAAAGTAAGGTCGATGGCTTCAGGGAATGTTTAGATCCCACCCAGGCCTTGTTTTGAGTATACTCAAAGCTTGTATTTTGGGTTCTTCAAATTTGAATGTTTATACTTACATGCTGATATACATCTTAAACTACACTTCTCTGGAACTTACATAACTGCCTACTTGAGGCCAAGAAGGCAAATGTCCTTGTCTGAACTCTAAATAATGTCACCTCAGGAAAACTTGAGAAGGGAGCCACAACTTTTTTCTGGATCTTTGCCAAATGACCTAATACAATTCTCTCTAAAATTATTTCAGGTTTTGGGGTTTGTTCTCGACCTGGAGTTAGTTAAACCTAAGTTTAAACCTAAGTTTAAATCCTGCCTCAGACATTTACTAGCTATGTGACTCTGGATATGTCACTTAACCTCTGTTTGCCTCAATTACCTAAAATGGGGATAATAACAACATCTACCTCACAGGGTTGTTGTAAGGATCCAATGAGCAGGTAGTAGGACTTTAATAAATGCTTGTTTCATCATTCTTCTCTACAAAGTTATTTCACCTAAAGACTAACTTTTGTAGAAATAGATAATGATTTTAGGCCATTTCTATGTGAAATATAGATGCTATTGCCCTTTCTATATTTTTTCCTTATAAATTGGTTAAGGATTATGTTTTATTTAAAACTTTTCTATATGTAAATTGAATGGACCCATTAAAATACATATTTGTCTTTGTCATCTTCCTTTCTTACATTCATTTTTTAAAATTTTGAGTTCCAAATTCTCTCCCTCCCTCTAGCGTCTTCCCACTCATTGAGAAAACAAGCAATATGTATCCATTGTACATGTGAAGTCATACAAAACATATTTCCATATTAGCTATATTTTTTTAAAAGCAGAAAAATAAAGAGAAAAAAATCTGTGCTTCAATCAACACTCAAGAGTTCATTCATTCTCTCTCTGAAGGTGGATAACATTTTCTACCTTGAGTCTTTTGGAACTATCTTGATCAGAGTAGCTAAATCTTTTACAATCGATCATCAATTGATGATTTTACAGTTGATCAGTCAACAATATTGCTGTTACTGTATACAATGTTCTTTTGCTCACTTCACTTTGCATCAGTTCATTTAAGTCTTTCCAGGTTTTCCTGAAACCATGCCACTTATCATGTCTTATAACACAAAAAAGGTGATTCAGACACTCATATATCATTGGCGAAATTGTGAACTGATCCAAGCATTCTGGAGAACAATTTGGAACTATACCCAAAGGTCTATAAAATCACACATATCCTTTGATCCAGTAATACAACTACTAGATTTGTACCCCAAAGAAATCAAAGGAAAAGGAAAAGGGAAAGAACCTATATGTACAAACATATTTATAGTACTCTTTTTGTGATGGCAAAGAATTAGAAACTGAGAGAATGCCCATCAATTGGGGAATGGCTGAACAAGTTGTGGTATACGACTGTGATGGGATACTGTTGTGCTTTAAGACAGAAAAATTTGCTGCAAATTTCTTTCCCCCAGTTTCCTGCTTTCCTTCTAATCTTGGTAGCATTGGTTTTGTTTTGGCCAAAGTTCTCATTTCTTTTCCAAATTTTCCCTCTACCACTCATTTAATTTTTTAAAATCATTGTTTTGCTCTTTATCTCTTCCAAGAATTATTTTGTGGGCTTATGTCCAATCAGCAGTTTTTCTTTGAGATTTTGCCTGTAGCTATTTTCACCTCATTGTTTCCTTTTGTTTGTTTTGATCTTCCCTGTTATCATAGTAGATTCTTTTTTAATGGTCATGTTCTTTTTTGATGTTTGCTTATTTTTCTAGACTACTGTGAACTTTATGTTAAAGATGACTCTGCTCATGTGAGGGAGTGACAGTTATTGTTTCAAGCTTCTGGCTTTTTTGAGTTGCTGTTTTCAAAGCTAGTTTTTGGGGTTTGTAAGTTTTTGTTGCTTCCAAAGTGATATGATCTGGGAAGAGATGTAGTCACTGCTCTCCTTGTCTCTGTTCTGAATCTTTCCTAGAAAGGGCCCCTGTTCCCTTGCAGCCACAAGTACTAGTGCCCCTCTTTGCCCTAGAACTGTGACTCAGAACTGGGTATAGGAGATGGAGTTGCCAAACAATACCCAGTCCAGCTCCCAGTGCTAGCACAGGAGTTCTCTGTAATCTCTTTCATACCAGTTGTCCAATCCCCTTATTGACTGGCTTGTGAAAATTCCTGAAACTGCTATTGCTGACACTCCACAGCCCACATCTAGTGTTGTCACTATAAGCTCTCCAGGGCATCCCCTACCCCAACATCACAGACCTCTCTTCACTATTTCCTAAGTTGTCTTGGACTGGAACAATGTCTCACTCCAAACTTTTGTTGGCTATGCTGCTCCAGAATTTGATTTGAAGTATTAGTTTTAAATTGTTTGGAGGGAAATGTTGGGAGAACTCAGCTGTGATGCTGCCTCTACTCTGCCATCTTGGCTCCCAATACACATATTTGTCAAATGATCATGTTTCCTAAAAACAAAACTTCTCTGTCTTCTTTCAAATAAATACAAGTTTTGTAGTCTGTTACAGTTAATATGACTCCATAATTAGCTACTCAGAGAAAACATTTTCATTATATTGTGACCTAATGGGGTCTGGTTAGTTAAAGCTGGCAAGTAGCTGAAAAAGAAAAAAAAATCCACAAGTTGGAATAATAGAGGAAGAAATAGAAATTTCCACAATGTTTTATCTTAAAAGACTAGTTTAGGCTAAGAAAGAGTAAGTACTGTCAAACTTTAAGTTTTATACTCTCTGAAAATAATAATCAGAAAGGACAGTGCAGAAAGACTACATATCAAGTATATCTGAACTTCCAGAAGAAAAGACCCATTCTATATGAAAAATATTATCTCTTGTCATTCACTAGTCATCTGAAATGGTCACAGTTCTACTTAGTGCCTTTTAGAGATCAATACTTAGAAGATATATTATATTGCTGGTATGGGGATTCTCTCTAATGATGCACATTGTGACCCCTATACAACTTAGAAGTGATGAGGATTGTAAAGACTGAAAAATCCAACCCATAAGACCAGCTTGTTGATGAGTCTCTTCTAACACGGGTAGGCTAGTCCTTAGTCTGTAGGCATATAGTCCATTGCCTGTTTGGAAGCCTTCTCATCTTGGAAGGACCTTCCAAGACTCGTGTACCATTGGCATAGCCTTTGAGAACCCACCATGGCTTCCACATCATGGTGGTACTTCAGAGTAGTTATTAAGTGAAAGACACCCAGTTAAAAATAAAAACTTAAAACAAAATGCCACTATGTGAAAGCTAAAAATAAAAACAGTCTAGTGGAGGGAAGGCAATGTCTAAACCACAAGGCTGGAGTTACACGATTCTAAACACATTGGTAGTGAGGAAATTAGTACATTTGTATGTGAATAGCTTCGTGTTCATTTTGGACTACATTTAGGGACAGGCTAAGTAAACTAAATGTAAGTAAACATTGTGGAAAGTAAACTAAGTAAAGTATGCTGATGGAGAGGCTTTGCACCAGGGATGGAAAAGAGCCAAAAGAATAGATTCCAACTCAGAGTCACATCATTCCACAAGGCAATAGAGTGGTGTGAGGAAAGGCAGTGAGTTCTAAGGGACCTAACAAAGCAGGATGGGAAATAACTGGGTCAAAACACTTTGACTCTATTACAAAGGCCTCACCCTGATGACATCTACTTATAAAGAATAGGATATTTTATCCATCCTCCACCCTCCTATCCCCTCTTTCTCTGAGTTCTATTGCTTAATCAATTATGAGAAAATTATATTCCCACTCAATAAAAAAAGTTCCATTGAAGAGTTTCTTTCATGGTTTCTAACATGTTGAAGAAAAATTTTCAGCTAAAACTTCTCTTTGCACTTGAAGTGATTCGCTGGCTCAGGATGTTGATTATAGAATGCAAACAATGTGTCATCAAACATTTATTTAAAACCTACTATGTTCCAGGTACCATTATGGTAGGCCTTGACATACAAAAACAAAACAAAAAAATCCCCCCAAACCAATTTCTGCTCTCAAGGAGTTTACATTTATTGAGGACCTACTGTATTTGCAATGGATAAATGAATGCAAAAGTTTATTAGTTTATTAAGCATTTAATTTAAACATTGTGGCACCTGCTGATGACAGAATAGTGAGGTAGTCCTTCTCCTGGGTAGAGAGAATGTACATAATTGAATAGTGGTCAGGGGATTTGCTTTGCCTTGGGAAATTACAGGGATGGGGAAGAGAGTCCTAGAGGAATTAATTGAAATTCTTTACCTGTTGTAGTGGTTCCAGAGCAGTAAGGGTAGGAATGGTATGGGTATGGTGACAAGAAGATGATGCATGGCTTGGGCAGGCTAGATAGAATAGGCCATTTGACACACTCACCAATCAGGACATTTTGGCCCTAGGGTGGGAATTACAAAGCTGAGAAGATTAAACGTTGACTCTGGGCCAAAGTATGAAGCAGCAATGCAAATAGCAAGTTTTGATGGGCTGTAGGATGCAGTAGTATGGAGGAAAATAAGGTAGAAAATTATGCCCCATGCTGGTAAAATCCATAGCTGCTTGAAAGAGATCAGTCTAACAATCTACACAAATACCCGCCCCCCACATACACACACAAATGGATAAAGAATTCACATGACATGTAGGTTTGATGAACAGCCCTTTGTCTCTGTCTGCCTCTCATATACATAATAAATGTTGAAACAGTAAGTGCTATTAAAGTCTTGCCTCTATATAAATATATCTATGTATGTCAAATGCATAGAGAAAATATAGATAGATAGATTGATAGATATCTAGGATAGGCACTGCATATGAACAATTACTGATAGAATTGAAATGGAGTAAAGTGTATTTCATTGAGGAAACTGTGTAGCACTTTCATTCTCTAAAGTTGCTTTTTGACACAAAAACCTATCTTACACACCAAAGTCTGATTAGTGATGCTATATAGTTTCAAACCATGGAACACTACGATTGCCAAAAAAAAATGTTAAAGTTGATCCAAACGGTGATAGAGAAACTCATGATGGAAATAAGCAGACTGAAGTACGTTACAAATGATGACTTGTATGGGAGAAGCAGTATAAAATATATCTAATAATATAGCTTATATATAATATATTTTACTATGTTTCAGACACTGTGCTAAGCACTTTACAATTATTAACTCATTTGATTCTCACAACAACCTTCCAAGGTAAATGCTATTATTTTCCCAATTTTACAGATGGGAAAACTGGCAAACAGAGGTTAAATGACTCCAGGTCCAGCACTCTATCCACTGTACCACTCAGCTGCCCCCATATCTAAGAAATGTATGATTAGAAAAGGAGGTGGGCCAGTCAAATGATAATGGATAGCCCAAGTCCTCTACTAGGACAAATGAAATATTAAAAGACCTACACTATAGGAAGACCTTTGGTATGTTGGGTAGATGCTCTAAAAGAGATTTATGGGATAACATAGAAAAGAATGCCAAAGGAAGTTGTCACAGGAGAAATATCTCCTTTTTGAGTTCATGTGGTAGTTAACTGCTGCTGAAATAGTTCTACCACAATGTAGAAATTATGGAAGTTAAAATCTAGGTTTCATTATGCTTAAGCACAGGTACAGGCTTCAGAAAAAAAAATAATCCTGAACAAAGATTAGGATTCTAACAAGGCTTCTTACAGACGTCAGAAAGACAAAGAAATAATTCTTTTACATAATTGTTCTCTCATTCTTCCTTTTAAAAGTTTCAAAAAAGCTTGAAGTCTTAAAAGTTTAAAAAAACAGATTCATAATCTCATGCTTCCTTCAATATTATGAAAGTTTGAACAAACTTGGTTAAGTAGAATCATAATCTTATGTATCCCCTACTAGTTAACCAGACTTTATAGGTAAACTAAGTCAGATTGCAGACTAAACTGCATTTAGAGGGTTCACAGTGGGGAGAAAGGGTTTATATGTTAACAAGACAACCAAGGAGTCAGAGACAATTGGAATTCTTTTTCTTGGGAAGGTCAAATTCCCCCTTGCTTTCTACCTAAGAAATGTCAAACAATCTTCCCTTAGCATTATCATTTCATGAGTCAAAGTTTGGTCAGGTGAGGTTAATATTAACAGAAGACAGGCTTTCAGTTAGCTGAAAGTTGCAGGAGGAATGGCTCTCAGCCCTGAATAATAAAGATAAATAAAAGGAAATCAAAAATACAAAATTCCCATCACAATGTGAAGGCTTAGATGGGTTTGCTCTGCTCCTTTGGAAGGAAAATCCACAGTGCTGGCATCTCAGATCCATTGAAGTAAGTTCACAATCAGCTAGGACTTGATATTTTGTTATTCTGAGCTTTTTACAGTGAATAATTGTTTAATTATAATACTTATTGAAATATGATTTGCTCTGGATATATAATCAGAACGAACTGAAGCAATACTTTTTCAATAATTTGTTGTTTCAAATGTAGCCCAGGTGCAGAGCTGACCCCCAATTCTACACAGGTTCTCTTTCTCCCTGGGTCAAAGCTAGTTCTCCAGAGGGGCAGTCACATGGGTACAACTTAACTCTTTCAGAGGTAATTACTTCTAGGGATAATCCTGGTGTGTATGGGGTGAGGTGGGGGGGAGGGATATACTCTTATTACTCTAGTACCTGAACCTATACTAGTGTGCTTCCCATTTGACCAAAGTCAGTCAAAAGGGTACCATTGACTCATTATTGAATAAGACAAAAAAAAAAATCCAGAATAATCTTAACAATGATTAAATAGAAAGAAAAATCAGGATCACAACTTTTACTCAATAGAAGACAAAAGTAGGAATAATCAAAATATATCAGTCCATAAACCTGGTTCTCTTTCTCCTACCAATATACACAATTTTGATGGGGGGGGGGGGACACACACTTAACAGAAACCTAGCAGTTAGACCTATGAGTAGGGAAACCCATGTACTTAATCCAAAGCATACATCTGAACTGTTGGTCTTGACATCCTGGATCTCTTTAGGGAAAAATCTGTAGCATGTACTTGCTAGGCAAAATTGCTTCATTTTAGCTGTTTCTTTTCTTGTGTTCACAAATCTCTTATTGGGAAAAGCTGATTCTCTGCTACTCTCAAGCTGATGATTGTCAAATTCTTCTTAACACACAGCCAGAGTGTGGCTCAGATTACACTGTATTTACTTATCTGTATACATGTTTTATCCCCCAGTAGAATGCTAGTTTTTTGATAGCAAGGACAGTTTTGTTGTAGTCTCTGTATACCCAGAGCCTAGTGTATGTTCTTTGCAAATGGTAGGTGCTTAATAAATGTTTGCTGAATTGAATTAAATTTGTTGAACTTATGTTTCAAGGAATGTTATTTAAGAAAAATATAACTGAATCTGCATGACAATAAACTACTTTTAGCAGGATTATTAGTATAAATGTTAAAATTTATATAAGAAAACCTATGATAAAATAGCTTATGGCTAAAGACCAAATGTTAACTAATTTCTGAAGTGAAACAAGAAAGCCAATTAGCAAATTCAGGAAACAAGCATAACAATAATAACTCTCATTTATATAATAATAATAACAACATAACATTTATATAACACTCTAAGTTTAAAAAAAATAACTTTTCTCACAAAAACTTTGTTAAGTGGGTAGTGCAATTATTTTTATTCCCATTTTATAGTTGAGGAAACTGATTCCTTGCCCAAGATCTCAAATTAAAGTGTCAGAGCAGAAAATGAAGCCTAGGTTGCAGGACTTGCAATACTCATTCCCCTCTCTGCTTATATTTCTTTTATAAATAATAAGACTTCCCTGTGGGGCTGGCAGCAACATCTTCCCTGGAAGCCTACCTCCCAGGTCTCTATGGCTTGTGTTCCCAGGTCCAGGGACATAGTGCCTATGCCTAGAACTGAAAAGGACAAACAAAATAGACACAGGGGTCTAAAATGAAGAGGCAAAGGAATCTTTCTTTTTTTTAAGTATTTTTATTTTTTTTATTTTTAGGCAATTGGGGTTAAGTGACTTGCCCAGGGTCACAGCTAGTAAGTGGCAAGTGTTTGGTCTGAGTCTGGATTTGAACTCAGGTCCTCCTGACTTCAGGGCTGGTGCTCTATCCACTGTACCACCTAGCTGCCCCAGGAATCTTTCTTCACACCCAGCTCAGCATATGGTGACCACACTTCAGGTAAACAAGACTTTTACTGTCTTGATTGCCATCAGAGAAAGAGCAAGCCCTCCCACCTGGTAGGGAAATGCAGGATGTCTTTTCTTAGAAACAGGTCTCTGCTTCTAAGGTGGATGCCACCGCCTAAAGTTTTTTGGGCACGTGCAGCGAAGTCTTCTTATACTCCCTTTATTGTTGTTGTTCAGTCATTTTCAGTCATGTCTGACTTTTTTTCTTTTTTTTTGGCGAGGCAATTGGGGTTAAGTGACTTGCCCAGGGTCACACAGTAAATAAGTGTTATATGTGTCTGAGGCCGGATTTGAACTCAGGTCCTCCTGACTCCAGGGTGGGTGCTCTACATGTCTGCCTCTTTATGACCCCATTTCGGGGTTTTCTTGACAAAAATACTTGAGTGGTTTGCCATTTCCTTTTCCAGCTCATTTTACAGATGAGGAAACTGAAGCAAAGAGGGTTAAGTGACTTCCCCAGGGTTACACAGCTAATAGGTGTCTGAGGTCAAATTTGAACTCAAGTCTTCCTGACTCCAGACTTGGTGTTCTATCCACTGTACCACCTAACTGTCACAGAAGTCAATTAGTGGACAAACAACATGACTTAGTGACCAGAGAGCTGACTTTGGAGACACCTGAGTGTGCCGGCCGCGCCGTGCACTCTCCTCCTATAAGGAGCAGGCTGCCAAGGTCATACTACTTACCAGTCTTCGGTGCCCACCCGGATAAACACACAGAGATGAGCCGATCAGGAGGTGCCAACACTTGAGCTTTATTCAGAGGCCATCACAGCAAGGCCAAGCAGGAAGGCCAGAGCAAGAGAGCAGGAGCAAAAGAGAGAGCGAGCTCCGATCCCTACCGTTCCTTAAGTACCTACTTAGCCCCTCCTCCTCAGCCTGCCTACTAGTCATTGATTGTAGGATCAGATACCGGAAGGGGATGTCTGGGGTTAGTGCCTAGACAAAGGGAGAGTATGTGGCACAGGAAGTGAGGCCTAGATACTGGAAGGAGGCATCTGGGGTTAGTGCATAGACAAAGGGAGAGTACGTGACCCAGGAAGTCAGGAAGGAGACGACTGGGGTTAATGTTGCACCTAGGGAAGAGGACTAGACAAAGGAACTCATCCTCTGCCGTCTCGCTCCCACGTGGCACAGCCCCCTGCCTCAGGAGCACGTGCTCCAGCTACTTCCTTGTATCCTGTTCCTTCTCCAGCTTATCACAGCTCCACATAGCACTGCCCACTGCCTCGGGAGCGTGAGCTCTGGTTACTTCTCCGTATCCAGTTCCCATCCCAGTTCACCACAACTCCGCCTAGCACAGCCCCTGCCTCGGGAGCGTGAGCTCCGGTTACTTCCTAATATCTTGTTCCTACCCCATCTTGCCACAATCTTCACTTGGCAGTAGTCAACATCAGACAGTCCCTCACACCTGAGCTCTGATTTCAAATCTGGCCTAAGATTCTAGTTAAGTGATCATTGAAAGTTGTGCCTTTCTGAGCTTTACCTTTTTTTTTTTTTTAACCTGTAATGGGTATTAATGATACACTGGATCTCTTAGAGTTGTTATGAGGAAAGCTCTTTGCTAACCTGAAAATGACATATATGTAAGTTATTCCTTGCTAGTTTAAATTATATTTTATCCATTGATTGCAAGTGTCATCACATGAAAAATTTGAATAAGCTTAGGCCCCTGTTTAAAATGCAAAATGTATCAAATTCAAATGCAGAGCTCATTACTCCTGAATACTAATGATGTTAATCTGGGCAAAACAGACATAAAACAAATAAATAATTTGCCTTGACAATAGATGTATAAATAGGGATCTAATAATGAATTTGCTAATTTTTCTTCCCTGCTAGAGAAATATGACACTTGTCTTTAACTGAAATTTATGTAACCACTAGTATTTATCTGAACCATACATGACATCTGCCTTCTAAAGAATTTAAAGAATTTTACATATGTATTGGTATATAAATTTGCTTCCCAACCGAGTTGCTTTAGAGGAAAAATAATGAAGAAAACATCTTTTTCTCACTTTACAAATGAGGAAAACTAATGATGGCTTCTATTTATATAGTATTTTTTACTTTGCAAAATCATTTCGCATCTGTTCTCTTATTTGATACAAAAAAAACCCTATGATGTATACAGCAGGCATCAGTGCCATTTGAGTGAAGGATTGAAATTTGTTCAGGTTAATAAACCCAAATAATAAGAGAGCTAGAACTATAACCCAGTTTTTTCTAGGCCAGTTCATTCTACTATGCGAGACACATAAATCCCGATGAGCCTCCTCCAAGATATTGAAATGGAGTCAAACTTGTAACCGAACAAGAATCTACCTCTACTCTGAACCCAACATTTGTGTGCAGATTCCCAGTAAAGGAAAAATCACTCCTTCCTGAAGGAGCCTGTGACACTTCTGAATAGTTTCTTATTCATAGGAAGTTGTTCCTTGCATTTTAGCCTCTTGGCAACTTACATTCATTGTTCTTAGTTCTGTCCTTTGAGGCCAAGTAAAATAAGTCTAATCCCTCTTCCAGATGACAATCCTTTAAAATACTTGGAGATATCTATCATGTTCCCTTAATTTTTTTTCTTTTTTAGGGTAATCTGATGTTTCTTCAACTACTCCTTGAATAGTATGACCTAGAGAGAGGTCATCATCCTAACGACCTGTCTCTGTTTATTGATGTATTTTCTCAAATATGGCACCCAATACTCCAGATGTAGTTTGACTAGTGCAAAACACTGTGGGAATAGTACTTCCCCGCTTCCCACTGCTGGATATTCTGCTTCTCTTCATACAGATTAGTATTACATTAGTTTTCTTGTTTATCATATCATAATGCTGACTCATATTGGGCTTACATTCTGCTCCAATTCCTAGATCTTTTTTCAGACAAAGACCTATCTAGCCTTGCCACCCTCATCTTGCAATCGTGATTTTTTAAACCCAAGTGTAAGACTTTGTATTTATCCATATTAAATTTCATCTTCCAATCCAATCAACATTTATTAAGTGCTTACTATGTGCAACTTACATGTTAGATGACAAGCCTTCTAACACAAAAACAAACAAACAACAACAACAACAACAAAACCAGTCATCATCCTCATGTGACTCAATGTTCTAGCCTGTCAAGATCTTTTTGAATCTGGACTCTGTTATCCAGAGTGTATATTAGCTCTTTCTCTCAGCTTTGTGTCATCTACGCATTTAATAAACAGGTCATTTGCATCTTAGTTAAGTACTTGGTAAAAACAAACAAACAAACAAACATTATGCAGCACAGGGCCAATCACAGATACATAGGACACTTTCCTGGTGAACTTCTACAAGTGCATGAAATATTCAGTTAGTTCTACTTAGCTGAACTTTTGTCTAGTCCACATTTGTCTATTTCCTCCCATAATAACAGCATGGAATCAGAGGATCATATATTCAGAGCTAGAAGGGACCTTAGAGTATAATCCTCCTATTTTATAGATGTGAAAAATGAGGCCCTGAGAGCTTAAGTGACTTGCCCAAGGTCCCGTAGGTAGTAAATGACTAAGCTGGGATTTGAATCCAGATCTTCTGACTCCAAATGCAATGTACTTATATCTAGGTAAACTAAATCAAAACTGTTCCCTTGATCTAGAAGTATAATAACCCCATCCAAAGAAAAAATGAGCTTAGACTAGAATGCCTCATTTTGGATGAAGCTATTCTGGCTCTTGGGGACTGCTGTTCCTTTTCTAATATTCACTAATAATATATTTTAGAATTTTTCTAGACATCAAAATTCTTCTTTGATTCCTGGTCAATAGTTTGTAGACTCTAATTTTTGCCCCTTTAAAAAAATTGCACAGTATTCAACCTTCTTCAGTTTTGTGATGTGCCCATTATTCTCCAAGATCTTTCAAAGATCACTGATCTTCGCTTAGCAATCACATTTACTGGTTTTGATATTCTTGTTATTTTTTAGTACTCTATGATATAGTTTGACAGGGCCCAGTGAATGGAACTCATCAAAGGCAGGTATATGTGTACTTAATATCTCACTATTAATCTTAGGTATCCCTTCCCTATCAGCCATTTTTGTTCTGTTCTTTCCAGTATAAAGACAATCCTCATTGGCAGAGAAAACAGAAGAAAAATAAACATTCTTCTCTCTGACACTGGTCATCATTACTGTGTCCCACAATATCTATCCATTGTTCCTATCTCTTTTTAAATCACTAAAATAAAATAATAATAACTGTTTTTGTTGTCCTTAACCTTCCTCAAGAATTTTGGCTCATTGTGAACTTCAGCATTACTGACTATTTTCATAGAACCATGTCACGTGTAACCCCATGATATAATAATTAGCTCATTTTAATCTTGGAGAGATAGGTAATATAATGGCCCCTAAGGTCCACTGGGTTTTCTTTTCTGTTTTAGGGAGTTTATTTTAGATGAAAAGTCCTAGGTTAAGTCAAAATTACTGAGCCCCCAGTTAGGAAAAATTCCTAACACCTGGGCAGAGGCTGGGCTTTCTGCCTAACCTTACATTCACATCTATTTCTAGCTAACTCCCAGCCTCTTTGTGGTTGAGGCAAAATTCAGGGTTACAGGAAATATTTGGAAATGAAATAGCAGGCTATATTATAGTGTCTGTGGATAGAAAGGCTTTGATAGGAGACGTCTGGGAAAGAGCTCACATTTTCTTGAGAATTCCCTCATTCAAGGTCTTCCTCTTTGAGATACTTGTAGAGTCAGCGAGTGTCCTCAATATTTTTCTTCTCCCAAATTCTTTTACTTTGATCTTTATGAATTCTATAACATCCTCTTTATCAACACATGTTCTATTTCATTTATCTGTAGTCCTTTATGAATCTCAAACTCCATAAATGGACAGTAGTTTTCATATACCATTCTCACATTCTCACAATGAGGCCATAAGGCCAAAATTTTCTAACCAACAAACAATTTGATTGATTCCAACAATGCAAATCAGAAATGATAATAAGAATATCAGCCATAGTTACCAGCAGATTATGGCATTTATTTTTTCATAAATAATATGCATTGATGACCTCAATCTCTCCTGAATATGAAAGACAATAATAACAATGTGTAGTGACTCTCAATGAGGGTTGCCCTTGGCTTATCACATACTAAGGCACAATCTCTTCTCCTTTTGATACAGATTTTCCATTCTTTATGTGTACATAATTTTACAATCAGTCTAGCATTGAAACTTATAAAGCATATTCTTCTGCTTGTGAAATTCTAATCTTGTTGTCAATGAGAAATAACGATTATTTTTACTGATTGTAGCATGCATTTGTAGTCAGGCTTTGAGGCCAGAATTGTGTCATGGATTTTAGAATTCATCTACATGTTGTATGTATTTAATAGAATTAAATATACTATAACACTCCCCATGAACTTGGGATATTTTCCTCCTCCCCAAAATTTCCCTGAGAAACCATGACGTCTTCTAGAAGTAAAGGTGGTAATGGGAATAGAGTATATATGATGAATTCTGCCAGGGTGGTAAAGGAGAAAATGGCTTACTTACAAATTAATGGGAAGCATATCTAGAAGTCAGGAGAGCCAAAAGAAAATGACAGTAGAACCACTAAACCATAAAAGGCCTTATTTTAAAATGTATTCACAACTTAAACACAAAACAAAATGAAGCTCTAAGAAATGTAAAAGTCTAAGGCTGATAATTTCATTTTGACAGTAACCTTAAGAATTTTTAGAAGTTGCTTACAGGTGCTGGTCAAGTCTCCACTCTACAGTCTCTTCTGTGTATATGGATGTAGTATTCACACATACACACAATGGTATAACTAATATCCTCTCCCCTCCATCTCAATTCCTGCAGTAATCTGTGAGAAAACAATTGCATTGCTTGAACCTAACCCTGCGTGTCTGAAAGAGCAGACCTGTTGCTTAGAGATTTGATTTTTTTTTCATGCTTAATTGAAGACTCCAGGTTATGGTGACCCCAAAAAGAACCATGCAGGAAACCAGCCTCCATGCCAGTCAATCAGTTATTGTTTCCTTTTTCCTTTATTTGAATTCTATACAACATAAAATGTAGAGAACCTCAGGGGGAGTGGGCTGCCCCCTTTTCAACTGTCACTCGCTGCCAGATGGCTTTATAAACTTCTTTCTAAATTATTTCAGTTCTGGGTTTTGTTCTCTGCCACCACAACTAATCAACAGGTCAGATCTTCATCTAAGATGTTACTAAGATCGTGATTGGGAACATGATCTGGGGGTTAACATCTTCATATCTAGCAGTAAGACACTGGAGCCAGTAAATTCTAGGATAGATAAGCTAGTGTCATAAGGGACCAAAATCTTTGAGTTCTTAAGAGAAATTTTTGCTGAGGGTTTATTTCTTTGTCTTTCTTATCTCTGGTTGTCTTAAGACAAAGAAAAGACTCATCACCTGGTTTTTGCTTTGGTCCTGTTCGGCTCACAGTTCACACAGAGAAACTATTTTTTTGGTTATGAAACTTCATCATGAGACTTGAGATGTAAAAGTCTAAAAAGTTTCTTTAGCTTCTCCTGGATTTAAAGACCACAAACTATAGGATGAAGACCATTGGAGGCAGGTGAATTGGCCCTCAATTTGGGATCTGATGATACATTTATCTACACTCTGTTTAATCACTTCTTAATCTATAAGGTTTTTGTTTTTCTGGAACAACATTCTAGTATCATTTATAATTCACTGTTTTCTCCTTACAGTGGATAAACATTGGTGTCTTCCATCTGCTAGATGCTGCATACCATTTCCTTGATCACCTGAAAATCCTGCATTAAAAGGCTAAGAACTGTTTATTACATTGCTGTCATCCTACTTGTATCCATCATGCCTACCCCAACCCATAGCTTGCGAGTGAGAGGAGGGAGCCAGATTATGGCAAATATAATACAATTGGTGTCCTCAAATCAGAACTGAGATTTTTATATTAAAAAGCCTGAAATATAATGCTTTGAACAATAATGCAAGAAATCCTTCAGCCAAAGGAAACAACAACCACCCCACCTTATACAGGCTTTTATAGTCATCTTCCATTACAGACTATTGCAGGTTCCTGTGACTAATTCCAAAGGTTGGAGAGATGATTAGGCTCTCCTCCCTGTCTTCTACCATCTAGCAGCTATTGCTCTCTAAAAGAAGAATGATGTGGCAAATGTTATCTTTACAACTACTGTATATTCTGGTGAAATTTATTAAAGGATATGTTATTGCAAAGATAAATTACAGACACCTGGATCCTAGGTTGGAAGTGAGTGGACTACCACTATGGCTCCTTTGAACACTTTTGAAGGAAGGACACTTTTCTTGGATCTCTAGTTTCTTTTGGCCCCATACCAACAATCTCCATGCTGTTGCAAGTACATGTACAAGTACATGTTGTGGGATGAATTTTTGGCAGCAACGTAATTTGAGGTTAGATTGCTGTTCTTGTTCATATATTGAAAAAAACTCTGCTTCTGACATTTGTCCTCATTAGTAAGACCTCACAATTTTTCAAATGTTCCTAAAGATTATACTTGTTAATTGTCTAGATGGCACGTGCCTGAGCTTATGGTACTCACCCTTTTCTGAGTACTAATCAGTAAGATCACATCATCCTAGTTTTTGGATAGTCCTTTCCATACTTATGATTGATCTTTGACCCTCAGTAGCCTCAGATGTAGGGACCTATTGTCTTGGGGGAGTTTATGATGGACTGGTTCCCATAATTAACCTCAGGATGATACATGGCCAATGACATTGGAAGATGGCATGGGCATTTTAGCACAGGAAGTCTGCTTAGATTAGATACTAATAAATATCCTGAGAATGATCTTGGCAGATCTCTCTTATCATTGTGAAAGGGGGCATGGCAAAGTCCTCTTCAGAAGTTTGAAGAAAAGAGAAAAATAATCTATTGCACTTTCAGCAAACAAATTTTCAAAGTTACACATGCCACACTTCAAGAAAACTTGCAAAGCAAGTTGCAAAATTTGCAAAGCAAAAACCAATAAAAGAAACCATACTTATTACCACTGTTTCTGCTATTTAGGAAAGGAATTTCACAAAATAGGGTTGTACTTGCAGTCACAGTAGACAATAAATAGTATTAGCAATAGTGATGATGATGATGACAGTGTTAATGATGATGGCTTCATCCATAGCTTAGCCCCACTCCAAAGGTAGAAATTCATACATTAGGAACAATTCAAACTGTAAGATGGGTAACAGCTGTCAAAATAAGGAACTAGTGAATGAACAAAGGCCACTCAAGAAAGCAGCCTTTTCTTCTATCTTATTACATATTCCTTTAAAATCAGAGTTGGCAGATGGATAACATGTGAATTCACAACAGTATATTTAGACAACTCTTCCTTTTCCTCCTCATAAGAATGCTTCTCTCTGTCCTCAGAATTTCATTTTTGATGGTTTTACAGTCTTCTTGGGCTAACTATCTCTAGAATTTTAAGCCGTGGGATCTTACCTAACCTTTCTTGAAATGCTTGAAATCCACTTTCCCAAACACTTGGGTGCATTTCAGGCGGCAGTGTATTGGAGACAACACAATCTGAATTTTCAGTGTGAGTTTTAACACTTCAGAAATTGGTAAATGCTACAAAATAGGGAATGATTTGTTTTGCAGATTACCTAGACTTAAAGCATGGGAGAAAATGTTAATGAAGATTAAATTTAACAGTGTGTCTTGCTCTGGAGAGCTACTTGTTAAATATTTACTACTGTACCCCTGATTTCAGGCTATGCCCACCTTTTCACCCTATCTCTATCACAAATTCTATGATGAAGTAGTCATTGACCCTGCAAAGTTTGAATCATTTTCAGCCCAGTAACCAGTTCTTCCTAGTTAGTATGGATCATATCAAAAATAAAATTTCCCTATGTTGAATCCTAGACCTTCTGAAGGATGAAATTATCATTAAGACAAGTCAAAAAATTATCAGTTACTCTTTTTTTTGGCAAAGAGAAAACTCTCTAAGTGTCCAAATAAATAAGGTTCCTCATTACTGCTCTTGTCATGCCTCTGTACCAGCCCTGTGTGATCTGTTTCCCAGACTCCTCATATCTTTTTGCCCAGGTCATCTGTAGTTTATTCATATGGAGGATGGTTTGAAAGAATGAGATCTTGGCTGCAGGTTGACTAAATATGAGACTGTGGCAATAGTCAAAGAGAAGTGATTAGGAATTTAATTAAGATTGGAGTTATATAAGTGGAGAAAAGGAGATGTTGTAGAGATAGCATGGACAAAACTTGGCAACTAATTAGATATAGGAGCAGAGAAAGAGGGAAGAATGAAGGATAGCTTCTGACCCCATTTGTTTGCCCCCTTTCTAAATGATGGTGTCCTCAATAGAAATAGGGAAACTTGGGAAAAATAGGCTTGGGAGCAAATAAATAATCAGTTTTGTCTTGCACATGGTTTAGGATGATGACTTCTAGGTGAAGATATTTTGCAAACATTTGGCAATGAAGGACTGGAGTTCAGGTTAGAGATTCATGCTCAATACAATGATTTGAAAGGTTTTTGCAAAGGAATGATATAGTTATCAAGAAAGAAAGTATACACAGAGAGAAGCCAGGGTATAGCCTTGGGGATACCCATACTAAATGGGTGGGAGATGGATGATGATCTTATAAAGGACTTTGAAGAAGTATTCAGAGAGGTAGGAGGAGAACCAGTTAAAAAATAGAGTCAAAGGGGCAGCTAGGTGGCACAGTGGATAGAGCACTGGCCCTGGATTCAGGAGGACCTGAGTTCAAATCTGGATTCAGACACATAACACTTACTAGCTCTGTGACTCTGGGCAAGTCACTTAACCCCATTGCCTAACAAAAACCAAAAAAAAAAAAAAAAGAATAGAGTCAAGATACCTAAGGAAGGAGAGGGTATCCAAGAAGAGGGGTTAATCAACAGTATGAAATGCTGCCGAGAGCTAGAATGAGCCCTGAGGGGGAAAATCATTGCATTTATTCCCTTTGGAAGCTTCACTTTGGGGACCATGTTTTCTAGTTTAAGGGGAATTGTTATCATGGGGAGGATGATCTCCCCATTATTCTAGCACTAACCTCCCCTTATAGGAACCTCTCCTACCTCCTCCTTACCTGAAATTATAGAGCCTAATCCCTCAAAGTCTTATCACTCTGGCTATAGGTATGCAGTGAATTAATAGCATCAGTCCTATGACTGGATCCATATTTTCTTTATGATTTATTGGTTTTTCCACCTCCCTGAAAAGTTAAAAAGAAGTTTCCCAATTTTTTGCTTCTGGATCAGGACAGCTAACACTGGAGTGTTAGTTACATTCCATGGGCTGCAGTGCACAGAACAATTAACCTAATTTGCTTCTAGAAGTTTTTTGTCATATAGATATACACACACACACACACACACTCAAGATTTTGAAAATCAGACTTTTGAGAAGCACTTTTAAGTTATCCCTAACAATCCACTGAACATAGGAGTACATGCCCTCTTCATATCCATACTGACTGGAACTCTGACACCACTTAGTATTTTCCTAGGGAATTTAGAATTGGAGAGGTCTGTGAGGCAGCCAGAGAGACCTCAGAGTTTGAAATTTGGCACTGGTAGATATACTTCCTACTCTTCTTGTATTTCCTGGCTGTCCAGGCAGTTTGGATAGTGGCCTTGGCTATAACAGTTAATTCAATTCAACAATCCATTTATTAAGAGCCTATTATGTCCAAAGCACAATCATTGAAAAAAGTAAGTTTCCACAATGCCTTTTACCACTAACTCCTAAAGCCATTTCTGGCTGCCTATGAATTCTTGGTTCCATAGGACATTAGAACTAGGCATGCCGTTGGCAATTGAATTTTTTCAGTGAAACAGATTGCAGCTAAGAGATTATAAAGAAAGTCCTTGAGTGTAAGGGCTGTCTTTTCTCTGAGCCATTTCTTTTTTTAACCAACCAGGACAATCCTAAAAACACAAAACAAGTCAATATATTGATGATGTGCCCTATGCAGATATATATTAAATCCATTGCAGTAGTTAAAAGGTTAGTACACCCGTATCCCTCATTTTGATACTGTGGGAAAAATGCCTATAATGGAGTAGAGCTCAAACTTCTACCTGGGCCATGGCCCAGGGCTCACATTTTATACTATTATTTACAGCACACAGTGCAGAAGAATATCATCTGAAAAGGGCAGTTAAGAACCTTTTCTGACCTCTGTGTAACAGAAAAAATATTGAGATATGCTGCCAGTGTCTTCATTGGCTTTCAGATAAATATCCTGAATACTGTTGTTGTTATTGCTAATAGACCATCAAAAATAGTAAATATATAGGTCATGGCTCCCATCAAATGTATGATGTCCTTTAATAATCATTTTCAAATATTTCAGGTGGTAATCATTTTACCATTGTTAATTATTTGGCAATTATGCTGATAAAAGGTCAAAAATGATCACAGAGTCATTTCTTCAGGCAGCGTATAGGGAAACGATTTGAAATTAAATCGTTCTACTTGGTGCTTGATGGTAATGACATGCTATTTTTAAATTATGTGAAATAACTTAACAGACTACTTATTTAGAATTTGCTACATCAGAAAACAGGCTAGAAAAATGGGACAATCTAGTTGACTGACAGCATTGCCTACTGTGAAATTAATGTTCATATGTAGCAGACATTTCAGAAATGCATCGTTACAAGCAAATGTTTCTACAAGAACAGTGTACAACTAGGAGGCTGAAGACTCAATTGTTATAAAACCTATGCTTTTTTTTTTTGTTTTT
The DNA here is from genome assembly GCF_900497805.2 of Vombatus ursinus. Classification (NCBI taxonomy): domain Eukaryota; kingdom Metazoa; phylum Chordata; class Mammalia; order Diprotodontia; family Vombatidae; genus Vombatus; species Vombatus ursinus. The sequence goes on along the minus strand of NW_020954557.1, from coordinate 36,282,269 downwards.
GCTTGATCTATAATAATCCCTGTTTTGCTAAGTAGAAAGGTTACAGGAATAGAAACAGATCTCTCTAGAGGAAGGAATATTAAAGTGCAGGTAAAGTATTATTGGAAGAAGGAAAATTATAATATAATCCTACTTAATATTTTCATCAAATACAATACATTTTGAGTCATAATAGCTTAATCCTAACTGCATGCATCAAAATGGAATCTCCTGTCCAGACCAAGATTTTGATGCATTTATCATGTCTCTGTAATTCATCATGTCTCCAATCTTTTTGCACAACAATAGGGGGAGCTGTCCTGTAGCTCATTAACTAAGTATTCTACCTGAAAATTCCTATGGCTATAATTTATGATCCCAAGACTAAGATAATGAACTTTTCTTCCTAATGTTGCAAAGGTAGTGAGTTGAAATAATGTTTGTATTTTTTACTATAATTCATTTGTCATTTTTCCTTATTATCCATTAATTGGTTCTTATTATTTTATGATTTAGAAATAAAAGTATGCATAGTATAGTCACAAGTGAAAATACAAATTAAAAGATGGGTTGAACACAATAACAATACATAGTATCTTTTGGTTATTTTAATTAGAGGAGTGAAATAAACCATTTCTCTTAGAGTTCCTTTAGTCTGACACAAGGCTGCATAAATTTTGACTACCCATTATCATTTTCAGACTTTCCATTTTCTCCCTCTTCCTCCTTCACTCTTCTGATATGGATGTCTTTAAAACTCTAGCCCTTTACCTTCCTTTGCTTTTAAAAAATCCCACATATGGTAACCAGATTTCTTCTAAAGGTATATCTTTATAACGTGTGAAAAGTGAGAGCACAAAAAGAAAATAGGGCAGATTGTGCATTGTTTTAGTTAGAGACATAAAAAAAATAGGAAGAAGACATATAGGGAGAGAAGAAAAATGGTTTGGTTTCAGGTGACCTGGAAAAAATTAGTATGACATCTGACTTCATTCCATTCCTCTTTAAGCACTGCCATCTCAAGGTAATTTCAGTTGCATGACATCTTTTTTGTTCCTCCTGTTTATTTCTAATAATTTCTCAGTAGAGCATCTCCTATCCCTTTCCACCTCACTTAGTTCTCCTCTAAATTTTCATATTCTTTTTCTATTCTCTTGGGTTTTCTCAAAATTTCCTCCATTTCAATATGGGTCCCCATCATGCCTGTAAATCTTTCTTGACATAAAATTCTCCTCTTTTTTATGTCTGGGAAATTTTGTTTATATTTTAGTGTTCTACCATTAAAAATTACCAAACTAAATACTTGCCCATTATCCATTGCTTATGATGACTTTCTTTAAAACACAGTTTTACTTACTTATGTCTCTAGGTATAATATAGAAACTGGAATTCTTTAAAAAAAATAAAAATATAGGCTGCCTTAGTTAAGATTTGGGAGGAAATAAAGATTTTTCCACATCTATTTAACCCTCCTTCTATGACTACCAAACACTCTTTAGATTCTGAAGGTTTCACTTTTCTCAAGAGGAAATGAAGTATACATGGGACAATATTAGTATGCATTGTACAAACATATAATTAAATGAAGGAGTCAATTTTTATGAGAAATCATTTTTAACTAGGGTTGTTATTTCTTTCAGATAATTCTTCATATGTAAAAACCATTTTGCAGACAACATCCTATAGCTTCATATTTTTCTACCTTCTATATCTTAAATTCACATTTTTCTACATTTTATGTAGAAAGTAGAGCTCTGGAAAATGACTCTAAGTTTAATTACTCTATAGATCTTGTAGGTAAATATTTTATCATATTGTTCAGAAAACTTTATTTATTAATGTTGTTAAATCCAGCTTTATAGGGCTAGAAAATTGTCTAACCCAAAAGTTTACTGTAGAGGTCAAGCTGACCTCAGAGATGCTCTAGGGAAGCCAGATGGTTGTAAGGAATGCTAAGATCCCACCCAGTGTTTTTGGGTCTGCTTGGGTCTTGTTTTGGGTCCACCCAAAGTTTGATTTTTGGATTCCATACAAAACTTGTGTTTTAGGTTCCCCAAATTAAATTAACTTTCCTGTTGACATATACCTCAAACTGTCCTCTTGGAGACTACCTACTGCCTGCATGAGACTCATCAGTCCGTTGTCTGAACTCTATATAATGTAACCTCAAAGACTAAAGGAGGGAACCACACCCTCTTTCTAACTCTCTTCTACCAAATGACCTAATACATTTCACTACAAAACTATTTCAAAGTTGAGTTTTGTTTTTGTGACTAACAACCTGTATCCACTCAAAACCATAGCTCATGAGCTCCTATAGGTGTATTTGCCTTTTTTTTTTTTGGACTAGTCAGCCAAGGGACACAATTAGTTCAAACCAAAAATTTAAAGAAATAGCATACTATCAAAAATAGTGATGAAATATATCCTTTCCTCCACCCCCAACCATTAACCTGGGGGATACACTTTCCCACAAGTATATATATCACCAGAGGGAAGAGTGCATACACAGAAAAATCATGTGTGGAAACATAAATGTAGAAAATTAATTTGGCTATGACTGGTTGGTTGATTGTTGCCCTTTGTTCTCAAAGAGGACCAAAATGACATCACTATGTTGGGGTCAAGGTACAGGGTGTCCAACTGTGGCTGATCGGACCAAATATGAACTTGGACGGAAATTTCTACCACAGGTCAGGCACAAATAGTCCATAGGAACATTTGGAGTGGAAATTTCTCTAAATTTGCTTATCTCACATTTGTTTTGAGCTACTGCAATTCTGCTTTGCTCATAGAATATAGCACCTTCTTTGCTGTAGGCAGTACTGTGCCAATGTCTCCTATATCTCACAACCGATTCCAAAGTTCTTCAGAAAGACCTTGAGAGTGTCCTTGTATCACTTCTTCTGACTTTCATTTGAGTACTTGCCTTGTGTGAGTTTTCTGTACAATAGTCTTTTAGGCAAACATACTTTCGGCATTCGAACAACGTGACCAGCTCATCAGAGTTGCACTCTTTGCAGTAGAGTTTGAATGCTTGGCAGTTCAGCTTGAGAAAGGACCTCAGCTTCTAGTGCCTTATCTTGCCAGGAGATCTTCAGAATCTTCCTAAGACAATTCAAATGGAAGAAATTTCCTACCCTGTGCTGGTATACCATCCAGGTTTCACAGGCACACAACAATGAAGTCAGCATAATGAATCTGTAGACTTTCAGTATGGTAGGCAGTCTAACACCTCTTCTCTCACACACTTTCCTTTGGAGCCTCCCAAATATTGAATTAGTTCTGGTTATGGGTATATCCCTAGAAAGTATGCTGCCAGGGTAAGTGAACTTATTCACAGCATTTAAAATTTCTTCATTTGCTATAACTGATGGTTCCAACAGATTGTGTGGTGCTGGCTGATAGAGAACCTATGTTTTCTTGGTGTTAATATTAGGCCAAAATTAATACAAACAGCAGAGAATCAATCCATATTTTGTTACATCTCAGCCTCAGAGGCTGCATTGAGTGCACAATCATCTACAAACAGAAAGTTGTGCACCAACTATCCCTCCACTTTAGTCTTGGCTTGTAGCCTTTTCAAGTTAAAAAAAAATATCATCAGTATGGTAGCAGATCTTGATGCCATTTTCATCATCCTTGAAGGCATCTGACAATATTGTAGAAGATATCATGCTGAAAGCATGGGAGCAAGCACACAGTTCTGCTTTTTTCCCCCAGTCACTCCATTGGTAACTGGGAAAACATGAGAGTACTCTCTACTAACTAGAACCAGGGTAAGCATGCTGTCTTGAAATTGATAAACAAAACTGATGAACTTCTCCAGGCAATCAAATTTTGCCATAATTTTCCACAAGCCCTCACTATTGACAGTGTCTAATGCCTTTGTTAGCTAGACAAACATTGTATACAGACCTCTGTTCTGTTCCTGGCATTTTCCCAGGAGTTGTCAGGTGTCAAACACTATATTGGCCTTTCCTCAGCCCTTTCTGAAGCCGCATTGGCTCTCAGGTAGATGACTCTTTTCCAGGTGATGGATCAGTGTATTAAGGAGGACTCTAGCAAGAATTTTGCCAACAAAAATGACTCAAAGACCCCTCCTTTGACTGTCACAGGACAACCTATTTCCCTTTCTTTATAGAGATGAACAGTGGAGACAATCTTGAAAACCTGGTAGATAATTTACTCTTGCCATATAACCTGGAAAATTTCTGTCATCTTTTGTATAGGCAGTAGACCCCTGCCTTGTAAGTCATGGCTGGAATAGAATCAATACCAAGTGCTTCGGCACACGAGAGGAGTCTAATGGCATTCAAAACCCCTTTATCAGTGGGAAGCTCAGTTAGAGACAGAGTGACTTCAACCTGAGGTAAACCAGTTAATGGTTTCAGCATTGATTGATGATGATCTGTTGAGAACACCATGGAAGTATTCAGTCTATCTCTCTAGAATCTGATCAGAATGAGTTTCAATTCAAGGTAAAAATCACACTCATGTTGAACCCTAGTTTTATAGTAGTTAACCAAGTTATACGGAAGTACCATCTTGGGGACTACAATATGTGTTCATCCATATTTAAGGTTGGGATTTGTAAGGCTAGCCCTAGAGTGACTATTTATATTCTTCTTTTTTTAAATTTTTTTTTTTAGGCAATTGGGGTTAAGTGACTTGCCCAGGGTCACAGAGCTAGTAAGTGTCAAGTGTTTGGTTTGAGGCCGGATTTGAATTCAGGTCCTCCTGACTTCAGGGCTGGTGCTCTATCCACCGCACCACTATTTATATCCTTCTAAATATGAGGCCTATGATTCAGGTTGCTACTGCACCAGAGGACCAACCATGTGGCCCTGGATTATGTCTACATAGGTCAACTGACTGAACTTAATTCCACTGAAAGAAAGCAAGAATATAATGCAAAATTCAGTCAATTATATTTACTATGAAATCAAACTATTAAAAATATAGAGGTGCAATACATAATTAATTTTTAAAATTTATTTTATTTTTAATTTATGGAATAAAACAAGCATTTCCATAGCATAGTATAATAAAAAAGATGATTGCACATGAAAGTGCAAATGTACTATGTATAACTTGCTATTCCCTTTAAATATACAACAAAATTATCATGTAAATTTCTTTTTTTTTCTTCTCTCCCCACCTCCCTACCTCAGAGATGGTCACCATTAGACACAAATAGATATATAGGTAAAATTATTCCATACATACTTCTATTTATCAGTTCTTTCTCTGGATGCAGATAGCATCTTTCTTCATATGTCCTTTATAGTTAATCTGGGTATTTATAATAGTCAAAATTACCTATTAGCTCAAAGTGGTTCTTAAAACAATATTGCTGTTACTGTATACAATGTTCTCTTGGTTCTGCTCATTTTGTTTTTCATTTTTTCATGGAAGTCTTCCAAGCTTTTCTAAGATCATTGAGTTCATCATTTCTTATTGCACAGTAGTATTCCATCACAATCATATACTACAACTTGTTTAGCCATTCCCCAATTGATGGGCATCCCTGCAATTCTCAGTTTTTTGCCACCACAAACAGAGTTGCTATAAACATTTTAGAATCTTTTCCTTTTTCCATAATCATCTTTAGAAATAGATCTAGTAGTGGTATTGCTGGGTCAAAGGGTATAGGCAGTTTAATAAGTCTTTGGGCATAATTCCAGATTGCTCTCCAAAATGGTTGGATCAGTTCACAATTCCTCCAACAATGAATTAGTGTTCTAATTTTTCCACATCCCCTCCAGCATTTTTTACTTTCCCCTTCAATCATTTCAGCCAATATGGTAGATGTAAAAATGATATCTCAAGGTTGTTTTAATTTGCATTTCTCTAATCAATAACGATATAGAGTATTTTTTTCATAGGATTGTAAATTGTTTTGATGTCTTCATTTGAAAACTGCCTGCTCATATCCTTTGCCCATTTGTCTACTGGGGAATGACATGTATTCTTATAAATTTGACAAAGTTCTTTATGTATTTTAGATATGAGACATTTATCTAAGAAACTGTCTATAAAAATTTTTACCCAATTTTCTGCTTTCCTTGTGATCTTGGCTATATTTGTTTTATTTGTACAACCCTTTTGTAATTTAATGTAATTTAAATTATCCATTTTACAACTAATTTTGCTCTCTCTCTCTCTCTCTTGTTTATTCATAAATTGCTTGTCTATAAGCCTGATAAGTAATATGTTTCATGTTCTTCTAATTTTCTTAAAAAATCTCTCTTTATATCTAGGTCATGTATTCATTTTGACCTTATCTTGTTAAATGGTATAAGATATTGGTCTATGGCCAGTTTCTGCCATCCTGCTTTCCAGTTTTCCCAACAATTTTTACCAAATGATGAATTCCTATCCCAAAATCTAAAGTCTTTATACTTATCAAATACAAGGTTGTTCTATTTATTTCCTGCTGTTAAGTATATGTTTACTCTATTCCATTGATGTGCCTATCTATTTCTTAGCCAGTACCAAATAGTTTTAATAATTACTGCCTCATAACATAGTTTAAGATCTGGTACTATTAAACCACTTTCCTTTACATTTTTTCATTATTTCCTTTGATATTCTTAACTTTATGTTCTTTCAAATGAATTTTGTTATTTTTTTTTCTAATTCAGCAAAATAAAAATTTGGTAATTTAATTGGAATGGCATTGACTACATAAATTAGTTTGAGTAAAATTGTCACTTTTATTATATTGACCCTGCCGACCCATGAACAATTACTATTTCTCCAATTATTTAAATCTGATTTTATTTGTATAAAAAGTTTTTTTTTATAATTTTGTTCATATAGTTCCTGGGTTTGTTTTGGCCGGTGTGCTTCCAGGTGTTTTATATTGTCTAGAGCTATTTTAAGTGGGGTATCCTTTACTATCTCTTCTTGCAGAGTTTTGTTTGTGACATATAGGAATACTGATGATTTATGTGGATTTACTTTATACTCTGTTACTTTACTAAAATTATTGTTTCAACTAACTTTTTTGTTGAATCTTTGGGATTTTCCAAGTATATTATTATATCATCTGTAAAAAGAGATTGTTTTATTATCTCATTCCCTATTCTGATTCCTTCTGTTTCTTTTTCTTCTCTTATTGGTTTTGCTAGGATTTCCAATACAATATTGAATAATATTGGTGACAGTGGGCATCCTTGTTTCACACCTCATCTTACTGGGATGGTTTCTAGTTTATCCCCATTACAAATAATGCTTGCTGATGTTTTTAGATAAATGCTTTTTATCTATTTAAGGAAAATCCATTTATACCAACACTTTCAAAAATGAATATTAACTTTATCAAAAGCTTTTTCTCCACCTATTGATATAATCATATGATTTTTAAAAACTTTTATTATTGATGTAATCAATTATATTAATAGTTTTCTTTATATTAAACCATCCTTGAATTCCTGGTATAAATCCCACTTGATCATAATGTATAAGCTTTGTAATACATTGTTGTAATCTTTTGGCTACTATTTTATTTAGGATTTTTGCATCCATATTCATTAATGAAATTGGTCTATAATTGTCTTTTTCTGTTTTTACTTTTCCTAGTTTAGGTATCAGTATCATATCTGTTTCATAAAAGGAATGTGATAGGATCCCTTCTTTACCCATTGCTCCAAATAACTTATTTAATATTGGAATTAGTCAATCTTTAAATGTTTGATAGAATCCACCTGCAAATCCATCTGCTCCTTATATCCTTCTCCTAGGAAGCTTATCTTTGGCCTGTTCAATTTCCTCTTCCAAAATAGGTCCAATTAGATATTCTATTTCCTCTTCTGCCAATCTATGCAATTTATATTTTTGTAAATATTCTTCCATTTCACCCAAATTGCTAAACTCATTGGCATGCAAATGGGCAAAACAATTCTTTATAATTGTCTTAATTTCATCTTCATTAGTAGTATATTCACCCCTTTCATTTTTGGTACTAATGATCTGGTCTTCCTCTTCCTTTTTTAAAATCAAGTTAACCAATTGTCCCATTTTATTTGTTCCCTCACAAAACCAACTCCTAGTTTTATCCATCAATTCAATGGCCCTTCTGTTCTCAATTTTATTAATCTCATTTTCAAATTCCTGGATCTCCAGCTTATTGGTCAAGAATGGATCTTCAATGGGGCAACCAGGTGGTGCAGTGGATAGAGCACCGGCCCTGGATTCAGGAGGAACTGAGTTCAAATCCAGCCTTAGACACAGAACACTTACTAGCTGTGTGATCCTGAGCAAGTCACTTAACCCCATTGCCTAGCCAAAAATAAAAGAAAAGAAAAGAAAAAAGAATGGACCTTCAATCTGTTGCCTTTAATTGCATAGTCAACCCACTAGTCTGCTTTTTCTCCATTCCACTGATATAAACATTTTGACACAAATCCTCCTCTAATCACTACCTCTACTGTATCCCGTACTGTCTCACCACCACCATTCTCTTCAACAAAATCACTAATTGCTTCTATTATTTGTTCTTCAACCCACTCATTCTTTAAGATTAGGTTGTTTAATCTCTAATTAGTTTTTAATCTATGTTTCTATGGCCACTTATTAAATAGAATTTTTATTGCATTATGACCTGAAAATGACACTTTTAATATTTCTGCCTTTCTCTATAAAATTTGTATGTACTAATATATGGTATATGGTAATATATGGTGCTATGAAGCACTAAGAAAAAGGTGTATGCCTTTTTATTTCCATTCATTTCTCTCCAGATATCTATCATATCTAGCTTATCTATAATTTTATTCACTTGTTTAACTTCTTTCTTATGTATTTTTTTGGTTGGATTCATCTAGTTCTGAGAAGGGAAGATTAAAGTCCCCTACTATTATAGTACTACTATCTGTCTCCACCTGTAATTCATTTAACTTTTCTCTTTAAAATTTACATGGTATAATATTTGGTGCATATAGGTTCAGTGTTTTTTTTTCCATTTTTAGGCAATTGGGGTTAAGTGACTTGCCCAGGGTCACACAGCTATAAGTGTTTAGTGTTTGTTCTGAGGCTGGATTTGTAGGTTCAGTATTGATATTGTTTCATTGTCTATGGTAACTTTTATCAAAATGTAGTTACCCTGTTTGTCACTTTTAATTAAATCTATTTTATCCATAACTTTATTTGAGATCATAATTGCTACCCTACAGCTTTATCAGCTGTAACATAATAAATTCTACTCCAATCCTTCATTTTAAGTCTGTGTGTATCTCTCATTTTTTTTTTTTTTGCTTTTTGGTGAGGTGATTGGGGTTAAGTGACTTGCCCAGGGTCACACAGCTAGTAAGTGTTAAGGGTCTGAAGCTGGATTTGAACTCAGGTCCTCCTGACTCCAAGGCCAGAGCTCTATTCACTGTGCCACCTAGCTGCCCTGTATCTCTCATTCTTAAATGTGTTTCTTGTGAACAACATACTGTTGGATTCTGATTTTTAATCCATTCTGCCATCTGTTTCCATTTTATAGGTGCATTCATTCCATTCACAATCAAGGCTATAGTTACTATTTATGAATTTCCCTCCATCTTATTTTTATTCACTATTTCCTTCTCAGCCTCTCTTTTTGCCCTATCCCTATTACTTTATCTTCTCCCCTTTTCCTCTTATTCCTTATTTTACCCCCTTCTCTAAAAGTTCTTCTCTTATCTTCTCCCCCACCCTCCTAATCTTAATCTATACACCCTTCTATAAAGTTCTGTCCCCATGCTGTACCCCAGTTTTCTCACCTCTTTAGAAGTTCAGAAGACTTCTAAACCTCTCTAGATGTACATGTTTCTTCTTCAACCCAGATGGGAGTACATTTCCAAGAACTTTACCAATTTGTAACTTCCAACAGCACCTAGGTGGTGCAATGTTTAGAGTGCTAGACTTCAAGTCAGGAAGACTTAAGCTTAAATCCTGCTGTAGATACTTACCTGTGAGACTCTGGGCAAGCCATTTAGGATCTTCAGTCTCACTGTATTAATCTGTAAAATGGGGATGATAAGAATACCTACCTCACCAGGTTGTTGTGAGGATCAAATGAGATAATATGTATAAAGTCTTTTGCAAACCTTAAAATAATATATAAATTCTAGTTATTATTATCACTTTTATCTATTTTAAATAAAGGAATCTAATCTTGAGGATGATTTGAGGAAATATAAGCACCTAGGTACAACTTAGAGAAGCAATGTGATACAATGGAAAAATATTTTATTGAGAGTCAGGAGACCTAGTTCTAGTCTGGTCTTTGCTCTTAAGTATTTAGGTAACCCTGGGCAAGTCATTTGACCATTTAACTGGCTCACAGTTCTCATATCTATAAAATAAGAGACTAGATCATTTCTAGGGTCTCTTTGATTTCTAAAATTCATTGCTTCCTAAGTATTTTCCTGACTACATTACAGTTGCTATTAATCAATATTTAATCAATTTTAGTTTTCTTTTTTTGTGTTACTATTTCATGAGTTGCAATAGCCCCTAAATTCATCACTTCATGATCTTTCTTCTGGTGGTGAATGTGTTTGTGCTTAACTAGGCTGGTCCTAAGACAGAAACCATGACTGATCACCAGTATAGCAGTAACCACCAATTTTGACACCTGGAAAGAAGCTTCAAGAAATATATGGAGAGAATAGGAACAAAGCATTTTTTAAGGCAAATTCAGTTGGCAGGAGAGAGACCCTGGGTCATGGCTGTTAAGGCTTCATGGTATTAATGAAACTCTGGTTCATTTCTCTATTCAGGAACAGAAATCCTGGGCCACCAGGTCCTATTAGCAGAGACACCAGAATAATACAAGATTTCTGTTGGAAAGACTATTGCTTGGAGAATGGATATGTAGTAAAGTAGGGTGGAAATAGGAGGAACCTCTCCCCCCCAATCTGGTACTGTCCAATTTTAAGTAGTTATTCTTGCAAATTAGGTGCGAAGTTTGGTTTTTATGCTAATTAAGGAATGTAGGTGCTATTAGCAACCCCTAAATTTTGGTGCTGTTGAGGCCACAAAGTCATCCTGCCTCATAATAGCTAAGATCACAAAGACCAGGTGGAAGACTTTTATAGTTTATAAAAACTTACAAGGCCTTACACCCCATAGTCTAGAATACAAGGTCACCTCCATGCTATGTTGAGTCACTGACAATGAAAGATGCAACCTGTTTCAATGACCTCCTCAACAATAACATCAAGTGAGACATAAAATAAGAAGCTATATCTTTACCAAAAGTATTTTCCTATATCAGGAAGGACATCCTGTACAAATTCCCTAGAAAAGATTTTCTTTTTTGGGAGAGAGGTCTTATAGATGTTTCTGTTTATAGATGTAATCAGGGTAGTTACGTTCAATACCAGAATACCAGAGGGTATTCTTAGGGAGATTCATAGCTACTCAAAAAAGATTTATCAAGTCATTCATCCTGGAAAAAAAAAGTAGGAGATGAACACATATTTCCCTGATTATGACAACCATTTGAATGGGCAATGACCTCAGTGAGTCCATTAGAACACATATCTTGGACAAGTGGGAGTTGTCCATCTTCGTGTTATGATCCTGTGCTTTAGTCTTTACCTCCAATCTGAATCTCCATCTGCCTCCCTGGGTCCTGGGCTTCTGATTGGTGGGTATTCTCTATTTTAAACTGAACTCAAATCTATATAACTTCTATTCCCCAGGCATTTTCACACTCCCATCCTCTCCTCCCTCCCTACAACTTTACCTCTATCTCTCATAATGATGATGATGATAGTAATAATAATAATAATATCCATTCCTGTAAAGTCATGTCAATAAATTGTTTAACAGAAATACCTCCTCCACCAAAACTTTCTATATGTGTTGTATTCCCCCGTTAGAATATATGCTCCTTTAGGGCAGTGGCTGCCTTACTTTTTGTACTTTTATCCTTAGGGCTTACCCCAGTGCTTAGACCATAGTTAGCTCTTTTAATGAATTCATTTCACATGCTACAGATGGCACCGTAATTGGTTTCAGAAATGAGTAGGAGGAAGGAACCAGTTGACTCACATTTGGAAAATTATGCAGCATTTTTGATGATCTTAAATACTTCTATATCAGAAAATAACATTTTTTGAAAATACCAATATTTTCCCAGTGATGCTATACGGCCACAAATAACAGATCACCATCTCAGAAGAATCCAGATTACAGGGCCCAGTATACAATGGAAAGACACATGTTGACAATGAGAAGTTTGCAGCATGTTATTAGCCACAATGTATACATTAGAAATAGCATAAAGGACATTATCAAAGGCATTTGTAGCTGTAAATGAAGGTGGTCCAGTGGGTGGCACAGTGGATAGAATCTTGGGCCTGGACTCAGGAAGACCAGCATCTAATCCTGCCTCAGGTGTTTAATAGATGTATGGCCCTGAGCAAGTCACTTAAGCTCTTAGCCTCAGTTTTCTTGTGTGTAAAATGAGAATAATAATAGCACCTCCCTTATAGGGTTCCTATGAGGATTATAAGGGATAATCTTTATAAAATGCTTTACAAATCTTAGAAATTATGTTAATATTCTCTATCATTAGTATTAGGAGTGACTAGGTGGCACAGTAGATAGAGCATCAGCACTGGAGTCAAAAGGACCTGAGTTCAGATCTGACCTCAGACACTATGTGACCCTAGGCAAGTCATTTAACCCTGTTGCCTCACTTTCCTCATCTGTAAAATGAGCTAAAGAAGGGATCAGCAAACCACTTCAGTATCTTTGCCAAGAAAATCCCAAATGGGATAATGGAGTGTCAAACATTATTGAAATGACTCAACAACAACAAATTATTAGTATTATTATCACTATTATTATGATGGTGAGGGTGATGATGATGATGAGATAAGAGATAGCCTGAACACTTCACTAGTATTTACTCAATATTAAAAGAAACAGAGGAAGTCCTTCGGCATCTGAGTGGATCATTAGGAGAGCTATGGAAAGATATTGGCAAGAATTATACAGCCTGAGAAAGGATAGTTAAGTTCCAATCTCCAATGGATAGAATACTCATACCAAGAATGATGAAATCACACATTGCTAAAACAACTACACTTAAACCACATAGTTCCCTAAATACATTTGAACCAAACTTCATTGGAGACTGTGTCACTTGAGGTATGGGAAATACTACTAGATCTATGGACAAATCACAGAGTTGAGTCATTCTTGTCCCTCTAGAGATAAGAGCTGCAAATCTGAACATGTTCTACCATCCTATTGTCAATAATGACAATATTGTCAATTGACAATGTCAATATTGTCATTTAATATTATAAATTGTTCATCTCTAATATTTCTCTCGTGTTTTATTATTCAAACAACAGTTTCTTACTTTTTTCATGCAAAAATTTTAATGCTTGACCTATATCAGATTCTAGGCTTGGTATACAGCTGGAAAAATTACAAAGCTTCCATTATTCTGTGGGCTTTATAGAGATTTCTTCTGCAAACAGACAGAAACCACACACATACATACCTTAAAACACAAAGCAGTACCCTGATGTTCCTGGACCTCTGATGTTCAAGAAACCGGCACACAACTACAATCAAAGTCAGTGAGAGGATGACTGGGATGCCCTGACTATGGAGTTCAATCAATAATCTGCAGCAGAAATATAGCAGGCTGCATATAGAGCCATTTGACAACTGCCTGCTTAGAAGAATTTCAGAGCAATCACAGTGAGGGTCTGAGGAACCCTCCTTAATAGACAGTGTATTTTAGCTATTTGGGTATATGAACATGAATGCAATTTATCAAAATGGTTATGACAGATGGTCTCCAAAGCCACCTGGGCATGGTTTGTAGATGTTTGATCAATCAGGGTAGAAAGATGGACTGTGCCTCACCCTCAGTACTGTAGCTAATCCTAGGGCTTATCTGCTATGCAACTGTATCCGTTCTTCAGTCATTATACCCCTACCACCTCCTTACTCTTCTCACTTTCATCAACTGCAGTAAGTTTCCACATTGGGTATTAGCTCCTCAGAGCTGTTATGACCCAGTCCCAACCTGGAAACCCATAGTAGCAGCTGGACAAGTATTGCTTAGAGGTAGCTAAGTGGTTGCTGTAGATAAGAGCCTAGGGGTGGAGTTAGGAAGACCTGAATTCAAATCTTCTTCAGACACTATCTGTATGACCCTGGGCAAGTCATCTAACCTCTGTTTACCTCAGTTTCCCCAACTATAAAATGGGGATAATAATGGCACCTACATCTTAGGGTTGTTGTGAGGGTCAAATGAAATATTTGTAAAGTTCTTAGCATAGTTTCTTATACATAGTGAATGGTTAATAAACATTTACTTCCTTTCCACTATAGGGAAAATTTCCTCCTTGTCTCTGATACCTAACCCTTGTCTCTAAAGACAGGCTGTACACTCCAGACAGTAAGAGCCACACCTCTCCCTTTCATTTTGGGAAGGACAGAATGAGTCATACCAACACCAAATGAGCTGGCGTGATTGTTTTATAACAGATTACAGAGCTTTCCCTCAAAGCCACCTCTCTCCCAGACTTCTCTTTTTCTATATACACTATCACCATCTATACAATTATTGGTATTCAGTCATGTTTGACTCTTTGTGACCCCATTTGGGATTTTCTTGGTAAAGATACTGGAGTGGTTTGCCATTTTCTTTTCCAGTTCATTTTACAGATGAGAAAACTGAGGCAACAGGGTTAAGTGATTTGCCCAATGTCACACAGCTAGTAAGTGTCTAAGGCCAGATTTCAACTCAGAAAGATGATTCTCCCTGACTCCAGGTCCAGTGCTCTACTTACAATCACCCAGGTTCAAAACACTGGTACTATTATTGCTGGTTCCTCACTTTCAGTCACACCTCATATCCAAGCAGTTGCCAAATCTGGTGATTTCAATCTCCTTTTCTCTGTTCTAACAGCCACGACCTTACTTCAGGGCCTTGCCACCTCTTTCCTATTGCAATATGTTTTTTTGTTTTTTGGGGTTTTTTTGCTTTTATTTTTCCCTCACAATATTTGTTATTTGAGGGTTCTATGGGGTGGAGAAAAGTCAGGGAAAATTAATAATGACATTAAAAAAGGAATATCAACAAAATATGTTCAAAATTGATAGGAAATTGGAGGCAGTATGTAAAGCTCACCTCCAAACAGGAAGATTGAGGTCTAAATATCTCCTCTTTCACATATACTGGTTGTGTGACCCTGGACAAGTCACTTATCCTCTTAGGGTTCTTGGTAACTCTCTAAGACTTTAGGGTGTGGAGAAGGCACTGATCTGAATTAATAGAGGAAGTTTTTCATCCTGTCCTTAATAGAAAATTAAGAAGTTTTCATTAGTACACCTAGCTCTTACTTCAGTGAGAGAAGAACCAACTTTTGTAATTTCATTATTACTATAGAATGAAAGGTTACTTCCTGCATCTCAAATGTTTAACTTTATTTTTTACCAGACTGATTGTTTAGACTAACCAAATGGCTAATTCAGTTAGTTTGGCTTATCCTTGTTCTCCTCCTCCCCCATTTATTTGGATTATTTAACTGAATTAAATGAAACATCCATTGTTCTGGCTTCATTTAACTTTATTGTTTAAAAAGGGAATGGAGAAATGGAGAGTTAAAAAAAATAATTCTTCTAAAATGCTTTTAAAATACAAATTCAAACGCACATCTTCTCAAAGAGAATTGTACAAGTGATTTTTTTCAAACTTGGCCCAGTGATATCGATTTAGAACAAAATGAGCTTTCCTTATTTATTATCGCTAATTCATTCTAGTGGTGACATTCAAAGAGGAGATATAATTGTATATTCTTACTTGAATGAATAGTTTTGTTTAAATGACAGTACAATCTTGATTTTTCCAAAGTATTCAAAAATGAAACTTGTACATAGATAAGTATTTCATTTAATAGGTATGAAAATCCATAGTCCATGACATTATTACAATGTGGCAAACCTCATCTAATGGATTAATAGGAGAAATGACTAATTAGGACAGTGCTTCAGAAGTATCATTTTTTTTGTTATATAACCTACCACCATGCAAAAATGATTTCTTCCTGGGAAAGTCTAATTCAGGGTTACAAAATTATTTTATAAATTTCTAGGTCTGATCAATGCAAAAATGAACATTGGAGAAGTACATAAACATTAGAAATCTTGGTAATACCTTTAAGTAGAAAATAACAATGATTAAAATTATTTTTCCTATTATGATTTCCAATCATTCAACGATGGACCTTTTGTTTAACTATACAATATGACCTCTATACCTAGAATATGAAATTGTAACAGAAGTAATTCATTCCCCCATCTTGTTGACTCTTACTTTTTAGCAATGCATAGAGATAGGTAGAAGACCTAAGAAATTTCAACTAATAGATCAAGGTATTAAGAAACAATAGGGATGCTTAGATTCAGTTTCATGCCTTTTTATAATTGCATCTTAACTTAGCTCCTTTCAATCAATCACAAATCTTGATTTGTTTCACCACTACAGCTCAGAAGCAAACTACCATTTTCCCTAATGTTATCATAAATAATTTCAGCATTACATTTCCCACTTCCATTTAGTATCTATTATATAGGTGTTACACGGCTGGCATAGGACATGTACAGAATCAGTATTCACACACATATATATGTACATATATATTTATATATAATACACTAATATATAACAATATATAAGTGTGTATTTATATGTGACATAAATATCCATAATATATTATCTATGTTGATTGACTGATTTTGAGCTTTATCTAGTTTAGTGACTATTTTTGGTTATTTTCTTTAGCTAGCGTTGAGTCTAGCCAACAAAGAAAGTTTTTGTTGAATGTATTAAAACTCGGAAACCTAATTTCATAAGTAAACCTCAGTTATTTTCTGAGTTCACCCATTGTATGTTCTTACTTGAATGAATAGTTTTGTTTAAATTACAGCACAATCTTGATTTCTCCAAAGTGTTCAAAGATGAAACTTGCACATAGATAAGTATTTGATTTAATAGGTATAAAAATCCATAGTCCATGTCATCATTACAATGTGGCAAACCTCATTCATTTGAATATGATGGGAAGATAATAACTGGCTTTCATTTAGCTCATGTGGTTAACTGTTAATCATGCATAGGCATAAAATTGGATTAATAATGCTTTTCTCTCATCATCCTCAAAGGAAAGATGGAAAACATAATTAGTAAGTAATTATATGACATCTAAAAAGTATAGATTGCTATACAAATATGGAATTTAACGATACACATGGACCTAGATTTAATCAAATCTGGTATAAAAAAGTCTAAATTACACAAAATATAAAGAAATAATTATTTGCTTAACAAAAGAATTCAGTAGAGGATTCCTTTAAGCAGTGTGTTGTCACAGTGCATTTTTTTAAAATAAGTTTTATTGATGCCTATTGTTTTGCATCACAATCATTTTTTAAAATATATTCTTCCTTCCTTACCAGTGAACCCTTCTTTGTAACAAAGGAGAAAAAAGACCATTTAAGCAAGACCAGCTAATATATCAAATTTGTCTGATAGAATATACAACATTCCACACTAATGGTCCCTAATTTCTCCAATGAATAGTGGAAGTATAGTTTCTCTGTTCTCAAGTGCTAAGCTAGTTCATGTAAATTACATAGCTTTCCAAGTCACTGTATTTTTCTTGTAATTTACATTCTTGCAGTCATTGTGTGTATCACTTTTCCCATACTGCTTAATTAACTCTATATTAGTTTATATAAATCTTCTTAGATTTCTCTGAATTCTTCATTTTTTTTATTTCTTAAAAGATGATAATATTCTTTTACAGTCATGTACTAAAATTTGTTTAGCCACTTGCTAATCCATAGGCACCTACTTTGTTTTCAGTTGTTGCTACCATAAAAAGTGCTACATCTTTTTGTATTTGGAATCTTTCTTTTGTCAGTGATTTCCTTGAGGATATTTGCCCAATAGTGTGATCTCTGGGGGAAAGTATATGAGCATTTTATTCTCCTCCTCCTTTTTTTGCATAATTACACATTATTCTTCACAATGGTTAGACCAATATAAAGCTCTATCGATAGTGTATTGGACTGCCTGACTTCCCATAAAAGTTTGTTATCTTTGCCAGTTTTGCTAGATGTGAAGTGAAATCTTAGGGTTGTTTTAATTTTCAATTGTCTTACTATTAGTGACTTGCAGCAATTTTTCATGTAGTTGTTAATAGTCTGTGCTTTTAATGACTGTTCATATACTTTAACTTATTGGGGAATCTATTAAGGAATGACTATTAGTCTTCTATATTTATGTTAATATTCTATGTATCTTGAATAAGAGAAGTAGCAAGACATACTGGACAGAGAGTGAGACTAGGACTCAGGAAGAGGGGTTCAAGTACCATGTGTGACATAAACTGGCTGTGTTTACCCCAGACTGTTCATTGCTAGATAATGCAATAGATAGTTCTAGAGTTGGAGTCAGAAAGACCTGAGTTCAACTTCTACTGCAGATATTTACTTAGTTGCATGATGCTGGAGAAGTCATTTAATCTCTCCTAGCCTGTTTCCTTCATCTGTAAAATAAAGATATAAAACATCCACTTCATAGGATTGTTTTGAGAATCATATCAATGAACATATGTAAAGTGCTCTACAACCTTAAAGTACTGTACAAATACTCTAGCTATTACTTAACCTTTCAGTGTTCTAGGCAGCTTTCTAAGACTATAAAAGACAGAATAGGTGACAAGCTGAATTGGTAAAGAGAATTCAGTTCCTTATATCACTGAAATCATGAGTCCAGTGCCTATTCCTGGTTCCTTTAAGGAAAATGCTTTGCATTTTCACATCGTAAGTATGAGGGGTGGGTTAGAGTTGCCATTTTATTTTGCATTCAGTAATAGATTACACCTATATTACATTTTAGGGAAGCTAGCTGGTGCAGTGGACAGAGTGCCGGGCGTGGAGTCAGAAAGACTCATCTTCCTGAGTTCAAATCTGACTTCAGATACTTACTAGGCTGGATGTCCCTAGGGAAGTCACTTAATCCTATTTGTCTCAGTTTCTCATCTGTAAAATGATGTGGAGAAGGAAGTGGCAAGCAACTCCAGTATCTTTGCCATGAAAATCCCAAATGGGGTCACAAAGAGCCAGACGCAACTGAAAATGACTGAACAAGTATACTTTAGATCACAAAGTGTTCTCAATAATGATAGTCTTTTTTTAAGGTTTACATAGGCCAGATAGTCATTAACATCCCCATTTCACAGATGAGGAAACTGAACTCAGTGAGGCTAAATGACTCGTCCAAAGCCATAAGAATGGGGATTCAAATCAAGGTTTGCTGACTCTATACGTTTCACACAGTCACAAACTAAAAACATCTGGCCAAATCATCTGAAAATCAAAAAATCTGAGTTAAAAAAAAGACCTTAGTTAATCTTCAAGTTGTTTCCAACTATGTAGATGTTTGACATCATGGAGTTCAAACTTCAAAGGTGATAGAACTTACCACCTTTTATCTAGCTACCTGGTGGCATACAAACAGACTGACTTGGAAGAATGCTACCCACCTCTATTCTTATATCTCTACATCAGTAAATCAAGGAGACCATCTATCATCAATTAAGAGTTACAGAAACATTAACTACATCCAAAGCTTTTTATTTATTTCTCATCTCTCCCAACTATCCCAAGAGAAGCATGTCGTAGTTCTGATTTCTAGATCAATAGCATCATAGATCTGGAGATGGAAGGGACCTCAGATGTCATTAAGTCCAACCCCTTCTTTTTACAAATGGTACAACTGAGGTACACAGAGGGAAAGGTCTCCTAGGCAGTAAGTAAGTGACAGAACCCAGATACAAGCTCGGGTCCTGAGACTCCTTCCTTCAAGTCCCAGCTAAAATCCCACCTTCTCCTGGAAGCCCTCTTAATTTTAGTGCCTTTCCCCTGTTAATTATTTCCAATTGATCCTGTTTATAGCTTGTTTGTACATAGTCATTGTATGTTGTCTCCTTGTTAGACTATGAGCTTCTTGAGGGCAGGGACTGTCTTTTCTCTTTTCTTTTTTTCCTTTTTTCCCTGAGGCAACTTATTGGTGAAGTGCATAGACCCAGGCCTGGAGTAAGGAAGACTTGAGTTCAAATCCAACCTGACACCTACTAGCTGTGTGACCTTGAGCAAGTCAGTTATCCTGTTTGCCTTAGTTTCTTCAACTATAAAATGGGGATAAACACAATACCTTTCCCATAGGGTTGTTTTGAGTTTTAAATGAGATAATATTTGTAAAGTGTTTGGTACAGTGCCTGGCACATAGTAGGCACTGAACAAATGTTTGTTCCCTTCTCTGACCCTTTATGTTCCCTATCATACAATAATAATATTACTGCATTAATAAATTTTCTTGACTGACTTCACTTTCAATACAGTTATCCCTTGCATATTGTGCTGGGTTAGGTGTGCGTGGCCCTGTGATCTTGAAAATACATTTAAAATTTTTTGGCCCTCCATACCAGAGAAGTCTGAATTTTTTCTTTTTCTTTTATGGGATGTTTACAGTACCTTATTGTAAAATTTGGGTTGATATTATACAATACTATACATATATTTTATGCATTTCTGAGTTTCTAAACTTTTTCTGTGTCGTCTGCTGGCCTTTTCATATCATCTGGTGTCATCTGCAGCTTCAGCAAAATCCCCCAAAAATCTCCATTTAATTTCTTATGTTGACCTGCAACATATTGAAACTGGGATGGGAAAAGTCATGATGTGGATAGAATAACTGTACTTCTATTGACCTATGATATCATCAGTGTGGGTACTCCTCCCACAGGTGGAGTTCATGACCCACTTATTCTTTCTCGTCCTCTCTGATTCTTGTCTATGTCCTTCAATAAATCCTCAATAGAAAAGCTGCCCAAGTTGCTGGAGCCCTCCCTCAGTACTTATGGTTCTTACCAGGACACTTGAGTGATCTACTCGCCCCTCACTCTTGCTATACAACTGGCCCACCTCCTTTTTCCAGACATGTATGTCCTTGATGATATCTTTGATGTCACCTCCCAAGAGTGTCATGTTTTCAACTTATAACATTTGAGAACATCATGGAAAAAATGCAATTATCCTAGAGGGGAATAACTTCCAGGAACAAGGTTTCTAATTGTGAGATAGAATTATTTGTCACTCTTCCACTGGCATTTATTAGGCATGAAAACTGATGTGCTACACATTGTTGCTAAAAAGGCTCTGGAGAGAAGTACTCCAACCTAAGGCAAATGAGCAGTTCAGAAAAAAAAATTACCTAGGAGATATCCTACTGTTGCAAGATACTAAAATTCATGTCTTACATCTATGAGCTGATTGCTTCTGACTGTCTAAGTCTATTTTAGGCAGAGTGGGAGAGAAGGTTTATATCATGGATACTGAAACTGACATCTATTGCACATTGGAGGTGACATATGCAAAGTACTCTAAGGATGCAGATTGCAAATGTAAGGAGAAGGTATGAAGAAGCATGACAGTTTGCTCATCCTGTGACATTAGTTCTAAGCTGGGAGTTACTTAGTTTTTTGTACTACAAGCCTATTGTACGTATATATTTTCCTCCTAGCAAGGCTGAGTCAGGCAAGTGAACATTTATTACATGCCTACCACGTACCAGGCACTATGCTAAGCTCTGGGGATACAAAGAAAGGCAAAACATTCCCTGCTCTCAAGGACCTCATTCTAATGGAGAGATAATATGCAAACAACTATATGCAAACAAGCTATATAGAGGATAAATTGGAGATGATTAATAGATGGAAGGGATTAGAATTAAGGGGAATCAGGAAAGACTTCCTATAGAAGGTAGGATTTTAGCTGGGACTTGAAGGAGGCCAGGGAAGCCAGGAGGCAGAGATGAGGAGGGAGAATGTTCTAAGCAGGGAGACAGCCAGTGAAAAAACCCAGAGTAGGGAGAAATATCAAGGCGGCCAATGTCACTGGACCATCTAATATTGGGGAGGAGGAGGCGGGGTGCTATGTCATGTGTAAGAAGACTGGAAAGGTGGGTGGAGCAGATTATGAAGGGCTTTTTAATGCTGATCCTGGAGGTGTTAGGGAGCCATTGGAGTTTATTGAAGAGGGTGCTGACATGTTCAGACCTGAGTTTTAACACAATGACTTTGACAGCTGAGTGGCCCAGTCCTTGGTTCATTAGTACCCCTTTCTGCTTTTCATTGCCAATACCTGTCCCCTTTGGATTGGGTTCCTGCAGCTCAGTTTAACCAACAGGAGGGGGTTACAAGCCTTGTTCTTCCTCTGTTGTTTTGCTCCTTGAAAACAGGACATGGTTCTTCACAAACTCCAAAGTCATAGAATCAGAAGGAACTTCATGACATTCTACCTACCTAAACAAGACGTCTTTCTACAATATCTTGGACCAGTGGTGATCTGGTCCTCAGAGCAGGGGACAGAACCCACCACCTGCTGGATTACTTGGATTGCTTGTCACTGGTGGTGGTGGTAGTGTGTATATTTTTCAACTTAGATTTTTCTTTTTTTTTTTTTGCGAGGCAATTGAGGTTAAGTGACTTGCCCACAGTCACACAGCTAGTAAGTGTCAAGTGCCTGGTCTGAGACTGGATTTGAAGTCAGGTCTTCCTGATTCTAGGGCCAGGGCTCTATCTGCTGCACCACCTAGCTGCCCCTCATTTTTTTTTTAAATTTAAGGAGACATATTGGTTTCAGAATGAGGAAAACCTAGGTTTAAGTCTTATTCGTGACCCACACTGGCTGTGTGACCATGGACAAGTCTCTTAACTTCTCAGAGCTCCAGGTAGTTCTTTAAGACTATAATTTACAGAGCAAGTGATGATCCATAGTGGTAGAGGGAGCTACCTTGCTGGGAGCTCCCAACACCAATGGAATTGCATGTTTGAGCTCCCCACAAAGTCAAGATTTATAATTTTTTTTTTTAGGAAACTATATAGAAGGGATTAGAATAATAAACAAAAGGAAAATTTAAAGATTTACAGAACTTTTATAAAATTTTCCTAATCCTACATTCAAATATACTGGGAACTAGACTTTATTCTTTATTGGTCCTCCATCATTCTTTTCTAAATCTGATATTTTCCAGATCTTCTGCTCCATCTTAGTCCATCTCCATTTCTCTTACCTGAAGCAAACCCCACACAGAAAGATGTATCTAAAAAAAAAAAAAAAAAACAGAACAAATCATTTTATTAAGGGGATTTGTTCTGTAAAATTTGGATTCAGGCCACACTTGAGGACCTAGAGGGCCATATGTGGCCTCAAGGCTGCAGGTTCCCTACCCCTGCCACTAAACACTTTAAGCATCATTGTTGCTTGGACTAATTAATTTGCATCTCAGCAATTAATTTACATGCTGGTAATCTCCATATTAAGCATCTCCAAGTTCATGGGAGAGGTCCTTTTAGGGCATTTTGTGATAAAGCCCTTCTGAGAAAACCTTTATTTATTGCATGGGACAAATGAATAGGCAAGGCTAGAGAACAGGAATTCCTGTTAGAAGGTTTTTTTCCCCCCAGTTAAGAAATTTTCTAATCAAACTAAATTAACTTCACTCATTAACACAGGAAGGAAACAGATTAAATGAGAAAGAATCCAGCAGAATAGGGGGGAAAACATAGAAAAATTTGACTTTCATAAAGTATACTAAGATAACTTTTTAGGGAAGCAGGGTTGTGTAGGGGTCATAGGTTCCAGTCTTGTCTCTAACATGCACTAGCTTTGGGACCACGGGCAAGTCACCAGACTTCTTAGGCACAGATGAGTTGTCCCATCTGAATTGACGGAGTGAGCTCCCCACACTGATCAAATAACCAGACTGGTTATTTGTTTTAGTTAAACTTCGTAGTTAGTATAGTATAGTATTTTCCCATCCCAGTTTCAATATGTTGCAGGTCAACATAAGAAATTAAATGGAGATTTTTGGGGGATTTTGCTGAAGCTGCAGATGACACCAGATGATATGAAAAGGCCAGCAGACGACACAGAAGAAGTTTAGAAACTCAGAAATGCATAAAATATATGTATAGTATTGTATAATATTGTATGTTTAGTTAGGCTTCTCCTAACACTCCCCCCTAAAAAAAACCTGCTGACCCTTTAGCAAACTGAGAATTTCACATATTTCAGGACCATACGAACATAAAGAGAAGGTAGTTGTTTGAGAGGCACAAGAAAAGACTCTTTTGGCCAAAATTAGGTCTCACCCAGAGTCACAAAACAGTAAATAAGTCTGCCACTAGAGAATAATTCTTTTCACAGCTGGAACATTAGAAGATTACCTAATAGGGGAGTGTGAGTGGATCTTAGACCAAAGGTCAGATGAACTTTAAAAAAAATACTTTGATAACTGGACTTTAATATAATTGGTTTCCTTTGTAAAACTCTGTATTTTATTTTATGCATTTAATAATATTATTCCAAGAAGTCCATAGGTTTCACCAGACTATTGAAGGAGTTCTGACACACACAAAAGAAGATGAAGAACCCTTGGAGTAGGAATTGGAACCCGAGCTGAGTTTTGTAGGGGATGAGTCTAATTGGCAAAGTTGAGGAAGGATCACTTTCCAACAGGTAGACAACCTGTGCAAAGATTCAGAGATAGGAAAATAAATCCCATGCCAAATTTGGCATTCATTAATATTGTTTAATTCCATGAGCATGTGGCAGGGGGGGCGAAGTGAACTACTGTTTTTCTTATTGCAAAAAATACAGGGTCCATTGCAAGCTCCAATGTTCTCAGCTCTGTTCAACAAGCACTTGTGGGACACCTTTGCCATATACAGCATGATGGAAATGATAGAAATGTTGAAAGTCTTGTTCTTGCTCTTGGGGAACTTATGTCTTAGAATTTAGACACTGAACAAAAGTGCCAAGGGAATTTCACATAATAAAATATCACCAAGAGAAAGGTTAATAATGGCTTCAACACACTTCAAGGGGGATTTAATCTTTCAGTTAATATTTCCCTTTCATTTCTATGATTATACTTACTTCTCTCTCAAACTTCTGTAATCATACAGAAAATGTAAATTCATGCCAACCACAATTCCTTCTACCAAAAGAAATAGGGATAATGGGAGTGTTGCAAAAGGAAAGACAACCAAGAATAATATTACATAAATTGTTTGCAGAAATAGTACAGAAGAGATTCTAGCAAATTTCTTCTATGATACAAACATGAAGTTAACACCTAAGGCAGAGAGAGCCAAAACAGAGACAAGAAACTATAGATAATGAATATTGACATTATTTTAAATAAAATATTAGCTATAAGGCTATATAGCAACATGGCAAAGAGATTACACATGATAATCCGATGATTTTTATACCAAGAATGCAGAATTGGTTTACTATTAGGAAAACTATAAACACAATTAACTTTTAAAAATGAGAACAACAAAATTACATACTTACATTAACAGATACAGAAAAAAACTTTTTGACGAAATTCAATATTGTCTTTTCTTAAAAAACACCAGAATAGATAGGAATAAATAGCCCTTTCCTTAATAAAATAAAGAATATCTATATAACCCAAAAGTCAGAATTAATACACAATGGGGATATACTAGAACCATTTCCATTGAAAACAGGGGTTAAGAAACAATGTCATTTGTTATCTCTAACATTTGATATAGCATTAGAAATGTTACCAAGAGTAGTATGAGAAGAAAAAGAAATTAATGGAGTAAGTATGAAAAAAGAAAAAAATTTAGTGGGGTTTTTTGTTGATGATATGATTGTTTACTTGGGAAACTCTAGAAATTTAACTAAAAGTAATTAAGACAATTAATAACATCAGCAAAGTTACAAGATATTCTATATATATCATTAGGATTTCTGTATCTAGCAGGAATAGATAAGGAAGCTTCATGAAAATAACTATAGAATATAGAAAATGCTTGAGTCTTATCAAATCACACAGAACTATAAGAATACAAGTATAAAATATTCTTTACAGAAGACAGAGGAGTGGAGAAATATTCATTGTTCATGGTTAGGTAAAACTAATAATAAAAATGTCAATATTACTTAATTTACTTATTTAGATAATTTGCTTACTAAGCTACCAAAGGATTACTTACTTTATGGAGCTAGAAAAAATAATAATAATGAAATTCAGCTTGACTGAAAGTCAAGAACAGAAGTTAAAAAAAATCTCAAGGGAAAAATAGGAAGGAAGGAGAACTAGCAGAACCAGACCTCAAACTATACTATAAAGCAGTAATCATCAAAACTACTTGGTACTGGATAAAAAATATAGAAATAGATCAGTGGAACAGTTTAGATACATGACCTACAGAAGTAGAAGCACTTAGTAGTCTCATTTAGGTTTGGTAAACCTAAAGATCCTAGCTACTGCGTCATAAATTCACTATTTGACAAAAAACTGGCAATACTGGAAAGCAGTCTGGGAGAAAGAAGGTTTAGAGCAACACCTCACATAATATGCCTAAAGGTAAACTCCAAAAGTATACATGTTTCATATATAAAAGGTGACATCACAAACAAGTCAGAGGAGCAAGGAAGAAATTACCTTTTGGATGTATGCTTATGGGGAGGTCATAACCAAAACAGAGATCAAGAGAATCACAAAAGATAAAATGGAAAATTTTGATTATATAAAATTTAGGAGTTTTTGAACAAACGAAACCAAT
The DNA here is from genome assembly GCF_900497805.2 of Vombatus ursinus. Lineage (NCBI taxonomy): Eukaryota > Metazoa > Chordata > Mammalia > Diprotodontia > Vombatidae > Vombatus > Vombatus ursinus. The sequence goes on along the minus strand of NW_020954557.1, from coordinate 36,255,603 downwards.
GCAGCTAAAATTAGAAAAGAAACAGATAACCCTGAGGAGAAATCTTTGTAGAAGTTTTTTCTATAAAAAGTCTCATTTCCAAGATTTATAAAGAATTTATTCAAATTTTTAAAAATGAGAGCCATTCATCAATTAATAAATGGCTATAATACATGAAAAGGTATCTTTCAAAGGAAGAAATCTAAGCTATTAACAAAAATGGTCCAATTACTAGTAATTAGAGAAATGTAAGTTAAAATAACTACGAAGTTTTATCTCCTGCCCATCAGATTGGCAGACGTGACAAAAATGAAAAATTATAAATGCTGGAGAGGCTTTGGGAAAGAGGTACATTAATGAATTGTTGGTGGACTGGTCTAGTCATTTTGGAAAGCAATTTGGAACTATTCCCCAAAAACAATCAACAATGCAAACCTTTTGACTTGGTGATAATAGTACAAGGCACATATCCTAACAATATTTTTTTTTAAAAAGGAGAAAAGGACCTTCATATAGAAAGATATTTATAGTAGTACTTTTTGTAATGGGAAAATTAGAAACCACCTGGGGAATGGCTAACAAGTTACAGTATTTGAATATATTATAATATTATTGTGCTCATAAAAAATGACAAAAGGATGATTTCAGAGATAAATCAATTGATGCAAAATGAAGTGAGCAGACCTAGTAGAAAACTTATGTAACAATAACAATGTAAAGAAAAACATATTTAAAGCCTCAACAATTCAGATCAATTTAATGAACAACTCAACAAAGACAGAGCAGCTAGGTGGTGCAGTGGATAGAATCTTGGGCCTAGAGTAAAGAAGATTCATCTTCCTGAGTTCAAATCTGGCCTCAGATACTTACTAGCTGTGTGACACTGGGCAAGTCACTTAATCCTGTTTGCCTCAGTTTCCTCATCTGTAAAATGAGTTGGCGAAAGAAATGGCAAACCACTCCAGTATTTTTGCCAAGAGAACCCCAAATGGGGTCACGAAGAATTAGACTGACTGAAAATAAGTGAACAACAACAAAATTCCAAAATATTTATGATGAAGCATGCTACTCACTTCCTCACAAAGAGGTGATAGATACAAGATGCAGCATGAAACATTTATTTTGGACACTGCCAATGTGGAATGTGTTTTGCGTGAATATGCATATTTGGTATAAGGGCTTTTCTTTTTCTTTCTTTCAAATTGAGGAGTGGAGAGGAAGGAATAGAATGTGAAGAAGAGACTTCTCAAAACAGAAGAAAAAAAGGTGGGGAAGCAGAAGAAAACGCAGGGCTGTCTAGAAGGAATCCTCAAGTAGCAAGATAGCTTGGAAAGTTACGTGTTAAGCCTATCACATACCTTAGAGGGAATGCAAACTGCATAACAAAAATTTGCAGTTTCAGATACAATCCTCTCCTTCTGCTATACAATGTACACAGAAATGTTAATTTTATTTGGTGTTTAAATTCAGAATTTAAAAAAAAAAGAAAGAAAGAAAAGGAAAAACAAAGTGACAGTAGCAGAATCCTAAATGTCAAAACTTCCCTAGACATAGTGGAAAAAGGAAAAAAATTATTTTAGAAGCACACAGGTATAATATAAGAATATTTAAATTTTCTATTTAATCCAAGGATGAGGGAGTTACAAATTCCTCAGCACACAATTCAATAGTGAAGACAACGAGGCTGACAGTCATGACAAGCCATTGTGACTATGGATGGGTAGAAGTATTCTGAAGAACACAAGCATGGGTTTGAAGGTCTTCATTTCTCAGATCCTTGCCAGTTCTAAAATTCTACAACTTTATGCTACTACAAAATGAAGATGAAACTGAGAAAGAGAACCACAACGATCTGTTTAGTACAACATTGCCAAGATTACTTAGTAATGACAATAATCTTTTTAAAAAAAGAAAATGTTAAAATGAGATAAAGACAACATGAATGTAATGGATAGAGTTTCAAAGCTGAGAAGACCTGATTTCAAGTCCCTCTGCCTGGGCAAGTCATTTTAATCTTTCAGTGATCTGGGTAATACAAAAAAAAAACTTTAAATCCCTCTTAATGTTAGTGCTGTATCTCTGAGATCCCTTCCAATTTATTCTGTATATATCATGTTTGTAGATGTGGAAGTTGTTTGTGTATTGTCTCCCCCAATAATTTGTGACCTCCTTCAGGAAAGGGCTTGTTTATGCCATGTTTAGCATGGTATAAGCATTTAATAAATGCTTATTGACTTGACAGGTTGTGCCAGAAGTTGCTATCTATATTGATATAAGTAGTTTTTTTGGTTTGTTTGCTTGTTCGTTTTTTTGCTTTTTGGTGAGGCAATCAGGGTTAAGTGACTTGCCCAGGGTCACACAGCTAGTAACTGTCAAGTGTCTGAGGCTGGATGTAAGCAGTTTCTTTACCTGGAAATTCTCTGTTCTAAGGAAATCACAGGTCCAGTTACTATTCCTATTCCTGTCCAAAGGTAGAATGGTTAGAATGACATTTTAGGTCTAGTAGAATTGAGACATGCTAGTAGGTCAGTGTAATTCTAACTCCATTAATAACAAACACAGGCACGATGAGTATTTTAGGACAACTGAATTCAGCCTCGTGTGAATAAATAGGCAAGTATATGTGTTCATATAGCTTAATTCTATATCCTGATCAATTGGAACTAAAAACAATGCAGATATAAGAACACCCAGATCATCTGCAGAGAAGCCTTAAAGGCATCTTCACGATTGCATTCTCCAAATTTCAGACCCACATAGACATTGTATGGAAATGAAATACAGTCTGTGGAAACGGATGTTGGCTTTGAAGCCTTCTTCAGAAGATAAAGGACCATAGTGATCCCAGACAAACCTTAGCAACTCCTCTAGTAGATCAGCAGAAAATCATACTGACTATGGTAGTCATGGAATTGTCAGGGCCTAGAGTCCTTACTTAGCCTCAAGTTCCTTGAATCAGAAAAAAAAAGTTGCCAGGAGACAGAGGACCATATCCCAGTAGACTCAAGAATTCTGTTCTGCTTAAGGTACGTCTACTTTGGGACTCAGGTGAAGCTTGGGCCAAGGTTGCTGAAGATGCTAGCCAAGTAAACTTTCCAGGGTCAGGATGCTTTAAGGCAGTAGAGGAACAGTAGAATCTACAAGTGCAGACAGCCTTATTATGATCAGTCAGTCAGACATTTGAGGGGCAATGCCTGGTTGCTAATGTTCTTTCTCTCCTCAAATTATTTAGTCTTCACTTATGTGTTTACATGTTAAATCTCTCAATAGAGTGTAAGTACCTTGAGTACAAACTTTGTCTTTCTTTTCTATTGTCTTTAACAGTACTTAGTTTAATAAATGCATGTATAATATATACTCTACAAATACAATACAAATACATGATTTTATGCTATACACATATACTATATATTACATATATGCATATGCATTTATATATGCACCATATCCATGCATATAAAACATGAACATGTACATGCACATAACAACACATACATGTGTATGGCTGCAGGTAATGTATATTAATTAATTATATAATTTATAATACATACATGTATTTTATATATACACACACATACACACATATGTATATGGGCCCCATATATTTTCCATCCCTAGGGCTCATCTAATACCTATATACTCATGGACCACTCTTAACTGCTAAATCTAATGTCCTTTTCTCAGTTTGCATCCTGTTTGACCACCATATAGATTTTGAAATTTTTGGTCATTCCCTCCTATAACTATTGTCTTCTCCTTTTACCTTCCTTCTTAGTCTCTTTTTGCTAGTTCGCCATTGTCCATATCCAAACCCCAAAGCATCTCCGCAAAGTTTTTTCTTGTCCCTTTCCTTTTCTCTTTTTAAACTCTACGCTTTAGTGAAGTTGGCCGTAGTCATGAGTTCAATTATCCTATCCAACTCTATTTGAATTGCCAGAACTATAGTCTCACTTCACAAACTGCTTGCAGGACGTCATGGGTGTCCTGTTGGTGTCTCAAATTCAACATGAAAATCATCATCTTCCTTCCTAAATCTACTTCTCTTTCATACTTTATTATTGCTATTTAACAATGTACTACTCTCTTCCCAGTTTGCTAGATTCAGAATCTTGTAATCATCCTTGTTTCTCCCTTCTCTCTCACTCTGTCCCCATAATGAGTCAGTTGACATGTCCTATGAAAGGGTGGGATGGAGCTAATATATAATAATATATATGCGTGTATATATAGTTGTTTACAGCATGGATTTCTTTCTTTGAAAATTGTCTGCTTTGTCATTTGCTTCTTTTGTAATATTTGTCAATCTAAAGAGTGTAAGGTGGAACCTAAAGTTATTTTAATCAGCATTTCTCTAATTTTTAGTGATATAGAATATGTTTTCTTATTCCTGTTGATGGCTTGAATTTCTTTCTTTTAAAAATGCCTGTTCTTTTCCACTGATTATTTATCTATTAGCAAATGCCTCTTAGCTTGATAAATTTCAATTAGTTCCTCCTTGAGCGCAGGAATTATCTTTTAGCTTTCTTTGTATTCCTAGCATTTAGCATAGTGTCTGACACTTAATAAGTGCTTAATAAATGTTTATTGACTGATTGTATGTTGGATATGAGATAAACTTGCTGCAAAGATTTTTTTTCCCCAGTTACCTGTTTCCCTTCTAATTTGAACTCAATTAGGTTTGTTTGTGTAATTATATTCTATTACATTCGTACACCATAATGTGTTCAGCCACTGTTTAGTTGATAGGCAGATACTTTCCTTCTATATTTTTGCTAACACACACACACACACACACACACACACACACACACACACACCTTTTCCAGTGCTTATTGCCTTGTCCAGGGACATGATGAACAATGATTAGCCCATTTTTGTTTTTTGAGAGTTACTCTATAAAGCACTTGTCTCTAGTATCTCTCTGTTGTTCAATCATTTCAGCCACGTCCGGCTCTTGGTGACCCCGTCTGAGGTTTTCTTGGCAAAGATACTGGAGTAGTTTACCATTTCCTTCTCTAGCTCATTTTACAGATGAGGAACTAAGGCAAATAGGATTAAGTGACTTGCCAAGGGTCACACACCTAGGAAGTCTCTGAGGCCAGATTTGAACTTAGTGTCAACTCTGGTAATAAATGATGAAAGAATCACAGAGGTTTTGCAAACACTTGTTAACTCCAAAAATACCAAAGAGCTTGCACAGGTTAAAAGCAAAAAGCTTTTTTTATTCCATTGAGGGGAGAGAAATTAGACACGTGTCAGGGCCTCCTCTAGTAGGAGACCCAAGGTAGTGAAGCTAAACCTTGATTTATATATTTGTGGCTAGATAAAGAATCAAACAGTGTAGCGTAGCAACAGTGGGGAGCGCAACAGCAGCAGTGAGGCAAGATGGTCTGGTGACAAAATGTCCATTCGTAGCAGGGCTTCATGCCTGGGCCTGTTGGTGCTTGCCCTAGCTCAGGGACCATCAGTTCTGTGATTCAGTTGCAGCAGTGTTCAGCTACAGGGTGAGTGCAAAGGATTGTTCTTATGCCAAGATCAGGGCACAGCTTGCTTGTTAGGCCTTAGCTCTGGAAAACAGGGTGTCTAGGGGTGGCCTTGGATCTTGACATTAGGAAGATGAGTCTTAATGACTCTAGGTCCAGCATTCTAATCACTGTGCCACCTAGTATCTCTCTAACATTTCCAATTGTCCTTGACAGGGGAGGGGGAGAAAGAACATTAATGCCTCTCAATCATCCTCCTGAGCTCCTCCTATTTCAAAATCACCCACAGGGAAGAGGAAACCAAAAAATAAATTTTTCTATAGTAAAATGATACATGGCTATCAAGTATCCTTTGTTAGACTGAGAAGCCTGTTTGACCTTGGGCAAAATTGTGAAACAGGTCAAGTTTATAAGCACTTACTATGTGCCAGGCACTGTGTTTAGACCTTGAGATAAGAATGTTAAAAGAAAATCCAGGTCCTTGCCTTGACCTGATCAATTAAGGAAAACTCAGAAAGTAAGACAAAAGGAGTTTATTACTTTATTAATTCATTAGCATCTTGTAGTTGGGATGTAGGCGGGCAGCTGAATTCAAGTTGTGAGTTGCTTTTATAGAGAGGAGAAAAACAATGTATATATAAGGGTAACACAATCCTGATTCTAGGTGACATATACTAGCTGTATGACCCTGGGCAAGTCACTTAAACCCTGTTGGCCTCAGTTTCCTCATCTATAAAATGAACTGAAGAAGAAATTGGCAAACCACTACAGTATGTTTGCCAAGAAAAAACCCCCAAATGGGGTCACAGAGCTGGACATGAATGAAAAGGACTGAACAACAACAACAACAATACTCATTGGTAGAAGTTTCAATGAGTTGGATTAATGTAACCTCAGCTCCTCCCTGATCACAATATCATAAGGGGAGGGGGTGGAGCCAAGATGGCAGAGAGAAGCCAGGAAATTGCCTGAGTTCTCTCCAGTTTCCCTCAGGAACAACATTAAATCAAGCTTCTAAACAGATTTTGGAGCAACAGAACTTACAAAAAGATGGAGTGAAACAATTGTCTTGCTTGGGTAAAAGGGAAGTGTAGCCCAGCGCAGACAGTGTCCTGGCAAGCCAGTGGGAAGAACTTAGTCACAGCATAGATCAGCAACTGAGGCCCCCGGTCCTGGATCAGTGGGCCAGTGGCACAGCAGGCCAGCTGTGAGGCCTCCAGCCCCAGTGCAGAAGGCAAATTGCCAGTCCCAGAAACCCACCAACAACAGGTGCAACGAGGCCAGGCCATCCCAAAGAAGTGAGCAAGCTACCAGCTCCTGAGGCCCCAGTGCACAAAGCCAGTGACCAGGCAACAAGAAGCTTCAGAAAGTGCCCCTTGTGCCCCAGAAGTCGAGTTCAATCTTAAAAGTCACAAAATAGGCCAAAAAATTGAGAAAGAAGTAAAAGAGAACCTTGACCATAGAGAACTACTATGGTGACAGGGAAGACCAAAACACAAATTTAGAAGAGGACAACAATGTCATAATGCCTATATGTGAAATCTCAAAGGGAAATAAGAATTGGTCTCAAGCCCAGAAAGTCTTCTTAGGAGAGCTCAAAAAGAATTTTAAAAGCCAAATAAGAGAAGTAGAAGAAAAATTGGGAAAAGAAATGAGAGGCATGCAAAAGAGTCAACAGCTTGGAAAAGGAAGGACAAAAATTGACTAAAGAAAACAATTTCTTAAAAAATACAATTGAACAAATGGAAAAAAAAAATTCACTGGAGAAAGTAACTCCCTAAAAAGTAGAATTGGCCAAATGGAAAAGAAGATACAAAAGCTAACTGAAAAAAAATAGTTCCTTAAAAATTATAATTGGGCATGTGGAAGCTAATAACTCTATGAGACATCAAGAATCAGTCAAACAAAATCAAAAGAACAAAAAAATAGAAGAAAATGTAAAATACCTCATTGGGAAAACAATTGACCTGGAAAATAGGTGCAGGAGAGATAATTTAAGAGTTTTTGGACTATTTGAAAGCCATGATCCAAAAAAAAAAAAAAAGCCTAGACAGCATCTTTCAAGAAATTATTAAGGAAAACTGCCCTGATGTCCTAGAACCAGAGGTCAAATAGTAATTGAAAGAATCCACTGATCACCTCCTAAAAGAGATCTCAAAATGAAAACTCCAAGGGATATTGTAGGCAAAGTCCACAATTATCAGGTCAAGGAGAAAATACTGTAAGTAGCCAGAATGAAACAATTCAAATATCGTGGAGCCATAGTCAGGATTACAAGGGACTTAATAGCTTCTACATTAAAGGACCAAAGGGCTTGGAAGATGATATTCCAGAAGGCAAGAGAGCTCGGATTACAATCAGGAATCAACCATCCAGCAAAACTGAGCATAATCTTTCAGGGGAAAAAATGGATATTCAATGAAACAGGGGACTTTCAAACTTTCCTGATGAAAAAATCAGAGCTGAACAGAAAATGCGCTCTTCAAATACAAGACTTAAGAAAAGCATGAAAAGGTAAACAGGAAAGAAAAACAAACAAATAAACTAACATGTTATTCAATAAGGTTAAACTGTTTATATCCCTGCATGTAACTCTTGAGAACTGTATGTTTATTAAGGCAGTTAGAAGGAGTATACATAGAGGGTGTGGGTATAAGTTGACTTTGATGTAATGATACAAAAAAATAAGGGGTGAAAAAAAGGATTATACTGGGAGAAGAGGAAAGCGGAAGCAAAATAGAGTAAATTACAGGACATAAAGAGGTGCAAAAAACCTATTACAATAGAGGGAAAGAAGGGAGGGAGGTGAACAGTTATTCTAACCAGATTTAGCTCAAAGAGAGAATAACATACACACTCAGTTGGGCATAGAAATTTATCTTACTCTATAGGAAAGTAGGAGGAGAAAGGAGATAGAAAAGGAAGAGGAGTGGATAGAAGGGAGGGCAGAAGTAGTAGAAGAAAGGGGAAAGAAGAGGGAGAGGGCAAGAAAAGGGAGGGCAGATGTGCCAGCCGCGCCATGCACTCTCCTCCTATAAGGAGCAGGCTGCCAGAGTCATACTTACCAGTCTTCGGAGCCTACCCGGATAAACACACAGAGATGAGCCGATCAGGAGGTGCCAACACTCGAGCTTTATTCAGAGGCCATCACAGCAAGGCCAAGCAGGAAGGCCAGAACAAGAGAGCAGGAGCAAAAGAGAGAGCGAGCTTGATCCCTACCGTTCCTTAAGTACCTACTTAGCCCCTCCTCCTCAGCCCACCTACTAGTCATTGATTGCAGGGTAAGGGGATGTCTGGGTTTAGCGCACCAAGGGAGAGGAAGTGACGCAGGAGGCTAGGACCAGATACAGGAAGGAGGAGTCTGGGATTAGTGCATAGACAAAGGGAGAGTACGTGAACCAGGAAGTCAGGCCCAGATACCAGGAGGAGGCGTCTGGGGTCAGTGCTACATAAAGGGAAAGTACGTGACCCAGGAAGTCAGGAAGGAGACGTCTGGGGTTAACGTTGCACCTAGGGAAGAGGACTAGACAAAGGAACTCGTCCTCTGCCGTCCCACTCCCACGTGGCACAGCCCCCTGCCTCAGGAGCACGTGCTCCGGCTACTTCCTTGTATCCTGTTCCTTCCCCAGCTTATCACAGCTCCACATAGCACTGCCCACTGCCTCGGGAACATGAGCTCCAGTTACTTCTCCTATCCAGTTCCCATCCCAGTTCACCACAACTCCGCCTAGCACAGCCCCTGCCTCGGGAGCGTGAGCTCCGGTTACTTCCTAATATCTTGTTCCTACCCCATCTTGCCACAACCTTCACTTGGCAGTAGTCAACATCAGACAGTCCCTCACAGGCAGATTGAGGGAGGCAGTGGTCAGAAGTAAAACACTGGTGAGGAGGGACATGGTGAAAGAAGAGAGAAAAATATAACAAGGGGGAAATAGGATGGAGGGAAATACACAGTTAATCATTATAACTGTAAATGTGAATGAGATGAATTCTGCCATAAAACAAAGTGGAAGGGGATAATAGAGTAGACTAAACCCCAGAATTCTACAATATGTTGTTTATGAGATTAGTCTTCAGGGAATGAGTTTAGTCCCGGGTGGACCACCCTCTCCTGTAAGCTGACTGGACACCTTACCCCAAAAGTCAAGCAAGGTTTCAATATGGAGGTTACTCAGACTAAATTCTACCACCCCCCAACCCTCGTGACTGACTTTGCACAAAAGAAAGGCAAAATGTGGTCTTGTCCTGGAGGAGTTCATATTCTAAAGGGAGATACAATGTGTAAATATGTAGGTCTTAGAATGCATGTGGAGTGTAAATAAGAGAAAACCTCATGGGAAGGTACTAGCAGTGGAAGCCTGGGAAAAAGCCTCCTTCCAAGGCAGGATTTGAGCTGAGACTAAAAAACAACTAGGAAAACTAAGAGGTAGAAGCGAGAGCCTTCCAGGCTTGGGGACAGTAATGCAAAGAGATGGAGATGGGAGATGTGGTGTTGTGTGAGACGAATAGCAAGAAGGTCAGTGTTGCTGGATTGTAGACTACATCTCCATGTAAAGGAGTGTAGCCATTTTTTTTTTAAATTATACTGTGTTATGGAAATTCTTGTTTTATTCCATAAATTTAAAAAAAAATGACTAGAAAGTCAGGAATGGGCCACGAAGTGTCACAGCCACACCTATGCTTCAGAAGGGAGAGACTTGAAGCAGGAAGATTAATCAGAAGATTGTTGCAATAGTCCAGGTGAGAGGTGATGAGGGCCTGAAATAGGGTGTGGGTTGTGTGAGTGGAAAAAAGATTCGTTCTACATTCCTTCTACCCACTGCCTGGGTTCTTTCCTTTACAAAGCTCCTAGAGGAACCCAGTGTCCTCATTCTTCCTGCCTCCTGGCTGTGCAAAGGTAATGCCCTCGCTCTCCCCTCCCCCCAATCCCCAGCCCTGCCCCAAGGACAAAATGCCTTACAATAGGAAAAGCCAAACCTGTGTCAGCAAGTACCTTATGGCATTCAATTCTCCCTCTATCAAACACTTATGGTGGAAATTGTTCAAATCCATCAATTAAAAACAAACTCACATAAATAATGCATTTTCTGCCTGACATAGCCCTATTTGTCTCCCCATATTCACAATCAAGGCAGTTAACTTCGCTAATATGCAAGTGTTAGCATTTTTTTTTTAAGCTTTGAAGCACTTGCGAAATTGAAGCAAAAATGCCAGGTGTAATTATTCATGAAGGCTTTTCAGAAGAGGGGGCATTTGCCAGACAAAACTCCTCAAGCATCAAAAGGATGACAGAAAAAATAATGATACCCTCATGTCATGCTTTTATGGTTCTATTCATTGAAAGAGCTTGAAAGTGCCATGCAAATATTCATTTGTATGCTTACAACACTCTAGTGACACCTGACAATTGCAACTTTATGTCTGTTTCATAAGTGAACCCCATCTTAACTTCACTTGGGATCTGAATCCAGGTCCCCAATAGCCAGGGCTTTATGCTGTTACTGACTTCAATCAAGTCACGGAGCTGGAATGGACTTTGGAGATCCTCAAGCTCACCTCTTCATTTTACAAAGGAGGAAACTTACCCAAATTCAGGCTGACCTAAGGCTAGACTCCAGTTTTCCTGTCAGGCCTCTTTCCGGCATCAGAAGTTGCTTCCATAGCATTGTCTTCCCTACCATACCTCTCCACTCTGCATCTAGGCTGTGCAGTTTCAACTCCAGGGAACAAGCTCATCACTTCTAATCTCATCACCAATTCTAATCTCAATCATGAATCATCAGCAATCAATTCTTGATTGACACCACCTCCCTCAGCTCCTCTCCCTCTGACTGGAGAGCTGGAGGGTAGAGTAACAGACTCCTCCTAAAGACTTCCTTTGTGGAGGGCAGAAACTGGACTCTCAGCCCACTCCCTTCTGCATCAGCTGCTCTGCCTGGTCTCCAGTACACAGAACAAAATTTTTAGCCTTGATTGTATCCCCAGAACTTAGCACAGTACCTGGCACATGGTAGGTACTTAATAAATGTTTATGGAACTGAAATGAATTTTCTATTTCACGTCCTGGTAGATACCAGCAAAATGTCATTCTAAGCCAAGGGAACAAAGAACCTTCCTTATGGTGCAGCTAGGTGGCATAGTGGATAGAACACCGGCCCTGGATACAGGAGGACCTGAGTTCAAATTCAGCTTCTGACCCCTAACTCACTAGCTGCGTGACCCTGGGCAAGTCACTTAACCCCATTGCCTAGCCAAAAATAAAAGAACCTTCCTTGGCCTCGCTTCTAGATTCCCCACAAAGCTAAAAGGCACATGTTTCATTTGTGCCAACCTAGAAAAGCTACATAGGTTTAAGATACTCTTTATGTCAACAGCCTCTGAAATCAATAAGAAGGGTAGATATGTCTAAATATTGCATATCAGAAACACAAATAGGAAACATGACATCTCTTGGATCTCTTTCTCTCATTCCATCAAAAGCACAGCAATTAATAAATAATTTCCCAACTTGCCTAGTTGAGAATTCTATCCTTCAAAATGTAGAGGAACTAACAAGGAGAAATTCTATTCTGTATCTGATTCTCACTAACAGAGGAACTGGTTGATGGGGTAGAAATGATGGGGGAAGTGGACACTCTCATGAAAGAGAAGAAGAGGAAAAGATAGGCACCCTAGATTTAGGAAAAGCAGATTTAAAAGGGCTCAGAGAAAAGACGAGTAGGATTCCATGGGCTAAAATGCTTTAGGAGAAGCCAGCCTCGGAGGAATGTGAAGAGTGAAATTCTGAAAATACCAAGGGAAACAACTCCAATGAGGAGAAAATGGGATTTGTTTAAAGAGACTTGTGTAGATACACAGGGAACTCACCGATCAATTAATATTTTAAGAAGAAATATACATTGCCAACAAAGATCAGCAGCAAGAGATAAATTCCATTTAAAATAACTCTAGACAATATAAAATATTTGAGAGTCTACCTGCCGAGACAAACCCAGGAACTGCATGAATACAATTATAGAACAATTTTCACACAAATAAAGTCAGATCTAAACAACTGGAAAATATTAATTGCTCATGGGTAGGCTGAGCCAATTTAATAAAAATGACAATCTACCTAAAATTTATTCAGTGCCATACCAATCAAACTGCCAAAAAAATTATTTTATAGAGCTAAAAAAAAATAAAATTTATCTGGAAGAGCAAAAATGTTCAAAGATATCAAGGGAATCAATAAAAAAAAAATGTGAAGGAAAGTTGTCTAGCTACACCAGATCTCAAACTGTATCATAAAGCCGTAATTATCAAAGCAATCTGGTACTGGCTAAGAGATAAAGTGGTAGAGCAGTAGAATAGATTAGGTACACATTACATTATAGTCAATGACCACAGTAATTTAGTATGTAATAAACCCAAAGATCTAGGCTTTTGGAACAAAATTTGACCAAGAACTGGAAAATCGTTTGGCAGAAGCTAGGTATAGACCAACATCTCACACCATATACCAAGATAAGGTCAAAATTGGTACATGATTTACACATAAAGGATGATTCCATAAGCAAATTATGAGAGCATGGAATAGTTTATTTGTCAGATCCATGGATAAGGGAAGAATTTAGGACCAAAGAAAATATAGAGAACATTACAAAATGTAAAATATATCATTTTCATTATATAAAAGTAAAAAGGTTTTTCAAGAACAAAACCAATGCAACCAAAATTAAAAGGAAAGCAGAAAAATGGAGGAGGGGGGAATGATGTTTTTGCAACAAATATCTCTGATAAAGGTCTCATTTCTTAAATATATAGAGAACTGAGTCACATTTATAAAAATGCAAGTCATTCCCCAATTGATTAAATGGTCAAAGGATATAAGCAGGCAGTTTTTAGACAAAGAAATCAAAGCTATCTATAGTCATGAAAAAATGCTCTAAATCACTTTTGATTAGAGAAATGCAAATTAAAACAACTCTGAAGTACCATTTCACATCTATCAGATTGATTAATCTGACAAAAAAAGGAAAATGATAAATGTTGGAGGAGATGTGGGAAAACTAAGACACTAATGCACTTTTAGTAGAGTTGTGAACTGATCCAGTCTTTCTGGAGAGCAATTTGGAACCATGCCCAAAGGGCTATAAAATTGTGCATACCCAATTGTGAATCCAGCAATACCGCTGCTAGTTCTATATCCCAAAGACATAAAAAAGCAAAGGAAGACCTATCTGTACAAAAATATTGATAGCAGTTCTTTTTGTGGTGGCTAAGAACTGGAAATATGAAAACTCCGAGAGCTATCTCTGAAAATTAAGACTAAACAAAAAGAGTACTGTATGGGAAAATGCTCTAAATCACTACTGATTAGAGAAATGCAAATTAAAACAACTCTGAGGTACCACCTCACACCCATCAGAATGGCTAATACGACAGAAAAGGAAGATGATAAATATTGAAGGAGATGTGGGAAAATTGGAACACTAATGCACTGATAGTGTAATTGTGAACTGATCCAACCATTCTGGAAGGCAAATTGGAATTATGCCTAAAGGGCAATCAAATTGTATACCTTTTGATCCAGTAATAACACTGCTAGGTCTATATCTCAAAGAGATGGGGAAAAAAAGGGGCGGGGAGGACTCATGTACGAAAATATTTGTAGCAGCTCTTTTTGTGGTAGCAAAGAATTGGAAATTGAAGGAAGGCCTTATCAATTGGGGAATGGCTGAACAAGTTGTGGCATATGGATGGAATAGAATACTATTATACTTTAAGAGATGATGAACAGGCGGATTTCAGAAAAACCTGGAAAGACTTACTTGAACTGATGCTGAGTAAAGTGAATAAAACCAGGAAAACATTATACACAATAACAGCAACATTGTAGATAATCAATTATAAATGGCTTAGCCATTCCTAGCAATACGATGATCCAAGACAATTCCAAAGGTCACATAAGGAAAATTGCTATTCATATCCATAGAAAGGACTGATGGTGTCTGGATACGGACTGAAGCATACTGTTTTCACTTTATTTTTTTCATGCTTTTTTTTCTATTGGTCTTTTTTTTTTTTCAAACCATGACTAATATGGGACTGTATTTCACATGATTACTCATATATAACCTATATCAAAGTGCTTACTGTCTTAGGGAGGAAGTGAGGGAAGGAGGGAGAAAATTTGGATCTCAAAATTTTCAAATGAATGTTAAAATTTGTCTTTATATGTAATTTTAAAAATATGACTAAAAACAAACAAAGTGGGTACTGGCCTAACCTAACGGGTTAAGAAAATAGCCTTAGCAAATCTTGAAGTGAATTTTATGTAGCGGTATGGAGGCCCTTTAGAATTATACATTCTAGTTAAAGAATCCCTATTGTTTGACTGATGAAGAAACTGAAGAGGCTAAGTGACCTTTCCATGGTTTCAGAGGTAAAAGTAGCAAAGCTCAAACCTGAAACCAGGTTCATAACTCCCCATCCAGTGCCTTTCCTCCTGGTTGAAACTGGGCAGGAGATGCCTTCCCAAAAAAGAAGAAGAGGGAGAGAGGGAAAGTATTTGGAACTCAAAATTTTAGAAAATGAATGTTATTTTTTGTTTACATGTAATTGAGGAAAAAATAAAATGAAAATAAAACAAACAAAAAAAGAAAATGGGTATGAGAGATGATGAAAAGTGGTATCTAAATTGGCATATTTCACATGACCGTTGTACTAATTCTCAGCAGAGACAATCAAGATGGATGTGAATATGGTGAGTAAACCCTCTCATGCTGAGACCTTCTCAAGAGAGAAATAAAACAGCCTGGGGAAGCATTGATTTTTCCCATCCATGACATGTGGTTAAAAAGATGATTTATTTTTCTAAGGCAGGCAACCCAAACCTTGGTCTAAACCTGAAAGTAAATTTAAAAAGTTTAAATTTAAAAGTAGGAAGTGTAATCGCTGTAGGCCATAAACGAATACTTGGCAAAGATCATGTATTGTAAATGGATTTTTGATAATACCTTCAATGTAACTGTGCCCATGTGTATTCAGAGTGAACCCTGTTTAGCATCATAAGATCTAGGGCTGGAAGAGAACTTAGCAATCATATGTTGTTGTTCAGTCATTTCAGTCATGCCCGACTTTTTGTGACCCCATTTGGGGTTTTCTTGGCAAAGATATTGGAGTGGTTTGCCATTTCCTTATGCAGATCATTTTACAGATGAGGAAAATGAGGCAAACAGGATTAAGTGACTTGCCCAGGGTCACACAGTTAGTGTCAGAGGCCCAATTTGAGCTCAGGAAGAGGAGTCTTCCTGGATCCAGGCTGGGCACTCTATCCGCTGCACCACCTAGCTGCTCAGCAATCCTCTGGTCCAAACCTGCCTCCAAGAGGAGGTAACAGAGGACTAGAGAGGTTAAGTTACTTACCCAAGATCAGCAACTAGTTACTGATAGAGCCTCTAAATCCAAACTCAGTCCTCTTCCCACTATAAAGCAACTGGATTAAAATTTTTCCCAGAGTGTGAATGATGGCTTTGGATGAATATTTTATGAATAATATAGACACAACATCATATATTGGTTAAAGAGCTGCCCCTCAAGTCAGGAAGACCTATGCTCAAATCCTGCCTCCGGCACATAACTAGCTGGTCAAGGTACTTAAGCTCTCAATGATCTAGTCAAATCTAAAAGACTATAAACTGAAGATCAGTTGCTGATCTTCCTTGATGGAGGGCATTTTCTCCCTGAGAACTCCCTGTATTGAAATCATAGAACAAAAACTGAACAGTGTCATACATACATATTCAAGGGTTCAACAAATACAATTTTATGATGAGGCACACATAGTGCAATAAGTGTACTTCTTTTGGACAAAATGTGGTAACTATTTCCATTCCATTCCATAAATATACTATTATTATTTTCATTTGGAAAGGCTTGGTTCGATCTCCAAACTAAATAAGAATCCCATATTCTGATTGGATGTTGGATTCAATTCCATCATTGACATCATATATAAGTAAACTTGCCATTTGGAATGCATTATGCATTGAAGATGGAAATATAGAGTTATGATTAAATATTGTGAGTTAATTAAGTTATATACTGTTGAAAATAGATCTGTCAGGTTCACAAGTATGAATATTTTCTTGAATAAAGAGCAATGCAAATCACAGATAGAGTGATCAATTACTATCACTTAGTTTTAACACATAGAAAAAAATAGATCATATACTACAGGAAATTACAGACCTAATTACCAAGAGTAATGATGCTATGCATAAACATCTAGCTTCTCAGCAGGAGATAATCATATTAGTTAGTGATAAGTTTAAAAAAAATTGCCATCTAAGCCTTACTGTGTGAGTTGGCAGGATTTCTATATTAGAATGTACTTTCCAGGGTCCACCATGATGGATTGATTGCCTTCTAAGATGTGTTCAGTGGGCAATAGAATAACATGAAAAATATCCATTGGGACAAATGTGAGTTTTGTTTGTGTTGAAGATCATTACAACAGGGGCTACTCCACAGGGCATCTGTTCAGAGATTAGAAGCAGCATTGATCTGGCTTAGAGACTCATACAACCCACAAAACAGCAGGGAGCCTCCAAGATGCAGGGTCCCTGGAGAAGAAAATAGAATGGCCTGATACGGGCCAATGTGCATAGCACTCCTTTCTACTAACTATTCAATCTATCAAAGAAGAGCCATCTTAAGGGGGCCTGGGGGCAAATCACACTGCATGCCCTCATCTTTCAGTTTGTTGACCTTCCTTCTTGAAGAGGACCAAAATGACATCACTATGTTGGGGTCAAGCTATGTGTCTAAGTGTGGCTGATCAGAGCAATATGAGCTCGATCAGGTACAAAAAGTCGATATGAACATTTGGAGTGGAGACGTCTCTAAATTTGTGCAACTCACATTTCTTTTGAGCTACTGTGATTCTGCTTTGCTCATAGAGCACAGCACCTCTTTTGATGCGGGCACACCATACCGAGCGGTCCTGTGCCAATATCTCCCATATTTCATAATCGATTCCAAAGTTCTTTGGAGAGACTTTGAGAGTGTCCTTGTATCACTACTTCTGACTTCCACATGAGTGTCTGCCTTGCAAGAGTTCTCCATAAAATAGTCTTTCAGGCAAACATAAGTTTGGCATTCAAACAACATACAGTATGTATAACAGTTCTGGTGTTTGTTGTTTTTGTTTGTTTGCTCTTAGTCAAAGTTTATGAAGCTACCTCATCCTTTCCTACCATTGCCTTCTTAAATTACTGCAACCTTGAATCACTGCTTGGCTGACGAAAGGAAAGAAACATTTTGATGTTCTGCATATACCATGCCCCTCTGTCAATCAGACAGCTCTTCTCCAATCTCAAAACACTCTAGGTAGGGAAGTCACTTGCACTGCCACAATAAGTCGTAATTATGTAGCACTTTAAGAAATCACAAGATGTTTTCCTCAAAATAATACCCAGAAGAGTTATTTGCATAGTAGCCAGTAGGAAATTTGTGTAACCTGGTCCAGTTTCCCTAGAGAAAGAAAGATGGAAAGACAAATGGAGAGATAGAATAAGAGTGACTTTCTGAACTTCCAAAGTCTTAGTTGAAGGTACTGATGCTCAAGGGGCATACAATGACAATACACTTACTCTGAGCTGACCCAGCACAGAGACTTATTTTGGTTCAAGAAAGACATTTCCACAGCCACCTGAAGAGATCTTTTGTGAAGACCTAGGGGAAAACAACAGAAACTTTAAAACTATTCAATATTTTTGAAGGCAAATGAACTCTAATGCTTATAAAGGAGTTGGTGGTTAACACTTGGCAGAGAACCAGATACTTAAATTCCCAGATATTTAAATTCACCTAACCTCTTTGGGCCTCAGTTTTCTTAACTGCAAAATGAGAGAGTTGAACTAAATGGACTCCAAGTTCCTTTCTAGCTGTAAATCTAAGCTGTTATGATCTCATGTGTGTCCTCTTGGAGGTTTGTGGGCACTGGATAGACAATTTGGGGATGTACACTGCTTAGAACATATTTACATTAAATACCTCCCCCTCAAGAAGAGATGGAAAAGTTCTCTATGTACAAAGCCTGGAGAGAAAACTTCAATGATCATGGGTACAGTGCCTATGGAGCACATAAGACATGCTAGGTTAACCCAAGTGCTCAGCGGGGTTCTAGATAATAAACTGTTGCTGAGGCAGCTATAGCTGCCCAACGTTAGGAACAGCCTCCCAGATACTCACAACTGGTTCAACCAATTCAGGGCTTAAGAGCTGAGATTCTAGACAGAGTAGTCAGATGCTACAAAAATCAGTCCCTGAGTAATGCAACAGATGTGGGTAACTGAGACCATAGCAGGACAAAATCAGGCATTTTATTTCTTTCCTTCTTTCTTTCTTTCCTTCTTTTTTCTTTCTTTCTCTAATTCTTTCTCCTTCTCTTTCTGTCTCTCACTTTTTCTCTTTCTTCTTCCCTTCATTTCCTTCCTTTTCCTTTTCTTTTTCTTTCTTTGTCTCTCTTAAATTCTTTCTCTTTCTGTCTCTGTCTCTTTTCTCCTTCCCTCATTTCCTTCCTTCCTTTCTCTCTCTTTCTCTCCCTCCCTCCCTCTGTTCCTTCCTTCCTTCTTTCCTTCCTATTACCTCCATGATCAAATACAAAATCCTCTCTTTGGCATTAAAAGCCCTTTCCAACTTGGCCCCTTCCTACCTTTCTAGCCTTCATTCACTTTATTCCCCACCATACACACTGCAATCCACTCACACCGGCTACTTGCTCTTCCTGACACACAACACTCCATTTTCCGTCTTTGTGTCTTTTCAGTGGCTGTCCTTCATGCCTGGAGGGTTTTCCCTCACACCTCCTGTCTCTTAGTTTCCCTGGCCTCTTTCAAGACTCAGTTCAAATCAGGCCTTCTGTAGGAAGCTGTTCTAGTCTCTTCCCACAGCCCATAGTCCTCCATCTGCTAGTGCCTTCCCTCTGAGATTACTTCCCATTTACACTATACATATCTTCCATGTGCAGTGTTTGCATGTTGTATCTCCCATTAGAATGTGACCTCCTCGAGAGCAGAAACTGTGTTGTCATATCCCCAGTGCTTAGCACAGTGCCTGCTACAAAGCATTTCATAAATGCTGTTGACTGACTGTTCTGGCGGTCAGTGGATATCAGATAACAATTATATTCCAGTCATTTTTTTAAAGAAAATATGAGGCAGATGATTTTTTTTGACCTTTAAGATTAGTTCTCTGTAGCCATAAACCACCCACATTAGTCTTATAATCATATATCCCTGATGTCTCCCAGGGAAATAGTGGGCATCAACATGAATGTGGCTACTGTGGGTCTAGTGTATCCAGAGCTAACCAGTACCTCTAGGGTTTCTGTGCTGATGGGACCCAGCTTCAGCTTTCCCAATATGCTCAAGGAGAACTGCAGTAGCAAGCCAGGACCCAGGACCAGAAACCATGCTTCTAATGCAAAAATTTGTGGAAAGGTGGAAGACAGTGCTAACAGGGAGTGTAGAAGTCCTCAGAGATGAGAAACACTTTGATGACAACCTGAACTCTTTACCTTGGGGTGAAGCCAGAGAGGTTTGATTGTGGAAACACAATGATCCAGGAAAGGAAGGCTCATCTGAAGCTCAAGTTCCACAGCTGGCGTATTTTCACTGAATGGGTGGGTACTCCAGGAACACACAATCTACTCTTGTCATTTCTAAACCCTTTCCTGACAGGTCCCAGGAGGTCACTTTCTCTGATACGAAGTTCAAGAACAAGCTGAAAGAAGCATTGGTCAATGGTATCATTACTGAGCCATATGGTGTTTGTGCCTCACCCTCAGTAGTAGTAGGAAAAAGGACTGGGAAGATTGTTGTTAGTCCTTCATTCCCAAAGAGGACCAATGATGTCAGGAGGGTGATGGCTTGACTTGCAAGTGAATTGGATTTAAGTGAAGCAGAGCTGTGCAAAGTCTTCAGCCTCACTCCCTCCTCCAGTTGTTGGATTCCAGTGGCAAGACAAAGATCAGGATGACTGGCAATGGTCCCCAGTGCAATGGAAGACCTTGGTCTTTTTTAAGCTAAGGTCTTTCCCAGGACTCATTTTATCTGAGGCAACACCCATTCCATAGTTAAAGGATAGATAAGAATAGAGGTAAAAGATGGCCCAGTTTGCCTTCACAAAAGAATCAGTCTGGAAACGGAAGACCCTCAGAATTTCTGGCCTGCACAGAAACAATTGTTATTTATACTTACTCTCAGTCATCCAAACCCAAACAATGAGCAAGTTTGAGATGTACGGGGATTACCAAACCCTGAATTTAAAAAATAACTACTAGCCTTGGTCAGTACACTATACCAAGTATTCAGGACATTATATTATATTTCTTCTTCTGGGTATCCAATGGCTATGTTGGACCTTTGGAGGGGATACTGCCCAGTCATGACAGAGGAAGATAATAGAAAATGGGCCTTTGTCTGTCTGCAGATTCTCTTGGACATAAAGGATTTCTGTCCACTCCTACTATCCCCATCACTTTTCAGAAGCTTGTGGAAAAAAAGTGGTAGGTAATATGAATGACTTAGAGTTGGTTCATCCAGATGATAATACTGTTTCTGGGAAGGTATTTGAAAAAGATTAGAAGTAACTCCATGAAGTATTAGATTAGAGGTTGCTGGTCTAAAGCTATCAATTAATAAATAACAACAATAAATATAATAATAATAATAGCTAACATTTTATGGCACTTTAAGGTTTGCAAAGGACTGTATGTATGTTATCTTATTTGATCCTTACCACAACCCTGTATGTTAGGCACAATTATTTTCTCCCTTTTACAGATGGGGAGACTAAGACTGAGAAGGTTTAGTGACTTGTCCAGGGTCACACAGCTAGTAAGTGTCTGAGGTAGGACTTGAAGTCAGGTCTTCTTGACTTTACATCTAATGTTCTTACCCACAACACTGCTTAGCTGCTTCCAAAATGCCAGTTTTGCCCATTTACTGGTTTGTATGAGTCTTTCAGCCCCTCCCTGCACACAAGAGGTCTTTCTAGGTGTCTATGGGAATGGTTCTTTCTTGGATCACTCAAACAGCCCTCTGTTTCCTTTGAAGATCAGTTCAAATTGATTTCATGTCCATTAACATCCTCTTTTCCCCAGTGCCCGAGCAGTGTACTTCCTGCTGGAATCAGCACCTCCAACTGAATCTTTTGGATTTCAGTGTCACTCCTGGTTCTCCATTCACTTGTCTTTCTTTCTCTTGTCATCCACTAGGAAAGCTAGATCTAACCAGGGTTATTTCTCAGAGATTTCAAAATAATATATAATGTTTTTAATATTTAGAATGATAAAAAAAATCCTACTCCATTGCTTCTTTGTGACATGAAAGTGACCCTTAGGCCTCAAAGGCATGCAAGCCATGGCAGGTTTTTGTATGCTAGAAAGGCCTTGAGTATGGTCCTAGAATGAGACTATCTGCTTCTTGAGAAATCATTTAGAAAAATAATTGGAGAGGCTAATCACCAGGAGGAGGGACATTTGGTGATGCCAAATGTCGACCCATTAATCAAAGAAAAATACACAAAGGCTCTTAGTTCTCTTTGCCTTCCTTCTATTTCTTCAGTGACTATGTCAGAGTAGTAGAAAGGGGCCCAGAGGGACGCTAAGAATCACATTTTTAAAACTATCTAACATTAATTTAGTTCTAAATGTGAGATCCTTGTTCACAAAGAAGCAGACATGCTACTGCAAGAGTTAAATTCTGTAAATCTTAAAACTGTCACTCTAAATGAAACTAAAAGGTAGAAGAAAGTTGAAGCTAAATGAAAGGACTCACAGCTTCTCCTTGAAGAGACCTATAAAGGAGCTGGTCTTATATATTCAGAGGCACCTAGGTGGTACAATGGATAGAGCGTCAGGCCTGGAGTCAAAAAGACGCATCTTCCTGAGCTCATATCTGGCCTCAGACACTTACTAGCTGTGTGAATCTAGGTAAGTCACCTAACCCTGTTTGCCTCAGTTCCTCATCTGTAAAATGAGCTGGAGAAGGAAATGGCAAACCAGTCCAGTCTTTGTCAAGAAAACCCTAAAAATGGGGTCACAAGGAGTGGGACACAACTGAAAAATGACTCAACAATAACACTTGTGCTTTCAAAACAGGAAATGGATGGAGGAAATGTTATTGATGCCAATGATAAAAAATTGATATAGAAGCATAAACAACTTCAATAAATTGCCATAATGAAGGAGCCTAAAAACTTCTGTCAGTATCAGAACCTATATAGTCAGCAAACACTTGGCTTTCTTGCCAAATTGAGAGAGGGAGCAAACAAGAGCAACACCAGTTTAAAATATAAATGTATTTGTGAAATCTTATGGAGAAGAATGGTAAGAGATTATGAGCTTTTTCCACTCCTAAAACAACAAGAAACAGTGCAGGGAAAAATCTGTTTGGAGAAAGTTTGGTGAGATACCTGACTAAGCAGAATCATTTTTTGGGTGTCTGAGGATAAAACTGAAAGGAAGACAACAAAGAGAAGAAAAATGGAAAGGATATGGGAAGATTTTGACATTGACACCTTACCATCAAGGACAGTGGATGTATATCATTTAGACTCTAACATCAGAGTTCTAGATGTGCTTCTAGAAGAAGGAGACATAACATTGAAGAAAACAAAGTCAGAACACCAGCTAGATGAGATGAAATATACACAGAGGAAGTTCAGACTGGAGGAAATATAATTATGAGGGCTTTGAGTGATTGATTTTCAAATTATGTGAAGGAAGGGATAATACCAAAGGTGTGAGGGACAACGTTATTGCAACAAAAAGGCAACTGAGAAAACATTAACCATTATTTATACCTACTTTCCCATCTATATAACACTTATATGAAAATAATCTAGCCATTCATCAAGGTCATCCTTGAAGAGTTGTTAGAGACTAGGCAAGCTTTAGCTAGGGAAATTCCATAGTAAACTTCACCTTTACCAACTACTAACTGAAAGATTTATAATACAACCCATGGTGCTTAATACTTGTTGACTATAAAAAACATGATACCGTAGGGCAAAATATCTCCTTAAATAAACTTTTCCATCAAAGTGTCTGATGTATGTGTCAGAATCATGTAAGATTCTTTGGAAGATATAACTGTAAGTTAAACTTGCTTGTTAACTTTTTGTTCATTAATATTATGCAAATAATAAAGCAGGGAGACATATAGATCACCACAGTTATTCACTAGTCTTGTGGGTGAAGGCAGAAAATCCCAATTAAAGGAGAGCTTTCCTATAGATGGTGAGGTTCTCCATATACTTCTGTTTGTTGATGACATCATGCTGATTGCATTAAGTCCCAGAACATTACAGAGAGGTCCATAATCACTAGAAAGAGCTTGGTCTAACTATCCACAGAGGAAAAAAAAACTTAGTATATGAAGACTGCATGGGCTATGATATTCAGTTGAATGAATAACATTTAGGGGTCCATATTTAGGATATATTTGTGTATGTGTATGTGTGTATATATACATATACACATATATACGTATGTATATATGTCTGTGTTTACACACGCATTGTATATAGGCACTGCAAATGGATGAATTAGACCCAAGAGGAAGACAGAGGGAAGATTAACTTTGGGAAACTTAAAATTATTTTAATGAACCCAAATTTTTCCTGGAGGATGACCCATCTTTTAAATATCAAAATTACCTTGGGTCTATTGGTATATCCCTTGTAATAGTAAAAGAAAACTGATGGGCAACCCTACTGCTCACTGGTATCGAGAAAAACATAGAAATGAGGTTTTCATGATGGCTGGGTTCTCTGTGGAGGATCTATGGAAGGATATGCACAAGAATCACAAAAGATAAGAAGGCATGAATAGATTGCAACCTGTCCCAATGGAGGAAAGCATACATACACACACATGTATACATGTATATGGGTGAATATGGTGCTATATTTGGAATCAGAAATGGCAATGCACAAATCACAAAACTCAAGTTCTTTATCTGTAAAATGGAGATAAATAATACATATCTCACAGGGTTATTATGAAGCCTAAATGAGACAGTGTATGCTAAATACTTTGTAAATCTCAAAGCAGCACAGAAATATTGATTTTTACTATTCTCCATAGATACATTGAAGTCAATGTGGATGCCATCCAATTCTAGATCTTTTTAGAAACTCAATCTGTCTTCCTTCAAGCTCAGCCTTGTGGAGATGCCAGTTATGTGGGTATAGCAATGGTTGCCTATAGCATAATAGCAAACCTAATCACAGGATTATAAAATAACATAACCTCATTAATTGCAATTAGTGGAATGAACACTTTTAGGTTTTAGCTAATTCACTTCCATTGAAGTTGCTACATTTTATGGATAGTCCTTACTAAAAAGTAGACCTATACTAATTATCTGTAGAAATGGCCTGGCTCACCAAGACAAAGTAAATCACAGGTATCTAATTCCATAGCTGACCAATACCTATGAAAGAATTAATTTTTATACTCTTATTCTTTAATGAATCTATTATTTCATCAGTGTGAGTTCTCTCAACAATGACACAATATACAACCCATCCATGTCTCTGTTTTATATGATGCTCATGTGAGTTTATGCCCACCCAATTTGCTGCAGGCCTTCCTTCTTCTCTCTCATGGGGATAGCAATGGAACACAATGTTCTCCTAGAATAGTGGCTTTCAAAGTGTGGTTAACAGACCCATAAGGGTCCCTAAGACCTTTTCAGAGGTCCTCAAGGTCAATACTGTTTTTACAATAATTCTAAGGCATTATTTGCCTTTTAAAATAATCTTCCCTTTTCCAACTACATATCTATGTGAGGACCAAATTTTTTCCGTATTTTCCAACTAAAATGTTTTATTACAACAGATTGAATGCAGAAGCAGTAATGAGAATCTAGCTTTCTTCTGGACAGACATCAAAGAGATTTGCAAAAATAGGTAAAACAAAGTCTCTCTTCTCACTATTTTTTTGGGGGAAAAATAGTTCTCTTTCATAAAATATTATTGATGTTAACATATAATAGGTTCATTATTGCTATTTTAAATGAGTAAAGAAAGTATTTTTAAATGTAACATTTTTAATTTCTAATACAATAAATACTGGTAAAAATAACCCATATAAAAGTTCTTTGGGATTCTCAATAATTTTTTTAAGAGTATAAAAGTGTCTAGAGTCCCAAAGGAGTAAGAACTGCTGTTCTAGGCATTCAGGTGATACTAATAGCAGGTTGTCCTCCAGTTATCTGTTAACCTCCATATATGACTTGCCCATCTCTTTTTCCATTCATACATCTCTCAAACAATACCTTTTATCATATGTTGCAGTCTATTCACACTCAACACTCATCTCTCCATTGTGCTTTGGGTGATATGCAACTTCAATTCATAGGAGAAGAAGATTATTACTGTTTCTGGAGGAAAAACATACATAATGTCACAAGTTGAAGGGTAACATGCTATAACATTGTGAGTCTATTCATTTTATTCACAAAAGTCATGGCAAGTAGGTACCAGTTTTCTAATTTCCAATCCAAACCCTACAAGTACTTGTTAATTGCCTACTATGCACAAGTCATCATGCTATGTGCTGGGGTTACAAAGACAAAATGAAATGCAGTCCCTTATGTGACAGCTAAGTGGTACAGTGGTTAGAATGCTAGTCATTTTCAGCTGTGTTTGACATTCTGCGACCCCATTTGGGGTTTTCTTGGCAAAGATACTGGAGTAGTTTGCCATTTCCTATTTCACTTTATTTTATAGATGAGCAAACTGAGGCAAACAGGGTTAAGTGACTTGCCTAGGGTCGCAGTTAATAAGTGTCTCAGGCCAGATTTGAACTCAGGAAGAGTAGTCTTTCTGACTCTTGGGCTAACACTCTATCCACTGCTCTACCTCGCTGTGACTTCTGATCTCAGACACATTAGCTGTGTGACCCTGGGCTACCTGATAGGGTTTTTATAAGGATCAAATAAGATAATATTTGTAAAGTGATTAGCACATTGTCTGGCACAAAGTAGGTACTTAATAAATGCTTGTTTTCTTCCCTTAAAAGTAACAACATACCCTCAACCAATATATGCATTGTATTACATTTTCTCATGCTACTGAAAACTCCCAATTAATACTCTCTCCCAACTCAGTAACATTAATCAATCTTAGGTTATATTAGCTGTTATCACTCTTTAAAAATAATATTTGCTATTAAAACAAGACAACTAAAACCACCCTCCAAAATGTGTTTTGTTTTGTCTTGTTTCTGCATCTAGAAAGAACAAAATTAAAATTCGCAAAACAAAA
The DNA here is from genome assembly GCF_900497805.2 of Vombatus ursinus. NCBI lineage: Eukaryota > Metazoa > Chordata > Mammalia > Diprotodontia > Vombatidae > Vombatus > Vombatus ursinus. The sequence goes on along the minus strand of NW_020954557.1, from coordinate 36,228,814 downwards.
AAAACGACAGGGCTCTTCAAATCTCAAAACAAAGTCTTCATTGAACAGGATGTCACCGGATTTCTGAGGTAGTTGTTTTTATTTTTGATCCTGGTTTTCACTGGGAAAGAGTAAAGAACACCCAAAGGGAGTCATGGATGGATGCTTTAGGCTTATGTAAGGCCTTTAGATTGCACAACTTCATCCTTTACTGCCCCCCAGTGGCCTTCAGGAATTGGTCCTTAAGCCAGCATTTTCATGCTATAACTCTTGAATTTACTCAACACTTTGTAATCAATCATTCTCTAAATACTAGAGAAAAGATAGGTAATGGTGCTGAGGTTACTTTTCCCCTTAAAGTTTTTGTGATCAGAATTACAGATTCAGCAGCAAAGAGACCTTAGAAGTCATATAGCTCAATCCTTTCATTTTACAGGTGAGGAAACTGAGGCCCAGACAGGAGGGGTGACCTAGAGAAGATTGCACAGGTGGTATGTGGCAGAAATCCTCAGCTTATGAGGACAGTAATAATGATAGCATCAGGTCACATTTACTTAGTGCGTTCTTATCTGCAAAGTCCCTCCCTGAAACTGAGGATGGTCATAATTTTAAAGGTAAGCTTCTGTTGCTTTTATTCATTACAGCAGCAGAGCTCAAAACATAACCAAGTAGGTTAGCTTTCACTATCACTTTCTGCAAGTTTTTCTCTCTCTTCCCTTTTGTAGCATTTCTGCCTCCCCCCTATTAAAAAATAAATAATGCCTTTTTTTTTCTTTCTTCCTGGAGTCTGCCTGTCAACAAGGAATGCATTTAAAAAATTAATTCAGAATCGGGTGTTTGTGGTAGTGAATTCATTGCACAAGAATATATTAAAAGAAGAGTCGAGATCACAGAATCTCATTGCTAACTGAGAGGGCAACACGTTACCAATACAGAATTACACAAGCGAACTACAAGAAAGGGTATCATTGGAGAAATGCTTAACTGGAGAAGAGCTGTTCACTCGGCAAGAGTGTACTTTCCATTGATATCCACACAATGTCAAGAGATCTAGAAGATCCCCATCACATAGGCCAAGTGGAACCTCTGTGGACATGGGCAAGAGTTGAGAGGGCCTAGGTGGGTTAGTATCTGCTTTGTTAGAGGGAATGCCCACATATAGTAAAAGAAATTACATATGCATGATAGTGTCAAAGTACCTGAGGGGGCAATACATAACACAAAGGTATCCAATTCTAAAAAAAAAGCTTTTATATATATATAGCCTTAAATCACCAAATGGGTGTTGCCTCAGAAAAACAGAGACCTGGGAAAGACCTTAGTTTAAAAAGGCCAAGATCTCCCACTACATCGGGGGTCATCTCCAATCATCCTGACTTATATCTTGCCACTGGACTCAGATGACCTTGGAGGAGAGAGTGAGGGTAATAACTTTGCACATTCCTGCCTTACTTAAATCCAATTCACTTGCAAATCAAGACATCAAACTCCTGATGTCATTGGTCTCCTTTGAGAACAAAAAACAAACAACAATATCATAAGCAAATTGGGGGAACACAGAAAAAATTACACGTCAGATCTTTGAAAAGAGGAAACAGTTCAAGACCAAATAAAAGCTAGAGAGGATCACAGGAGGTAAAAGGGATAGATTTGATTAGGTTAAGTTAAAAAAAATTTGCACAAATAAAAACAATGCAACCAAAATTAGAAGGAAAGTAGAAAAGGGGGGAAGGGGAGGAGGATTTACAGCAAATTTCTCTGATAGAGATCTCATTTCTCAAATATATACGGAATTGAGCCAACTTTACAAAAATAAGGGCCATTCCCCAATTGATAAATGTTTAAAGATATAATATGAACAAGCAGTTTTCAGAAGAAGAAATCAAAGCTATCAATATTCACATGAAAAATGTTCTACATCATTAATAATTAGGGAAATACAAATTAAAATAACTCTGAGATACCATTTCATACCTATCAGATCAGGTAAAGTGACAGAAATAGAAAATAACAAATGCTAGAGGGGATATGGAAAATTGGGTACACTAATGCACTGTGAAATGATCCAACCATTTGGAAACTATGCCCAAAGGACTAAAAACCTGTGCATGCCCTTTGACCCAGCAATACCACTACTAGGTCTATAGCCCAAAGGAAAAAAAAAGGAAAAGGACCCATATATACAAAAATATTTGCAGCAGCTCTTTTTCTGGTGGCAAAGAATTGGAAACTGAATACCCATCAATTGGGGAATAACTAAACAAGTTATGATATATGGTTGTGATGGGATATTATTGTGCTGTAAGAAATGATAAAAGAGATGGTTTCAGGAAAACCTGGGAAGACATGAGCTGATGCAAAGCGAAGCAAGTAAAACCAGGTTGACGTTATACATAGTAACAGCAATATTGTAATAATAATCACCTGTGAAAGACTTTACACCTCTAGTCAACATTATGATCCACTACAATTGCAAAGGACTCAAGATGAAAAATGCTATCCACCTCCAGAGAAAGAATTGGTAGTCTCTGAGTACAGATTGAAACATATTTTTTTCTTTCTTTTTTGTTCTATCTTCCCCTCCCCCACAACATGGCTTAATGTGGAAATGTGTTTTGATGACATTACATATTTATGTATATATATATATGCATATATATATATATAATGAGTGGAGGGAAGGAGATAATTTGGAACAAAAAAACTAAATTAAAATTTTAAAATGAAAGAAAAAAAGGGGGACAGGGTAGAAAGAAGTCATAGGGAAAGAGACTTGTATCCGTCATTTCTTCTAAATTTCTGATAGCATGTCTTATGATATCTGTACAGATCTTCCTGGCTTGAAATACCACTCCATTTACCGGCTTCCTACTCTGGCCTCACACCTTAGATTTAGCATTTCTGAGAGATTGATTCATTATCAGCCTGGCCTCTAGTTGCTAAGACTTGGGACTCCATTCTCTTTTCTCAGTAACAGATTTCCCCTCAGGCCTCTGATTGCCCTAATCACTGGCATATGTCTCTACAAACTCTAACAGATGGATGTATTTGAATTACCCTGCACCCAAATGGCACATTTGATGCTAGTTCATTTGGGGGACAGGGGAAAAGGAGGTTGTTCTTTTATGGTACTAGAATCTCCATCATATAGCAGATCTCTTACTTTCATCCATCTGTTATCTGTATTTATTGAGCACCTACTGTGTATCTAACATTGCTGAGGCAGAAGAAAAAAAGCATAAGATAAATTTCCTGACCTTCAGGAGTTTATTATAATCTGTTTGGTAAGATAAGACATTCGCATTTGAAACAGTTAGCCAGACATGTAGGCAAAGTAGTATAGGATTTGATGGTTATAGTCAGGATCATATATTAAAATTTTGTGCTAATAGGAACCTGAAAGGGTAGTTAGGTGACACAGTGGATAGGGTACTGGGCTTAAAGTCAGAAGACTCAACTTTCTGAGTTCAAATCTGGCTTCAGACACTTACTAGCAATGTGACCCCTGGCAAGTCACTCACTCCTGTTTGCCTTGGTTTCTTCATCTATAAAATGAGCTGGAGAAGGAAATGGGAAACCATTCCAGTTTCTTTGCCAAGAAAACTTCAAAAGGAGTCAGACATGACTAAAATGACTGAACAACAAAAGTACCCTGGAAATAGTTATGGGACACATAGATATATGAGTAATTTAAATATAGGACTTCTACCTAAGACCCAGATATTCCCAAATGGGGCCATAGTCAACAATATCCTAGTGCTGCTATTAGGGTCTTGATATAGCCAGTCAGATAAGCATTTTAGAACTTCAGAGAAGGAGCTCATAGTATCATAGAATTTCATAATTGGAAGGGAGCTCAGAAGCCATCCAAGCCAGCCTACCTATGAACAGGGATAAACCTACGATAAACCTTAACAGGAGTGTGCTGGACCCAGCTTGAACCAGCTCATGAGAGTTGATTGTTAAATTTTCACAATGAATATTTTACACCTCAGAAATCAATAAATGCCGCAAATAAAGACTTTGCCGAGCATCAACAAAGTGATGGGAAAAATGTTGATGCTGCAGATTAAATTTAGTAGCATGAGTTATGTATACTTTTTTTCCCTGGTTGTTAAATATTTACTAGCACATCCCTGCTTAAAAGTAATCATCTAGCTTTTACTTGAAGACATCTATTCAGATGGAACCCAGCACCTTTTAAGATATTCCATTACACTTTTGGATAGCCCTAATTGCAAGGAAAAGTGGTTCCCCACCCCCACCTTTTTTCAATTTTTTTTTTTTTTAATTTCCATTATGAAATCTCCCTCTCCACATATTCTGCCCATTGCTCCTAGTTCTGTCTCCTGGGGCCAAACAGAACATGTCTGATCCATCTTTCACATGATAACCTTTCAAATATTTGAAGACAGCTCTCATGTCTCCTCTAAATCTTCACTTCTTTAGGTTGAACAATAGTTTCTTCAATTGATCCTCCTATGGCAGGCCATCCTGGTCATCTCCAGATTGACAATCTTCCTAAAATATGACATCCATAAACATACACAGAAGGCCATATGTGGTATGACCAGGGTAAAGTGCAGTCGAACTATGTGCTTTCATGTGTTGGACAATGTTTTTTCTATTAATGCAGCCTAGGATAGAATACATTGTTTTTGTTTTGGTTTTTTTTTGTTTGTTTGTTTTGTTTTGTTTTGTTTTTTGGCTGCTGTCACTTATTCCATTAAAAAACCTCAGAAGAATAAAGGCTAGAATAGTTTCAGTAGAATTCAGGGAGGAGATGAGGCTTGTCCTGAATCTTGAAGGAAGAATGAGTAGGTAGCAAAGTGGGGGGTGGGAAGGTTTTACAATTGAGAAGGAACAGCATGAACAAAGGATTTGGAAATGTGGGTTGTTTAAGAAATGTTGATACCAATTTGGCTGGAGTAGGGGTTCAAATGGGGAACTTGTGGGAGATAAAGTTGGACAAATGAAATAGGGAACAATTTGTGAGGACCTTGGATACCATGTTTAGACAATTAGATTTTATCTGTTAAATAGTAGGGGTGGGGGGGGCACTGATAGCCATTTAAATGGAAAGAGATGATTCATTTGATGTCATTGGAGAAGTAATTGGGCAGCAGTGTATAGACAGATTTGACGGGGATGGAGAAGAAAATGGAGGCAAGAGAGACCATTTTGAACATTATTAAGATATTACAACAAAATGTAAGACCGGGATGGTGATAGAAGTAACAGAAAAGAAAGGAATTATATGGGAAATCTTTGGAAGAATTGATTAGATTTGCTTACTAATTGAATGAATGGGATAAAGAAAAGGAAAAAGCCAAAGATAATTCTGAAGACAACTTTGGTTTTATCTCTTTGTTTAACTTGGGGTATGGATGTATAGGTTTTAGTTAGGTCATTCTATATCCCTATACCCAGTAAGTTTTAGTTTTATTTAGCTAATGAATATGTTAATCTCAATGCCTGTATTATCTCTATCCCTAATCCTCCTTTCAATTTATATAATTTTCTATCATATTTATCATCACTGATGTAATGAGAATGATAACTGGCATTTATATGATGCATAAACTTGCAAAGTGCTTTACAGATATTTCCTCATTTGAGCCCCCAAATAACTTTTTGAGGTAGATACTATGGATTTTACAGATAAAGAAAGTGAGACTCTGAGAAGTAAATGGCTTCAAGATCAAGATACTACTAAGAGTCAGAGGTACTAAGTCCAAAACTCTAAATCCAATAAGCATTTATTAAGCATCTAGGCTTTTGCAGACCCCCACATCATTAACCTTTTAAGAAAAAAAATCAGTAGGTAGCAGATATGGTAAGCACCAAGCAACACCATAAAATTAATATTTATTATATATTTAATGTTATATATTAAATATAACATTCATTACATATGGTATCTCAAAAGATAGTATAGTTATAAATTTCAGTAGCTTCAGAGGTATAAATACTACAAACATACAAAAGTATCACTTGAAAGTTTAATTACTTAGTTTTGTGAATTTTGAATAATAAATTTTTAATTTTAATTTTTTCATGGTAGGGTCCTTTGTCATTATGCATTATTTGCACAACAGTTTCTGGATGTCACTTTCTCAGACCAGTGGTTCTGTAGAGCAGCTCCTCTTGGCTTGTCCACCTCAATCAATGGATCTATCCCCATTAGACTTTTTCTTGTGGGGTTATATGAAAATTAATTGCAGGCAACCAAACCATGTTCCTTTAAATGATCTTAAATTTAGGATTACAAATGCAATCCTTTCAGTCACTCAGTAGCAGCTGGTAAAAATTTTTAAAAAGTTTCAGAGTCAATTAGAGAGAAGTGTAGTACAAAATGGTGGTTATGTTGAATTTTTGTAAGAAACAAACCAATATTTAAAGATTATAATTAGCCTTTCAAATGTTTCTGTTTTAAAGTTGTAGCATTCATACTTCTAAAGTTATTAAAGCTAAAAACTGCTCTAAGACTTTAGGAACACCTTGTATTTTAATAAATAAGAAACAACTCATTACTGATGTAGTAATAATTCCTGAATCATATGAAGAACATTGATTTGTTAGGGAAAGGGTCAAGATAATTACAAATACAGAAGAAAGAATCAAAACAAACAACAAAAAAAAACTATGACATGCAACTGAAACAATACATATTTGAATGTATGGATGAAGGGTTGAATGAAAAAATGAAAAGGTCAGTCAATCAACAATTATTTATTAAGCACATTCTATGTTCTAGGCACTGGGGATACATACAAATACAAGCGAAAACAAAAACAGTCTCTGCCCTCAACGAGTTTACATTCTAGTGGAGAATGATATTATGCAAAAGGGAATCTAAAAAAATGGGTTCTTGAAAGATACACTAAGTCCAGAGAATGAGGGATGTGATTTCTGGGCTGATTCTCAAAATGGAGGTTCTGGGAAGAACTCATCAATTAAAGAAGAAGCATCTATTAAGTGCTTACTATGTGAAAGGCACTGTGCAAAACACTGGGAATATAAATAGAAAAGACAGCCTCTGCACTCAAGGAGCCCACCTTCTAATTTTGTTGTTCAGTCGTTTTGGTAGTGTCCAACTCTGTGACCCCATTTGGGGTTTTCTAGGCAGAGATACTAGAGTGGTTTGCCGTTTCCTTCTGCAGCTCATTTTATAGATGAGGAATTGAGACAAGCAGGGTTAGGTGACTTGCCCAGGGCCCTTCCCTTACTCCTTTTAATGGGGGCTAAGGTGCATTGCTAATCCTAAGGCTCTTTGACTCAGGGTCCTAGGATATCTCTACTTACTTGACATATGCTGCCTCTTACCTCTCCCTCCTGGAGTCTTGTTGCTTATTGATAATGAAAAGTGAGTAATGGACAGAAGAAAGGACACAATCACAGACTATAATAATTTCATAACCAATGTAAATCAATTGTCATAACAAGAAGATCAAAAGAACCTAAAATATCAGCATATGCTTGGCTTACTTGATAAGTGGAGGGACATATATATTTTGATAAATCTTACAGAGGATGATGGTGGAAGATCATGAGCAATGTTACCTCATAAATTAGAGTAAAGCAGGGAGCAAAGTCATCCCAAGGACATTTAAGGATAAAAACTGTAAGCAACAAGGACTCAAAGTTCCTGAGCAAGGAAGGGACAAGATCAGATTTGTGCATTGGACATCTTATTCTGGCAACTAAGTGATGGATAGATTAGAGACGGATAGATTAGAGGCAGAGAAACTAGTTCAGGAAATACTGTAATAGTACAGACAAGAAATAATATACATATTTTCGTTTTCTTATTTGAATCAGATTTGGACTTTCATTGATATGGGGAACACTCAGTGAGGAAACACTCTGTCCCAACACAGATCTGCAATTATTCTACAATTTATAATTTGGGGGAGTTGCCCCAACTGACGACTTAAATCACTCACCCGGGGTGATATTGCTAGTGTGTGTGGGAGGCAGGATTTGAACCCAGGTTTTCCAGGCTTTGAGGCCAGTTCTCTAAGAACTATACCATGGATGGGCTGGAGGGGGGCAGAAAGGATAGAGAGAGCACTTCAGTGACTCACTATTTCTTATCAAATAATATAATACAAGCTCTTTAATTTGGCATTCAAGGCCCTCCACAATCTGACTGAAGTACAGGAGGCAGCATAGTACAGTGCAATACATGGTACACCATACAGAACTCATGCTGAATTTGGAGTCAAAGAACTCCAAATATGTAAGAAAATATAGGTTCAAATCCTGACTCTGATCCTCTGTACGGTCTTACTCAAATTACTTAAATTCTCTGGGCATGTTTCTTCCCGTGTAAGTGGATGGGGTTGGACTAAATGGTCCCTTGCAGCTCTAAATCTATGATGTACCTTTCTAGCCTTACTATACTATTTAGACACTTTAGCCAGTAATGAAAGTTATGGCTAGGTGAGACCGTGGAAATCATCTAGTATTCATAGGTTCCTGAAGTGGGCAACACTGCACCCTGGGGGATGCTGGAATGATCCAGGGTAGGCAGTAATAGCCTCTGGTGCAATTGTGGGGCATTGATAAAAATAAGGGGCCAGTGGAAGCATAAGGAACGAAGAGAAGAGAAGAAAATTTTGAAAAATTGATTGTGCATGTTTCATGTGTTGTATAACAGAGTTAAAGTCATAGTGATTACATTATTTTCCAAATAAAACATACAAAATGCAAGTGATAACTGATAAATGGTCAAGTCCACTGACAGGTCTTAACAAACAAGTGTTGGCAGGTGAATATGTCATGCATTGTTGGGAAGTCCAGCATGCATCAGCAGGAATATGTGTATGTAATGACTTGTTTACCATATAATATTATACAGTTACATGACACAATACTACATCATGAAAATTTCAGTGTAGGAAAAAAACCACAAATTTACAATAAATTATTAAATTTAAGATGCATCTTTTTTTAAAAAAAGGATATTTTATATATTTTTTTGAAATGACCCAAATTAAAAAAAACAAACAAACATTGAAGGGTTATTAAAGAAAGCAGATTTCCAAGGCAGTAGGTCAAATAAGTTTGGGAACCTCTGAATCTAGTTTAATCTCTTTTTTCAATAGATGAAGAAACTTAGGCCCACAAAAGTGCAATGATTTGGTAAAAGTCACATAGCAAGTCAATGACTTGATTTGTGATTTGAAATTCATTAAGGATGGCACTCTTATTCAAGTTGTGGAGGGATGCATGCTAATAGAATGGCTGGTGAACAGTCATGAGAATAGCTCCTGAATCCAAAGGAATTCTGCTAATTCCTGCCTTCTCTGACGTATTGGAGACTGGTGTATTCAAAGATTCTAGAGGTGAGTTTACTCCAAGATTGGTGCATTGGTGAAAGATGCCAGCTCTTTATCTACTCTGGAATAAAATTGCACAGCCCCTAATGCAGTGGAGGTCATTTGAACGAAGTCTGTTCTCTGGATGGATCCAGTTGTCAAGGTTTCTGTTATGTATTTGACTTCTTTTACTTGAACCACGCCAAAGACGGAATCCAGAATGGAAGTGAAATCGAGCACACATGTCTTGTATCCTTGTCCACTAAATCTGTTTTATGTTATCAACAAACTTTGCAATAGGTCAATTTAGTGTAATGGTTTATCTGTATTCCTTGAAACTCCAAAGGCAAATAACCCACCAGGTCTTCTAATTAAATCTAGTGATTGTTGTCCACTCCCCAGACTTACTTCTCACTCAAGTGCTGATGTCAGCTGGTACAATTTCTCCTTTAGCTTCCTTGTTGTAGCAAGTATTTTGCAGCAAACTCCTCAAACAACTGGTGATAGTCAGTGTTTGTGCTCTTGTCCATTTCCCATTGGGGGTGGGAAGTAGGTAATCTATAACTTTTTAAATAGTTTATATAACTATTTTAACTGCACACAGTATCACTATAGCCAGCAAAAATTCATTTTTTGGGAGGCAGTGAGGTGGTGCCATAGCTCATAGAGTGCTGGCCTAGAGTCAGAAAGATTCATCTTCTTGTGTTCAAATCTGGCCTCAGACACTTATTAGCTGTGTAACTCTGAGAAAGTCACTTAACTCTGTCTCAGTTTCCTCATCTGTCAAATGAGATTGAGAAGGTAATGACAAACCACTCCTGTATCTTTGCCAAGAAAACCCCAAATGGGATCACAAAGAGTCAGATGTGACTGAAACAACTGAATAACAGCAAATCACTGTACCCCTTTATTCTTTCTTTTAATTTGATCTTGATTTTGACTGTTGTTATAACCAGATGATGATCTGATTACACAGAGATTGTACAGTGAAAAAAGGAATCCCACAGCAATAACCAGTTGTTTACTGTCTATTAAGGTATAGCCCAAAATTTCATTACTTTCAATATTGTTCAATGCTGGCCACAAAGAGTCTTCCAACTCCTTTCTTGAAGGAATTATCACACACACACACACACACACACACACACACACACACACACGTACATATATATATTGTGTGTGCGAAACTCCTGAGAACTTTATAAGCCATTCACTTCTTGATCCCAAATCATATTTTTCCAACATTTTTCTCATCTTCTTATGTGCCCATCTTTACCTTAAAGTTACCAAGAATCAATATATACATTGACTTAGTTTAGAGCTGGAATTCTAATATTTTTTTTGCATGTCATAAACCTCTTTGGCAGCCTGATATAGCCAGATTTCTCAGATTAATGTTTTTAAGTGCATAAAATAAAATACACATGACTACAAAGGAAAGCAATTGTGTTGAAAAAAAGTTATACAAATATTTTTAAAAATCAAATTCAGAGACAAACACCAGGTTAGGAATCTCTGGTTTAGAAGATACTATTGATTTTTTAATAGAACTTCTCTTCGTATGTATTTTTCTACCTTGACACTCCCCCACACACAACTCCACTGCCTTTCACAAGACATTGGCTTATAAACTGTAATTATATTCATGATGGTATGTTTGCTTATGTTTATCATGAGTACCTTAGAAAAGAATGAGCAAATATCTCATTAAGTGATTTTTTTCCCCATTCTCTTTTGCACTCTCTGTGCCAGTCCTGAAATCATCTTGCCCATCATGTCTCTCTCTCTCTCTATTGAGCCTTCCTAGCTCAGATACTCTCCAATAGAGTGGTCTCCTCATTTATGCCTTCTCTGATCTTGTACATAATTTCATTTAGAGTCACAAGGGAACTTAGAGATTCATATAGATACAAGGAATAATTCCTTTCTTAAGTTTCTTGTACCTCTTTGGGCCTCCACTATGCAATTATTATGACATATTATAATTGTTTTACATTCATTTTACCCCCCTAATAGACTGCAAATTATTGCAGCTCAAGAATTCAGTCTCTGTATCTCCAATATCTATTAGTGCATTGTATATGGCAGGTACTTAATAATTGATTGTTGAATTAAAATGAGTTAAATACCTATCCCTATGCAGATCACACACATAATAATGTCTCTAAACTTACAGGTAGCATTCTATACTTAGGACATATTGAATCAGGAAGGACCAAAACCAAACATTTATTAAGAACCTGCCATGTGCCAGGCACTATGCTAAGCACTTTACAAATATTATCTCATTTGAACCTCACCACAACCCTAGGAGGTAGGTGCTATTTCATCCCTATTTTACAGACCTGGGCTAAGTGACTTGCACAAGGTCATAGCTAGCAACTGTCTGAGGACACTGGGGGCTTTCTAATTCCAAGCCTAGAATTCCACTCACTGGACCACATACCTGTCTTTGAACTATATGACCTTATGACCCATATTCTAGGGGTTCTAGGGTAGCTATAGGAGAAGGAAGCAGATTGTGACAAGGAGCTGTAATACAAGTAAACCTTGTCTTTATAATTCCTTCAAGTAGCTTGCTGAATTTTTGTTTCTAAGACATATTTGATTACTGACTGCTGATGCTGATGCTAACCTCTTATTACCATCTATCAAGGTTGCCCTTCTATTTATTTTCTCAGATTTTACCTGTCCGAGTCAACATTTATTAATGCCATGCGTCAGGCATTGTGCTAAGCTTAACAGTGGTGATACAAAGAAAGGCAAAAACAGTCCCTGTCATCAAATGGGAGAGGTAACATTCAAACATTTGTGTACAAATGAGATATGTACAGGATAAATCTCAGTAATCTCAGAAGGAAAGTGCTCACATTAAGCAAAATCGGGAAAGGCTTTTTGTGGAAGGCAGAATTGGTTAGTAGAGGATGATTTTCCCTTACTCCACAAAAGATCCCAGGCATGTCCTTTTATATACAGAACAAATGATGCACAAGGAGATAGGATCATAAGCCCTAGAACTAAAAAGGACCTTAGAGATCACTGGCATCAATCAATATGCATTCATTAAGCACCTACTAGGTAAAAGGCACTGGGGATAAACACAATAAATATTTGGTCCAACTTCCTACTTGTAAAGCTGAGGAAACTGAGGTCCAATCTGCACATTTTCTCAGGCAGTAAGTGGCAAAACTGGGATGCAAAGCCAGTTTCTCTGACTTCATACCCAATGCTCATTCCATTACCCGGAGAGAGAAGTGACTTTGTTCAAGGGCACATAGAAAATATGTAGAAGAGAAGCAATTTAGATTTGAGTCTAGTTCTTTAAATCTAAAACCAGAATCCCTTTCATTGCCACACCGTGATACCTACCTACAACATATATACATACATATGCACACACACATATATATACATATATATCTCTTCTCTAGTATCAGACTTTGGTTATATGTAGTTAACAAATTTTGGGTTTTTTAAAGATGCTTTCTAAATTTTTTAATGTTCAAGAAACTTGAAGTGGACAATTAGAAAATGGGAATTGGTGGAGACTTCTAAGGCAGCAACTATTTTTAAATTCTCTCTCTCCCTCTCTCCCCTCTCTCTCCCCCCTCTCTCCCCCCCACGCTCTTTATGTTGGATGAGCAGGTAATACTAATCCCATTTAATTGGCTAAAAAACAACAAACAAAACTAAGGACTGAGAAAGGTTAAGTGATTTTCCCCCAGGGCTACCCAGTGGCATAGCTAGGACCAGATTTGCCCTCTCTTTAGCTTCCCAACCCAGTGTTCTCTTTATTGGGCTTCCTTGCCTCTGCTAAGAAAGCAAGGGCTTTCAACTGATATGCAGAGCACTTGTTTATGAAGTATTCTTCTATAACAAGCCTTTCAAGGTGATTAAGTTTATTTCTTCTTCCCTGCAAGAACATTTGTTGGCTTTTTCCTTGATCCTCTCCTCTCTATTCCCTGATGAAAGTCACCTCTGTGGCTTGGTTAAGGTTTTGTTTACTTGGTTCTTCCACCTGCTGGTTGCATCACCTCTACAACACCCTTCCAGTGAGTCAGCATCTGAGGGAGGAATTGTTTTGGAAGGTCAGATGCCGGGGTGTTTGACAGATAAGGGCCAGTGGGAAAAAGAGATCCAGTGTTTTCAGCAAGATATTCTTTAAATGGGGCAGCCAGCTTGCACAGTGGATAGAGCACTGGGTTTGGAATCAGATAGACTCATCTTCCTGAGTTCAGATCCAGCCTCAGACACTTACTAGTTGTGTGACCCTAGGCAAGTCACTTAACCTTATTTGCCTTAGTTTCTTCAACTATAAAATGAGTTGGAGGAGGGAACAGTAAACCAGTATCTTTGCCAAGAAAACCCCAAATGGGGTCATGAAGAGTGGGATATGACTGAAACAACTGAACAACAAATTCTTGAAATATCAAACTACCCATGAGTGGTAAAGGTCACAAGTGATGGAAACCTGGTATGGGGAGGATGGCGAAGTGAACTGGTGGCTTAGAATAGCAAGCCATTTGAACCTACAAAAGCTTTTGTTTTGTACTCCCTAGAGACAGATGCCCTTTAAGATAAACATTCTATATCCTGCTTATCATTGGGAGAAACATCTGCTGCATAGCAGCCAGCCAAAGATAATATCATGGTTGGCACTAAAGCATACATTTTTTCCTTGGTGGAGCCAATTTGTATTTTGTGTTATTATCACTTGAAGCCAGAGAGAGAGAGGGAGAGAGAATGAGCACAGGAGTTTTGGCATTCATTCTAAGCTCTATTATTTCCTAGAATAAATGCATGAAAATCGAAGTCTAATTACATTGGAAATGTACAGTAACCACTGACGTCAACTTGGAGAGTTGCAGTAATCTGCAGTCCTTTCAAAGACTGCTGATTGATTTTATATTTATATAGACTCCACAATATGCTGTAGTGCTTTGCTAAGCATACAGAAGGCATAAGCCTTACCTTTATTGTTGTAATTAGACTCATTTCTCTGGGGTACCCCTCAACATGTGAATCTCTAGGGAAAATATTCCAGGTTCAAGGTACTCCATGGATCAGCACCCACTCAAAACCATAGCTCATGAGCCCCCAGTAATATGCTTGCTTTTAACTGCCAGAGGACACATTTGTTCAATATAAGACACTTAATTGTTATTGCTAATAAAGTAAAACAATGGGGTACACAATATACACATGGGGTACACTTTTTTCAGGCTATCGCACCATGAGGAGAAAAAGGTACACACACAGAAAATATGTATGACCAAGGAACATGAATGCAGAGCACACATAGGGACCACACGTGGCCAGAAAACACAAATGAAAGAATATACTTCAGGTTCTCATGTGGCCAACCCACATAGGTGTAGGGCACCAACAGAGGGCTACTGTTTAGCCTGAGGACCCATGGCAGCAGGCACATTTAAAATTTTTTAAATAAAAACTAATAAAAGTTGATATCTTTTGTTTTTACATCACTTACATTTCTCAATGTGTTCCATATCCTTCTCTTTCCCAAAGATCCATGCTATATAACAAAAAGAGAGAGAGAGAGAGGGAAAGAGAGAGAGAGAGAGAGAAAGAGGGAGAGAGAGAGAGAGAAAAAGAGGGAGAGAGAGGGAGAGAGAGGGAGAGAGAGGGAGAGAGAGGGAGAGAGAGGGAAGGAAGGAGAGAAAAGCATTTGGCAAAACTAACCAACATCAAAAAGTCTGACATTATCTGCGATGTTTCACATTCATAATTTTCCACCTCTTCGAAGAACAGAGGGAGGTGGCTGTGGAAAGCACACTTGGGACCCTTGGCCTCAGCAGCTGGCACTTGTGATGCTGTGAGCACCAGTGTCCTGGGGGTAGCATCGACATGTTCCTCTGGGCTTCTCTCTCTCTGCTGGGTGCGTTGTTTCTGGTGGGGCAGGTAATTTTTGCTATGCTGGTTGTTGTGTTGAATGCTGCTTCTCTTCTCTTTAGTGCAGGCCTGCCCAACCTGCTGCCTGCCAAAGGGTTTCCTCTACATTTTTCATGGGCCGCCCAAAATCCTTTGGCCATTTCCCCTGGTCACAGCGTCACCAAGCTGCTCTCTGCTACTATCTGCAGGGCTTCAGGATATCTCACCTCCTTAGGGCTAGGAGCTGCTCTCCATAGTCATCCACTGAGATACAATATTTAGAAGCCCTTCCTGGGAAGGGCAACCTGATATTCTTTTAATATACACTAGAGAGTTTTGAACTACCACCATATAGAGACGCAGTGGCCAACAGAAGCTAAGAAGCATGCCCCAGGCAAACACCATCTATCTTTAAATTGCATCTCGTTTAAATTCAGTTTATGGACCTATAAAACTATTTAATTTAGGGTTAGGTAATTCCTTTTAGGGGGCACAGTGGATAGAGCACCGGGCCTGGAGTCAGGAAGACCTGAATTCAAATGCAACCTCAGATATTTACTTGCTGTGGGACTCTGGGCAAGTCATTTAACCTTGTTTGCCTCAGTTCCCTCATCTGAGCTGGAGAAGGAAATAGCAAGCTACCCCAGTACCTCTCTGCTAAGAAAACTCCCAGTGGGGTTAAGAGGAGTGGGACATGATTCAATAACAACAATTCCTTTTAACCCCTATTTAGATTCCTGCTGGGGGTCATATGGCCCCCAAACCTGTTTCAGAGACTCTGCCAAAAAATTTAATAGGAGTCGAATGGAGGCTCAGACACCCCTACAGGGCCTTGGGCACATTATTATTCACTTCCTGATTCTAATCAGGAAGATATTTTGTTTTGTTTTAACTTCAAAACTCTCCCTCCTTTGCCAGGAGCCTCCCTTGGTACAAAAAGCATCATCAAAATTTAATATTTGTTAAAAATCTAAATTGACTATAAATATGAAAGGAATGAAATTTTTGGACTCAGAATCCACAACACAAAAAATATAAGAAACATATTCTGTCAGTGTACCTGCCTTCATGCCTATGGGAAAGGAGTGTTCCTGTGCAAAAACAGTCTGTCTGAGATGCTCCACCATTCCCCTCCTGCCTAGTTCTGACTTCATCATGCCCTAGTCCTCAGACTTAAATATTCCAGTGACAGTTTCAGTACCTTCCCCATTGGCCATCCTGTCAGATCTCCTTGGCAGCTACCAGCCTCTGCCCTGCCCCCAATTCAGTAAGGAACATTTTGAGACAGAAAAGAAAACCAAACTCATAGTAAGTGACAAATAAAAAGACATTCCCCCCACCACCCCTATCAAAAGCCTGCTTTCAGAATCTTCATTTAAGCTAAGGCATAAATGATTAACAAGGACTTCAAACAACATCATTCCCCAATCTGCATTTAAATAGACCAAGCACATTATAAGAAGCTGTGATATGGGAATTTCAAGCATCAGATAATGGGATAGGAAAATGTTGAAGGGCATTAGAGAATTCATAGTTCCCCTATCTTGAACTTCCAAAATTCTGTGTGGAAAGTTCAATATTCACTTAGTTTTCCAGAAATTAGAAGTCATAATATTGAGGAACAAAGACTTTGCTAAATACATATTGATAGGATCGAAGAGATAGAGCTTGAAGAGGCCTTAGAAATCATCTTGCCCAGTACCTTTATTTGACAAATGAGGAAACTGAGACCCAGTGAGGTGAAATGATTTGTCCAAGGTTACACAGGTTGAAGGTGGCAGACCCAGGATTTGAATCTAAGTACTCTGATTCTACTTTTAGCGTTTTATCCACTATACTCCACTCCTATCTTCAGAGAAGCGGTGGAGCAGTGAAGTTGGGAGAAGAAACACCTAGGTGGTTTAGAGCAGACTACCACACGAGACTCAAGGGCTACCAGGCTAATACTCCTGAGTACAGCCTGAACCAGACTAAAATGTTTCTGGGAAGTAGTTAACAAAATAAATGCAAATACAACAAAACACAGATATTATTAATGCCTGGTTTTCTAAGTTAATATGAAACCAGCAGGGATCCTTATGGATGGTTTAGGTGACCCCATTTTTATTCGAGTTTGACACCACTGCTTAGAGGCTCAGGAGAAACATGCTATTCATTCCCTGGATATTTCTCAAGCCACCTCCATTTCCACTGAGCAGCTAGGTGGGGTTATCAAATCATTCAGAATTACTTCCTAAAATATGTAGGTAAAGAAGAAGAAAGAGGGCCAAATATTTCTTTTAGCACTATTAATCACATGCCATAGGGAAAGTTTAGTAGATCCTGCTACACAAATATATATAATATATATTTATTCACTCATTTATATAGGTAGGTGGGTAGACAGACAGATACTGAAGATGATGATATGGAGGAGAAGGAACATTGAGTTTGGAGATAGATGATTTGGGCTACAATCTTAGCCCTATACTTGGATTTTTTTTGGACTTTGGGTAAATTGTTCCACCTTTCAGGCCTCAGTTTCCCCATCTGTAAGATAAGGAGGATGTAGTAGGTCCCTTCTAGGTATAAATTGATAAGATTTTTATATAATATGAAAGTACCCATCTGTGGTTGGGTGGATGGGTAGGTGAGATGAAAAGGGCTAGAAGGAGAAAAAATGCTTTGGCAAATTTATTTTTACCTCTCAACCTTAAAGATCAAACTAGGTCTTGAAGAGTCCTAAGAATAAAGTTTTGTACTGTGTCAGGCTTGACTCCAGGTTACCTATTATTTAAATAATACCAAGAAGACATTTTCATTTTTGCTACTCATCTCTCAGGGTAAATCTAGGACTTTTGTTGCAGTCAGAGTTCCAGGGCTACCTTGGAACAAACTTTAGCCACTGAATGAATTGTAGAACCTCCCTAGTATCATAGGTGACCTTGGAGACTTGTCCAGAAAGATTTGCATGTCTTATTCCCCCAGTTAGATTGTAAGCTCCTGAGGATAAGAGCTTTGTCTTAATTCATCTTTTTATCCCTACAATTCAGAACAAAGATCATAGAATCATAGATTTGGAATTGGAAAAGACATTAGATGTCAATCTAGTTAAACACTTCATTTTCCAAATGAAAAAGCTGAGCCCTTGAGAATGAAAATGACTTGCCTAAATAAAAGGACTTGGTCACAAATAGGGACCAAGCTGGGATTCAAACTCAAGGCCCTGTCTCTAAATCTAGTCATCTTTCCTTTGCAAATAGTACCTTGCACATATAACCGGATCCTGGTGTATATACAGATCCCATCAGCTTGCAAAGCCGATGTAACTTCCGCATGCGGAGAAGCTAAGAAGTCAGTTTCCCAGAAAATCATGATAATATATAAGAGAGGTGTCTTAGAACATGCATTGACATTCTATAACTGGTTCTAGTCTGCTTACCACGTGGTGAATGGAGAGGCTCTTTGGCTGACTGTAGAGGCATTCAAAAAGGCCTGGCAGCCTGGACCTGGCCCTTTTGGCTGTTCTTACTTCATCTGTGCTAGGGCAGAATGACCCCTTCATTCACAGCATCTTGTTAAAGACAGTGCTATAAGGGAAAACGCTTGAGGATCTTCTATTCTCTGAGGCCACATGGCCTTGAAAAACAGGCCTTGGCTTTGACCTCTGTATTTGCTCTTTTTCCTTTTAGGTAAAAGAGGTTGATGCCCATGACCTCGTGAGAAGAAAGAGAGGCCTTCAGGAATGACATTCAGGACCACAACTCAGTAGCAGCTGAGACAAGGCATCATTTGGCAGTCAGGCAGTGTCTGGACATGAACTTGGTGGGAACAATGCTATGTAAGTTATAAACTTACTTCTCCTAGAGACTAATGTGGCATAGGGGAGAGCGTGCTCCCCTCCCAGGTGTTGGGGGGAATGTTTGCACATTTGTTCTTGACATATCTTTGCAGGAAACACTCCTTTGTAAGAGTTAATTGGGGTTAAGGAGTGAGATGAAACTGAGGTTCTAGTCTCTGTTACTTAACATTACAGGGGAAACCCTCCCCCCCCCCCCCCCCCCCCCCCCCCCCCCCCCCCCACCCAGCTGCTCATCCCCACACCGGCGG